>NC_133779.1:23045455-23098641 GCF_003597395.2 Chelonoidis abingdonii | reverse complement strand
GCCCCAGAGGTGGCTGCATCTCAGCGCCGGGCGAGGGGTCCCTGGGTAACCAGCTGCCCTGCCCCAGAGGTGGCTGCATCTCAGCGCCGGGCGAGGGGTCCCTGGGTAACCAGCTGCCCTGCCCCAGAGGTGGCTGCATCTCTGCTCAATTTTTCTAGCTCTCCCCATGCCCACGAACTCCAAGTCTTTCTGGGATCCCGCAGGACGATGAAGCGATCTCCACGCGGCGCCTTTCCCCTCGGTGCTCAGCCCGGGGAGGCCAGCAGGAGGTGCCAGCCCTTGCAGAAGGGGCCTGGGTATCCCTACCGTGCAGCGGGGGCAGAGCCATTCGCCGTTGGGGATCTCGGGCAGCGGTGGGTTGAGGCAGTGAATGTGGTAGGAGGAGATGCAGGCGTCACAGCAGAGCAGCTCCCCGCCATCTTTGCAGACCCGGCAGTACTCCATGTGGTCGTCCTCCTCCTCCTTCTCGCCTTCCTCCTCCAGCTCTTCTTCGTACTCCTCGTCTTCCTCCTTGGCCTCCCACTGCACCCCCTCCTTCTCCTGCGGGGGGCAGCGGGTGAGACTGGCCAGGCCGAGAGAGCGCGAGCCACACGCAGGCGCCCGGGCAGGGACCCACCACCAGGCAGGGACCCGACACCAGGTGTGGGCCCAGGAGCCCAGTAGGACGCACGCCTGGGCAGGACCCACCACCAGGCAGGGACCCGACACCAAGCATGGGCCCAGGCACCCAGCAGGACGCACGCCCAGGCAGGGACCCACCACCAGGCGTGGGCCCAGGAGCCCAGCAGGACGCACACTCAGGCAGGGATCCACCACCAGGCAGGAACCCGACACCAGGCATGGGCCCAGGAGCAGAGAGGGACGCACGCCCAGGCAAGGACCTGACATCAAGCGTGGGCCCAGGCACCCAGCAGGACACACACCCGGGCAGGGACCCGACATCAAGCGTGGGCCCAGGCACCCAGCGGGACACACGCCAGGGCAGGGACCCACCACCAGGCAGGGACCTGACACCAGGCGTGGGCCCAGGCGCCCAGCGGGACGCATGCCCAGGCAGAGATCAATAGCCTGTCTCACAGAAAGCTGGATTCTCCTCTGAGCAGCCTGCCCAGGGAAACTGAGTCAGGCCGGCCAGCTTTTCAGCAGCCGCCAGCAATCAGGGTCGTGCCAGGCCTCCAAGGGCACTGATTTCTTAGTAGCACAAACGCCCCAGGCCCTCCTGGGAAAGACGGTGGAGGTCTTTACAGGGCACAGGGACGGTACCTAGGCAGGCAGGGGGGTGCGGAGCGAGGGGGGCGGCCAGGAAGGAACAGGGGGGGCTTACACAGTGGGGACAACTCCATTTGCCCTCCGGCGCCTTGTCGAGTTCGGGGTCCAGACACACCAGGTGATAGGCCCTGGGGCAGGTGTCGCAGAGGATGATCTCGCCGCCCTGTTGACACACCTCGCAGTAGTCCTGGTGGTCCGTCTCGTAGCCGTCAACCTCCTCCTCGACGGGCACTGGCAGGGGACGCAAGAGCAGACGCTGCAGAAGGCGGCGCCCCGACCCCACTGGGACGCGCCGTTCCCACAGGCCAGGAAACAGATTTCCCATCCCGCAGAGACCTCGGCGAGGTCAGGATCCCCACCGCAGCCATCCCGTCTCGGGCCAGGGTGCAAAGCTCAGAAGTTCCCCAGTCGCTGCAGGCTGAGCAAACTTTCTCTTTTCCCCACGTCGGGTCAGAAACAATCTCTTTGGCGAATTTCTAAAGCTTTGGTTTCAATTTCGAACCAAAGAACTGAAACCACAGTTTCAAGATTTCTCCTGTCCCAGGAATATTTCTGAGAGTTCAAGTTTTTTTTTTCTTGCCTTGAATCGGGACGAAAACTTGACCTCTCAAAAACCAATCGGTAACTGAACAATCAGAATTTTTTTTCCCATTTCGAGATGATCCAAATGATTCATTTGGAGAATCTCATAACAGTTCGCTTCAATCACAAGCTCTTTTTCCCCCCCGGTTTAATTCGCTCAGATTTCTAAACGAAAAGTTGTTTCCGACTGGAACTTTTCATTTTGACGGTTTCAATCCCCTCTGCCTTGGGATTTTGTTCGAGTCGGAAAAATTCCCCAAGCCCGACCTGTTCTGAACGCTTTTGGATTTCACAAATCGGCACTTTCCAATAACGAAGAAATGATTCATCTAAAGATTCCCGCTCAGGTCTACTGTCTGTACTAGGAGCAGAGGAAGTCTGGCTGGACAGAGGACATGGGAGTCCTGCGCTCTATCCCTGGCTGCGCCACTGCTCAGCTGCGTTAAGTCACTTCCCCTGTGCCTAAGTTTCCCCACTTAGCTTCTATCTATTCAGGGCTTGTCTATATGCTAATTAACTAAAAAAATTATAATAATCGATTAAAAAAAACAATTTGAAGTATGAAATTTACCAAAACAAGCTAGAAACCCACTGAACTGGGACACAGGAGAACTGGGTTCTGTTCCCAGCTTGGCATTGGGCAATTTGGTGCCTCATGCCTCAGTTTCCCTTTCTCTAAATGGACATAATGACACCGATCTCCTGTGGAAAGCACTTTGAGATCTGCTCTTGGAAAGCACCCAGTAAGAGTTAAAGTCGGTTATTATAGGGACTAGAGACGCTCTGGTTCAACCACTCAAATTCCTTCACAGAAGCATCCCCCAGGAGGTCAGACAAGACACCATAATCTCTCCCCAGCCTTGGAACAGGCCGTCAGGGCGGGGGGCAGCCTCTCACCATGCATCTGTGCAGCGGCCAGCACCACGGGCCCCCGATCCTGGATTGGGATTGTGGAGATCGCTGTAACACAATAACAATCAGAGATTGCATCACTGTCGTACCCCTAGGCTGGCTCAGAATGGGGCAGGGGCCTTCCCGTTTTAAGGCATGACGGAAGATGCTACCTGACCCCCTCAGAAAGCTCATGCCCTGAAGCATGGAAGTGAATGGCTGACATCCTAGCTCACTACCTTGGGGTCTGGGACAGACACGTGTCAAGTATTT
The DNA here is from genome assembly GCF_003597395.2 of Chelonoidis abingdonii. Taxonomy (NCBI): domain Eukaryota; kingdom Metazoa; phylum Chordata; order Testudines; family Testudinidae; genus Chelonoidis; species Chelonoidis abingdonii. Next base: position 23,095,626 of record NC_133779.1, on the reverse strand, counting down.
GAATACTGCGCATATCACAGTTGCAAACTACCAGGACCTTTTTGCACAAGCCGGGGTGAGCTATATCTTAGGGACTGCGGCCCCAGGTCAGACCATCTAGCCCGGTCTCCCGGCTCGCCAGCTCTGACCCCCGGGCCCAACTAGCCCAGTACCCCTGCTCAACCGCGGCACGCTGGCTCTGACCCCCGGGCCCAACTAGCCCAGTACCCCGGCTCAACCCCGGCGCGCTGGCTCTGACCCCCGGGCCCAACTAGCCCAGTACCCCGGCTCAACCCAGGCACGCTGGCTCTGAACCCCGGGACCAACTAGCCCCGTACCCTGGCTCGCCAGCTCTGACCCCCGGGCCCAGCTAGCCTGGTCTGGTACACTACAAGCCCCTCTGCTGCAAGCCGGCGACAGCTGGAGCATCTCTCAATCAATTTCAGTCATTTCAATGGACATATCTGCTCCGTCCCCTGGGGAAAAGCTCCTCCCACCCCAAGAAGCCCCGCCCCTTTACAAAAGCTCCTCCCATCCTGAGCAGGCCCGCCCCTTTACGGATGCCCCTCCCACCCTGAGAAGCCCCGCCCCTGGCCTGAAAGCTCCTCCCATCCAGCTGCTAGGGCCATGCTCACCCTTCTTCCTTTTCCGGCCGGGCCGGCCTCGCTTGAGTTTCTTGACCCGCCCCGAGCTGTCGGACCGCACCGAGGAGCTGTGGACACTGGAGTTGTCCACATCAGACTCCTCCTCCATCTCGCCCACCTCGTCGCTCTGAAACACATGCTGCACATAACCAGAGCGGCCCTCGTTAGGAGGGGCTCGGCCAGAGGCGCAAATGGGGGCAGGGAGGGATAACGTGGACAGAAGGCAGGTCACTATTCACATCAAGGGGGCTTTTCCCAGTCTCTTGGGTCAGCGCTCGCCTGGGAACGTTCTTAAAGCTGTGTCTGAAGGCTGCGCGTACGTGCCTCGGTTTCCCCCAGGTGTTATCGAAAGCCAGGAGGGCCGGGCAGCGGGTTGTGACAGAGGCGTGGCTGCAGGGAGCACCGAAGCTGAGCGGGCTTCTTGCCCTGGTGACAGTGCATCCGGAGAGGAGATGCTGCCCCCTGAGTCCCGCCTGCCTCAGTGACGCCACAGTACGGCCCACACCACAGTGAAAAACCCGCCCCCGGTTTCAGAGCCTGGGTCGACTGACTCTAAATTGCAGCGGAGAAAGACCATCTCCCTGCACGGCACATTTCTAAGCCCTCCCCATTATCCGGCACTTCCAATCCCACGGGCTTGGTTTTCAGAAGCCGAGAGCCTGTGCAGAATAACCATGAAGCCGGGGAGGGAACTTCACAGCCACGCAGGGACAAACCCAGCAGCCAAACAGACACCTGAAGGGATACGTCTACACGGGGCACCCAGACTCGGACTCAGCTTCAAGCCACGGCCCCCCTGTTCCGGTCACACACAAACCCGCCGGACTCGGGTCTCCACGAGCTCTCAGGACGTAGGACCCCGCTGGGGCATGGCGCGGGTGCCCCAAATCCCAGCCTGGTTATTTTGAGGCGTGGATGCGAGCTGGGGAGAGCTGGGTCCAGCCCCAGTTCACAACGCAGTGCGGACGAGGCTGCTCAGCTGTTTGCTCCTCGCGACGAGGGGGAAAAAACCCACGGGCTTTCGTGAAACTTGGGGACCCGGCGTGACCTCCCAGTCCCCACCTCCAGCTCCCCCCGCGCCCACGGCCCCCAGGGAGGGTGGCCAGGAAGGGGCATGTCTTACCGAGGTGCTTTTCTTCCGCTTCCCCCCAATCATGCCCAGCTTGATCTTCAGGGGAGCCATCCTCTTGCCTTTCATCTTCCTCCTCATCTCCGGCACGCGAGGGCTCTTGCTCCGCCGTTTGTGACCCGGCCCTTTTGTCAAAGAAAGTGAGATGGAGCAAAGGCTCCAAATCCATCTCCTGGACAGGCATGGCCGGCCTCCTGCCCCAGAAGGGGAAACTGAGGCACGGGGAAGGGATGGGCCCTAGGTCACAATGCAGGCAGCTGGGGAGAGAACCCAGGAGTCCTGGCTCCCAGCCCCCCCGCCAGAGCTGGAAGAGAACCCAGGCATCCTGGCTCCCAGCCCCCCCTGCTCTGACCCACCAGCCCCCACTCCCCTCCCAGAGTCAGGGAGAGAAACCCAGGAGTCCTGGCTCCCAGCCCCCCCTGCTCTGACCCACCTGCCCCCACTCCCCTCCCTGAGCTGGGCAGAGAACTCAGGAGTCCAGGTGAGTGAGGAGGGGAATGAGACACAGGAACTTTCCTCTCCCAGCCCTGATGCATCATGGGAATTGTAGTTCCAGGTGCCCCACACAGTTAGTGTCCTCTATAGCCCAAGGCGTCTGGTCAGACTACATACTCCATGATGCACCACGGTCTTGGAGGAGGGATGCATCATGGGCATTGTAGTCGTGGGTGCTTCATGCGCCCCTTCCCCTCTGTAGTCCGGGGTCCCTGGTGGGACTACATCCCCCATAATGCTCTCCCATGGTCTTGAGGGAGAAGCAGTGCATTGTTCTAGCCCCTTGCCCTGGTGCATCATGGGAGATGTAGTCCAACTCCCTCCCTCCCCCCACAGGAGATAAGCGAGATGGGAGCCTGGGTGACTCACCTTTGCCTTCTTTGGTTTTGGCTTTGCGGATGGGAGGGGGCTGCGGCTCGGCAGCCACGGCTGAGACGGCGGCCGACACCTGCTCGGCCGGCCGCGCCGCCGCTGCAGCCGCCGCCGCCCACGGCCCCGCCGAGCCCTTGAAAGGTTGTTGCGGCTGAACTCCCGCGACTGCGCGCCCAGGTGGTCATTCATCTTGGAATGGGGATCTATGGGGTTCTTTTTGCATACTGAGAGCCTGCGGCGATGAGACAAAAGGGGGCTGGGAGTGAAGCGCAGCGCGGCAGGCTTTGGTGACAGGATTTCCCCCACTCCGCCCCAGAGCTGAAGCGCCCCCCCCAGCCCCCCGCAAGGCTGCCTGCGACGAGCCAAGCCGGCATTGGGTCACCCCGCTGCCGTGCCAGAGTTCCGGGGGGGTGGGAGGGCTCGACCCCTGTGCCCGGCCCTGGCCTACTTCCCAACCCCCCTTCCTGCCCCCGCCCCGCCTCTTCCTGCCCTGCCCTGCCTCTTCCCACCCCTCCCTCCCTCACCCCCTTCCTGCCCCCACCACCGCCACTTCCCCGCTCCTCTGCCTCTTCCTGCCCCGCCCCACCTCGCCTCTTTCCTTCCCCCTCTCTGCCATCTTCCTGCCCCCTACCCCCACCACTTCCCACCCCCTCTCTGCCTCTTCCTGCCCCGCCATGCCTCTTCCCACCCCCTCCCTCTCTCCCCTTGCTGCTCCGGCCCCACTCGACTGCCCGCCCCCTCTGCCTCTTCCTGCCCCGTAAGGGCCTGCCTCTTCCCATCCCCTCTCTGCCTCTTCCTGCCCACCAGCCCACCACTCCTCCCCCTCTCTGCCTCTTTCTGCCCCGCCTCGCCTCTTCCCGCCCATTCTGCCCCCTCTCTGCCTCTTCCCGCCCCAATTCTGCCTCCTCTCTGGCTCTCTTCCCGCCCCCTCCCCGCCTCTTCCCATCCCCTCTCTGCTTTTCCCTGCCCCAAACCCACCACTTCCTGCCCCCTCTTTGCCTCTTCCTGCCCCGCCCCGCCTCTTCCCGCCCCATTTTCTGCCCCCTCTCTGCCTCTTTCCTGCCCCACCCCGCCTCATCTCTTACCGCCCCATTCTACCCCCTCGCCGCCTCTTCCCACCCCATTCTGCCCCACCTTGCCTATCCTTGCCCCCGTTTGCGTCTTCCTGACCCATTCTGCCCCCTCTCCGCCTCTTCCCACCCCATTCTGCCCCCGCATTGCCTATTCCTGCCCCCCTCCGCCTCTTTCTGCCCCCCCATTCTGCCCTCTCTACCTCTTCGCCCCCCCCCTGCCTCTTCCCGCCCCTGGTCTGCCTCAGGCCCCACCCCCTTTCCACCAACTCCCCCCGCCTCTTCCATCCCCACCTTTTCCCGCATCCTCCCCCCGCCTCTTCCCACCATCTCTTCCCGTCCCTGCTGTGCCACAGGTCCCACCCCTGCTCCACCTATTTCCCAAGCACCCGCCCCGCCTCTTCCTGCTCCCACTCCTGCACCTCCTGATCACTGGCAGGTGGGAGGCGCTGGCGGGGAGGCAGAGGAGCTGGTTGGCGGGGCTGCTGGCGCTATTTTCTTTCCCGTGGGTGCTCCAGACCCGGCGGACCCATGGAGTTGGCTCCAATGCCATCCCTGCCATGGGAGTTAGCTAACCGTCGGGCAGCTCCCTCCCCCAAGAGCTACCCTCTCAGGCAGATGTGGCTGCATCAGTCACGTTAGGGGCAGTTCGCACCCAATGCGGATTTGGTTTCAGGCTCTCTGCAGACTCAGGCCTTCGGCGTGAAGCGAGTGTTTTCCAGGCAGCCATAAAAGCGCCAGCCTTTGGTTTTTGCTTTTGAAATGAAAGTTGCGATTTGGGAGTGCCGCCGATTCACAGCAGGGTCAGAGGAGAAACACGCCCGGAGCGTTAAATTCCTCTCCCTCTGTTATCCCGGCGTAAATCAGCCAGCGGCTGCCCTGAAGCCAAGGGAGATGTTCCGGATTTACACCGGCATCAAAGGAAGCAGAGTCTGACTCTACAGCAGCTTTAGGCTGCTGTTGGCCGACGTTGTCCTGCATCGCCTTTAAATCAAGCCGGGTTTTCTTTTGGAAAGGTTCCCTGCAGTTCAACCACGCCTCTTGGGCTGAAAGCAGGAATCACTGGGCCACCAAGCGCAGTGCCGCAGCCGGTTGAGTAACCGCGATCCCAGCTGGCGCAGCCACTTCCGCCCCGCATGGATCACCCGTGGAATAATCCGTGATCCGAGCAAGCCCATCTCTTTCCTCCCTGGCCTCGCAAGTTCAGCATTTCCGGTCACTCGCCAGCAAAACAGCACCCAAAGGTGCTAAGACTTTATGATCATAAGCATATTTCTGTGTTCATAAAGTTAGAAAGGCAGCCAGAGCCTGCACCGATACTAATCTGCACCAGTGCAGGCTTTGCTCGAGGCACTGCTCATTGTTAGTCCTGGAAACAGGCCCAGAGAAAGGTCCCAGGTGTCAGCAACCCCCAGACCTCCAAATTCCCAGTTGGGGAGACCCACTGGAAGCCGCCAGAGCCTGTAAGTTAGCAAACCGTCGCCTCAGCTGTGGAGTTGTATCGCGACAGAACTCAGATGCCCCAAATCATGGTGGGAACCCAACGGGGCCAGGTAACGGGAAGGCGGTGGCGCGGGTCAGTGCATGGGGAACTGACTGGGACGCAGGACACCTGGGTTCTGGTCCCAACTCTGTGACTTCGAGAGAATCCCTGCCACGCTCTGTGCCTCGATTTCCCCTCCCACCCCATTGTTTTGCCTGTTTAGGTTGTAAGCACTTTGGGTCAGAGACGGTTCTCTCTCGCTACATGTCTGTGCAGCACCCTGCACCCCAGGGACCCTGATCTCGGTCACCGGGGCGGGCGGATGTGTCTGTTCAGTGCCTGGCACAACAGGGAAGAAGGATGTTCTTTGTTCTTTTATGTCTGAATAATTTACCACCCTGCCTCCTAATGCACTAGTTAAGTGGCGCAAAGCACATTAGTCGGAGATAATGGAGCCGTAGTCATACGTGAAGCCCCACTAGAGAGATGGGTCAGCTATCAGATAAAACATTGACATCTCTCCAAACCTACTTGGAATAGGAGGGGCCCTTAGACGAATGCTGGGCAAAAATTTTCAGCCAAAAAGCCTCCCCTCCCCGCCCCCGCCACGGAGTTGGCATCACCGATGAACACTTTGTGGATTGGTGTCGGTTTCAGCGAATTGTTCGCATCAAGGGAAAAGAAATGACCCGAAATTCCAAATGAGCCCAAAGGTTTCATTTAGATGGATGGCCCACATCCCGTCAGCGTGGCGCTCTGTCCCGCTGTAGTGGGATACATAGAGAGGTTGAGGTGTTGCTATACCATGGGTCATGGTGTTCGATGCAGAAGTCCCAGGATCAATCCCTGTTGCCCACACTAAGACATTTGTATGATCTCATCAGACAGGACAAAGTGCATAAACACAAATAGAGAGGATGAAATTTCCCTTCTGGGCAGGTATTTTCTAATTGTGGTTTTATTGCAATACTGGCCAATGTCAAGGCTCATAGAGCTAAACCGAAGGAGCGATTAAATATCCCTCTATGCAGCGAGAGTTGAAACAACAGGAGGCCAACGCCCAAAGCAATGCAAGCAAAAGCTAAGGGTGTTTCCATGGGATTGATTTGGTTGCAGTGTGCGTGGGAGAGAGAGCATGACAGCAAGAGACAGGCATAGAATATCACGGTTGGAAGGGACCCCAGGAGGTATCTAGTCCAACCCCCTGCTCAAAGGGGGACCAATCCCCAGACAGATTGTTGCCCCAGATCCCTAACTGGCCCCCTCAAAGACTGAACTCACAACCTCATGTTTGGCAGGCCAATGCTCAAACCACTGAGCTATCCCTCCCCCCTAAAAAACACAGCTCCTGTGACTGTCTGGTCCAGCAACCTACCCACTAGACCATGCAGCCATGTCCTAGGAGGAGGTCAAGGGACAGAGCTCCTTGGGCCCCCAGGCTGGCTAGAAAGGCGGGCTTCCAAGGCCAGACGGGACCACTGAGATCACCGGTGTCTCGCATAACACACGCCACAGGACTTCCTGTTTGAATTGGGATAGATCTCGGGGGGACAGGGGGGAAATCCCACCTTGATTTAAAATTTAAGACTGTGAGTTGGTGGATATTCATGGTAAACGAACAGGATGGCACCTAAGAGGATACCTGACTTCTATCAGGCATTTCTCCTCCGAATGGAAACAACCATCAGGGTTTTAAGAGGGGCAACACCTCCCTCCATTTGTGACACATTTTTTGCGCTGTAGCACACACATCATCTGTAGTCCCCTCCTCATTAGACAAACACCAATCAGGGATGGTCTAGATAATACTTCCTCCCGCCATGACTGCAGGGGACTGGACCGGGTGAGCTCCCGAGATCCCATCTATGATTCTGGTTAGAACTACGGCACAATCCTGTTTATAAAGGATCAATTCTGAGTCACGCCCCATTTTTACAGCTCACGCCGAGGGATCGTTACACGGCGACTGTTCCACGCTGCCAGGCTGGAGGACTGCGCCCCGTTTTGGCTTTAACAGCCATGTGGCCAAACTGGAGAGAATCCAGAGAACAGCAACAACAAAAAATGCTCAGGGCTTTAGAAAAAACGTGACCTATGCAGAATCCCAGGCACCGCTACAGGCTGGGGACCGACTGGCTAAGCGGCCGTTTTGCAGAAAAGGACCTGGGGGTTACAGTGGACAAGAAGCTGGATATGAATCAGCAGGGTGTCCTTGTTGCCAAGAAGGCCAACGGCATTTGGGGCTGTATAAGTAGGGGCATTGCCAGCAGATCGAGGGACGTGATCATTCCTCTCTATTTGACACTGGTGAGGCCACACCTGGAGTTTTGTGTCTAGTTTTGGGCCCCCCCACTACAGAAGGGATGTGGACAAATTGGAGAGAGTCCAGCAGAGGGCAACAAAAATGATCAGGAGGCTGGAGCACATGATTTATGAGGAGAGGCTGAGGGGACTGGGATTATTTAGTCTGCAGAAGAGAAGAGTGAGGGGGGATTTGATAGCAGCCTTCAACTATCTGAAGGGGGGGTTCCAAAGAGGATGGAGCTCGGCTGTTCTCAGTGGTGGCAGATGACAGAACAAGGAGCAATGGTCCCAAGTTGCAGTGGGGGAGGTTTAGGTTGGATATGAGGAAACACTATTTCCCTAGGAGGGTGGTGAAGCACTGGAATGGGTTATCTAGGGAGGTGGTGAAATCTCCTTCCTTAGAGGTTTTTAAGGTCAGGCTTGACAAAGCCCTGGCTGGGATGATTTAGCTGGGAATTGGTCCTGCTTTGAGCAGACAGTTGGACTAGATGACCTCCTGAGATCCCTTCCAACCCTTATATTCTATTCTAAGAATACTTTCAACCAGATTTTACAGAACACAAAGAAGGTACCAATCTGAGATTTCTAAAAATAGCTACAGCACTAGACCCAAGATTTAAGAATCCAAAGTGCCTTCCAAAATCTGATAGAGATGAGGTGTGGCGCATGCTGTCAGAAGTCTTAAAAGAGCAACATTCTGATGTGGAAACTACAGAACCCAAACCACCAAAAAAGAAAATCAACCTTCTGCTGGTGGCATCTGACTCAGACAACTAAAATGAACATGCGTCAGTCCCCCTGCTTTGGATCGTTATCGAGCAGAACCCGTCATCAGCATGAACATATGTCCTCTGGAACGGTGGTCAAACCATGAAGGGACATATGAACCTTTAGCACATCTGACACATAAATATCTTGTTACTCCACACCTGTTCTCACTTTCATGTGACACTGTAAACAAGAAACGGGCAGCATTATCTCCTGTGAATGTAAACAAACTTGTTTGCCTGAGTGATTGGCTGAACAAGAAGAAGGACAGAGAACTTCTAGAGTCTAAAGTTCTACATTTTTTGTTTTTGACAGTTTTTTGTGTACATAATTCTACATTTGTAAGTTGCACTTTCATGATAAAGAGATTGTACTTGTATTAGGTGAACTGAAAAATACTATTTTGTTTTTTACAGTGCAAACATTTGAAATCAATATATTTGAAAAAACGTAAAAAATATCCAAAAGTATTTAAATAAATGGTATTCTATTACTGTTTAACAGCACGATTAATCACACAGCCTTATTACCTACGCCCAGGAAATAGTTAAAATATTGGCACCACTTCTCTACACTGCAGACATTTGATAAAGACCACCAGAACAAAAGATTGAAACAAGGGTTCCTGGACAACCTCTTAATGCATTTTAAGCCACAGAGCACTATACTCACATTAGATTTTAACTACCAGATATTTGTTGAGCAACAAATACAGCCAAAGATGCAGTATCAAAAGAGATCTATTAATTATGCAAAAGACTACTTATATGTAAAAGAAAATGAAGACTTCTATTCTACAACCAAAGATAAGCCATTTTGGATATACATCTTGCCTGATGAGGGGGAACTGACAGACTACCAGGAAGCTTGGAATGTATGACCATGAGTTGCTTGGGCCTGCAGGAAGACGGCTGGAGAGGAGACCCCCCGATGGAAAACACCAAGAAGTCGGCTCCAGGCTGAGTGCTTCTGCTATTTGGGGAACCAGATCCAAGGGCTAATTAGGCGACTACCGATGCCTTTAATTCCTCCCGGGAACCTGCTGGCAGCCGGCACGGCTCCCGTCGCTCCAGGCCTGGAATTCCACTTGAAGAGACTTGGCGCTGGCTCAGGTTTTCTGGGAGGGCTGGAGGTGTTCGCTCTCCGTGGCCAGGACGGCTGCAGGCCGTGCTCTCCGCTTGCCAGGCAGTAAGGAAGCCTTCTTGGCCGCAGTTCCTCCCTGGCAAGACTAGGATATGACTCCAGCCCCCCAGCCGGCTGACACAAACTCCCTCTCTCAAGGGTGTCAGTGTGAACCCTGCCAGCTCTGCTGGCCGCTACCCACGGTGTTCTCCTGGGCTTCTTGGGGCTCCGCCAGCGGGTGCTCAGCCCAGGTCCGCACGGATCTCCGGGCTCCCACACCAGCTGAGTCAGGCATGACGGGGGCGGGCTGCTCGGGCGTCATCGGGGTAATGACGGCATGGCAGTGCCCGTGTCTCCTGGCTGATCTGCATCCGGGCCCAGCTCAGCGGGCTGGAGAGTGACGGGGGTCAGCAGAGGGAAGACCCCAGCTGGTGTCAATGGGCGACTCTCCATTGGAGTCAATGGGGCCAGATCCCAGCTGGTGACAATCAGCCCTGGCCCCACTGACACACATTATCAGTGTTCTTGGGGTTCCTTCTCCCTGAACAACTGGTGCTTCCGAGCGCTGGGGGAGCTGAGACCGGATCCACTTCCTCCTCCCGCTTCAGGATCTGCTGGTGGCAGCTGCAGCCAAGGGGGCTGGGGCAGAGGGAGACGGCGACGGTTTGGTCCAGGGATGTGATCAGCAGCAGGTGGCATATTTTAGGGATCGGGGGAGCCTTTTCATCCTGCTCCTCCCCAGCCACAGGGCAGGCAGATCTGGGGCAGCACCCCAAGGCCAGAACAGAGACATTCTAGAGCAGCTCCATGCACCCCCATTAGGTATTACTAACGAGCTCACGAGCTCAGCGCTGCACAGAACCCCCACCCTGCCCCGACCGAGATCAGGGCCCCGTTGTGCCAGGCGCTGCCCAGAACCCCCACCCTGCCCCGACCGAGATCGGGGCCCCGTCGTCCCAGGCGCTGCCCAAAACCCCCACCCCGCCCCGAGTGAGATTGGGGCCCCTTCGTGCCGGGCGCTGCCCAGTACCCCCCACCCTGCCCCGAGCGAGATCAGGGCCCCGTCGTGCCGGGCGCTACCCAGAACCCCCACCCTGCCCCCATCGAGATTGGGGCCCCGTCGTGCCGGGCACTGCCCAAAACCCCCTCCCTGCCCCGAGCGAGATCGGGACCCCGTCGTGCCGGGCGCTGCCCAGAACCCCCCACCCTGCCCCCATCGAGATCGGGGCCCCGTCGCTTTGGGTGCTCCCCAGAACCCCCCACCCTGCCCCCATTGAGATCGGGGCCCCGTCGCTTTGGGTGCTCCCCAGAACCCCCACCCTGCCCCGACCGAGATCGGGGCCCCGTCGCGCCGGGGGCTCCCCAGAACCCCCACCCTGCCCCGACCGAAATCGGGGCCCCGTCGCGCCGGGGGCTGCCCAGAACCCCCATCCTGCCCCGACTGAGATCAGGGCCCCATCGTGCTGGGCGCTGCCCAGAAACCCTCATCCTACCCCGAGCGAGATCGGGGCCCCGTCATGCCAGGCGCTGCCCAGAACCACCACCCTGCCCCACCGAATGGGTAGGAGGGGAGACAGAGACCCAGGGAGAGGAGGGGACCCACCTGAGGTCACATGACAGGGCAGGGGCATGTCCTGACTCTTAGCTGCCACCCACTGTCCAGCCTACCGCCTGATTCAATGGGAAACCCGCAGACTCCAGGATCTTACCTCATGAACTGGCTGAAGGCTTTGTAGTTGGTGAGTGTGTGATAATCCTCCTCGGAGAACACATGGTCCACGTCTTCCAGCCCCCAGGTCATGAGCAGCTGGGCCGAGGATTTCTGCTCTACCTGCTGAGCAAGCCAAACGCTCCCCGTTAGCCAGCTGGGGGGTGTTGCCGGGGATCCTATCCAAAGGGGAGGATACACCCCTGCCCTCCCAGTGGGGGACTTCCCAGGATTGGCACATGGAGAGGAAGCCCAAGGAACCACCACAGATGCATCCTAAAGACCCTAATCCTGAGAGATCTTCCAGTCTCCTACATCCCTGCTAGAGACAGGATATAATGGAGCGTCCACACTGAATTGCTAAGGATCCAGTAATTAGCAGCAAAATCAAGTCATAGCGTTCACAGCCAGAAGGTTCTACCAAATCATGCAGCACGGCCTCCTGTCTAGCGACTGGCCAACCACACACTAAGCCCAACAGGAACTTTCTCAGTTTTCCGGTTCATGGGCAAGTCTTCAAATCAGGGGACGGGAGAACCATGATGGGCTTGGAGCAAAAATAACGTTTTTCAAAATACTCGGCATCTCCAAAAAAAACGAAAACACAACACCCAACAGTTTGGGGTCGAACGCAACTTTTTGCTCGCCCGGAAATGAAATGATTGGTTTCGATTTCCATCAGGTTTCATTTTTTTTTTTAAAAATAAAATGAAGGGAAATTTTGAAAGTTGTTTTGAAGAAAACAAAAATCAAACATTTCATTTGCAAACTTTTTTTTTCCCCAAAAACATTTTGGATTTTTTCAGAGTAAAACAACAGGAAAGGAAGAAATAGAAAATCGCTTTCAACTGAAAAAATCAAAATGTTTCATTTCGGTTTTGAGCACTATTTACCTTTTCTGTTCGATAAAATTACACCTCTACGCTGATATAACGCTGTCCTCGGGAGCCAAAAAATCTTACCGCATTATAGGTGAAACCACGTTATATCGAACTTGCTTTGATCCACCGGAGTGCACAGCCCTGCCCCCCGGAGCGCTGCTTTACCGTGTTATATCAGATTTGTGTTAGATCGGGTCGCGTTATATCGGGCTAGAGGTGTATCAGATGAAATATCATTTAGAAACAGTTTGAATTTTTCAGCATTCCCCCCACCCAGCAGGGGTTTTTTGTTTGTTACTTCACTTGGGGACCAAAACTATTTGGCAAAACGGACGCAAATTTGTTAAATGTTTTGGTGTCGCTGAACCTATATTTTTCAAACACTCTCAATTTTCTCCACATGAAAAACTTCCCACTGGAATTTGTGATTTTGTCAAAACTGACTAAATGCTTCATTTCTCCTGAGTCGGGAAAATCAAAATGAGAAATTTCACTTCATTTTTTGGCAGAACAGATGGGGATTAATTGAGGCTGGAGCGCCGAGACAGAATTATACCCATCAGAGGAAGGGAGGGTCAGGAACGGCCTCCCAGCGCCAACGGAGACAGCTGAATGAGTCTGAAGACGAAACTTGCCCAGTGTCTGATCGGGGGCCTGCCGTAGCCGACACAAACTTAGGGACTTGGGTTCCCTGCCTGTCCTAGGTCACAATTAAAAAACGGTTGTTTCATTGCCGTTTTCCATTTTCAGATTTCCCATTTTGGGGAGTAGGTTCTTCCCACTTTTTCTCAGGGAGAAGGTTAATCAAAATGTGAAAGAAGGAAAACCCCCAAAATCCCAAAGCTGAAAATCAGAACAAACTATTTTCAATTAAAATGAAAAAAAAGTGGTTTTGAAAGAAAAATTCTCACCCAAACCACAACATTTTGCTGGTGAAAAATTTGGGATTTCCCAATTCCATCCATTTGCCCTGCACCTTCTCCAACAGAACAGCAGTCCCAGAGCGCTTCATACAGGGGCGATTTCTGTCCCAAGCAAACTCAGCTTAGAAACAACAGGGAGGAGGGAAACTGCGCTAATAGGGTGGACCCAGTGGGATTATCTTGAGAAAGGGCAGGTGCTTTGGAATCGCTGAAGGGCCTACCAGAGTTTATGCACCTGATGTCCCTTATGCCCTTTCCAAACATTAGCCAAAAAGCAAGAGATTCTGAGACACAAGTTTGCTAGCAAAGAAATTTCTATCGAGAGCGAAGCTGTTGTCAGCCCAGGCCGATCTAACCACGTCGTCCGTTTGCGCTCGCTTCCGCAGCCCGCTGCTTCGTTCATTGCATGCATGGGCTAGCAAGGAGTTGAGGCAAGCTCCCAAACGGCACTGGCTAAAATCCAGTTAAGCTCTCTCGCCACAGCTCTGGGAATCCCTCTCTCTAGCCGCCTTGTTCACACTGGGTCCGTCGGCTCATCGGGTTTGGGGGTGGCCCGCCTGTTGGGATCCTCCAGGCACATCTTGCCTCGCCAATCCCCTGCCAGGGCAGGGAAATCAGGCAGTGGGGGTAGCTCGGTCTCTGCCGGGTTAGTCTCCAGAGACGGTTAGGTCTTTGGGCTCAGTTGAGGGGGTAACTGGGTGGAAGTGACTGGCCAGGAGGTTAGCCAGGATTAGGGGGAAGGACAGCTCAGTGGATTGAGCATTACTCTACTAAACCCAAGGTTGCAAGTTCAATCCTTAAGGGGGCCATTTAGGGATCTGAGGCAAAAATCTGTCTGGGGATTAGTCCTGCTTTGAGCAGGGGGTTGGACTAGGTCCCTTCCAACCCTGATCTTCTATATTCTATTCTATGAAACCTGGTGGCCCCATCTGGCTTTACACTGTATAGAAATTTCAGCTCCAGCCCATGTAACAGAGCCCCAACCCAAGGGAGCTGGGGTGATGATTTCCCCTACACATGCAGAAGGCCATCGGGGGGTTTCACCTCAGAGAGCTCGGCCAGCAGCGGGTGGCGGATCGCCGCTCTGTACCTTTACTTTCTGGCCTGCATCACCATCCACCTTTTTCCGGCGTTTGGTCTTTCTCTCCTTCTTCTCCCGGTGCTTCCGCCGCTTCTTCTTGGCCACCCCTCCGTAGTCGCTGCTCCCGCTCTCTGACTTCTCCCGGAACTCCTCCCGGTCCGACTCAAACTCATCCTCGCTCACCTGAGGGGCGAGAGGGGCAAAGTCAAGAGGGAGCTCATTGGCGAGAGAACAACCTGCCAGCACAAAGGCTCCCAGCGGGGACAGGGCGGATGTCAATCCCGGTCGAACCGGCTGGGACGATTTGGGGGGAGGAGGTTTGTCTGGCGGCTCTGGTCAAACTGGCTGGGACGATTTCAGGGGGAATCTCTCAGATGCCCTGGCTGTTATGCGTTTCATCAGCAGATCTCAAAGAGTTTCACAAGGGAGGTCGGCATCAATTTGCAGATGGGGAAACTGAGGCACAGTGGGGCAAAGGAGGGAGTGATTTGCTTTAGGTTACCCAGTGTCAGAGCTGGGAATAGGAATCCTGCACCACCAATACATGCTGCCCCCAGTAAAGAGGCTGAACAGACTCTGGGCGAAGGGTTTGAGCCTTCCCGGGCTGAGGAGACAGGCAGGGCCAACAAACGCAGCTCGGCAGCAGGATCGGGCCCCCAATGCCCACCGAGCTCCAAAAGGGCCATGACCCCGCATCGATTCCCCTCTCCATCCAAGATCAACCCACTCCAACCTTGCCCCCGGTGCTCCCTCCCCGTCTGAGATCACACACACACACGCCCAGCCCCCGAAAAGGCGGCAGCCCGGCAAACGGGTGGCTTACTAATTTTTTGCGCTTCCGGGGTTTCCCTGGCTTGTTTTCCTTCTGCTTGCGGGGACCCCTTTTCTTTTTCTTGACCCCCAGGACGCTCTCCAGGTTCCTGAGATCGGCATCTTCTTCATCTACAGGGAAAGAGAAAAGATACATAAGTCAAGCATGGGGCGTCCGCTTGGCAGCGGGCCCTAGGATTCTGCGCGTCTGGCTCACCCCCCCACCCGGCTCCCTCTTCGCCCTCCCCTACAATCTGCCCTGCCAAGGATCCTCGCCTCTGAGCAGCCAGGGCCAGGTGCTAATAAGCCGAGAGACCCTGCCTACAGCCGCGCCGTCTCGCGGGCCTGGAGCTGCCATCTGCTCTCCACGCCTGCTTCGGCTGCCGGGCACGGATTACAGGCCCCCGAGGAACTGGGCTCAGAGCCCGGCTCATCGTGTTTTGCAGCCGCTCGAAGCCGTCATGTCGAGGAGGCGCGGGGACCTCTGAGGTGAACAGGAGGCCAAAGAGCCATGGGCGAACTGTTTGAACCAAGGGAATCTCTTGGCCGGCATCAACATTAGCTCCCCATTCATTATCTCCTGCGCAATCCTGAAGGCTGTATCCTAGTATCCCATCCCCTGGCGCTTTGGGGGAGCGTACAGGACAATTATGCAGTGATCCACCGCGCTCTACCACTCCCAACTTCTGGTACGCCCACGGTTTAGGGTCACCACGAGCGTGGGGCTGCGTCCTGGAACATCTTGGCTAACAGCCACCAATGAACCTATCCTCCGTGAACTTTTTGGAGGAAACCAGATATATTTTTGGTCTTTTCCACATCCCCTGGCAAGGAGTTCCACAGATCAGTTGTGCAAAAAAACCGACTTCCTCTTCTTCGTACTAAACCAGCGGCCTCTGCGTTTCGGCGGGTGAGCTCTGGTTTTTGTACGGTGTGAAAGGGTAAAATGACACTTCTCTGAGTGCAGGGGAAATTGACGGGACCACGCTGGACAGGCCAGATTAGAGGAACTAACTGGCCTTCAACAAAACAACGGGCCCCAATTCCATTTCTTTCCCTCACCAGCTTTACGTGGACGCAGCTCCGCTGGCTAGTGAGCCAAACCTGGCTGGATAACCGTGGTTCCAAACCATCGGCTGGCCATTCATTATGCAAATGCATCCAATCCTCTCGACTGGCGTTTTGAGGGAATGTTACTCTTGTTTATTTTTTGCAATAATATGGAAGCATCGGCAGGCCCCAGCTGAGACCAAGGTCCCTGCTAGACCAGGTGCTGCAGAAACACCTCATCAGTGACAAGTCCCCGCCCCAAAGAGCTTACAATCAAACTCAGCAGAGAAGAGGAAACTGAGGCACCAGTATGGGAATGACTCGCCCACAGATGCACAGCGGGTCAGCGGCAGAGCCAGGCCTAATGCCAGTCCACTGCCCTGTCCAGTTAGAGTTTAAGGCCAAAAGGGCCAATCAGATGCACCAGCCAGGCAGCTAGAAAGCGGATTATTCGCACATCAAAGCACTGGCCCACTGATCTCTGATACCCCAGGGGAAAGTGGCTCCCACTCCCAGATACCAATTGCGCATCAGGGTGAAAATTCCTTCCTGACCCCTGCAGGCAACTTGGCCGGAGCCCTGAAGCATGAGATTGGCTCAGAGTCATTGTCCTAATTGCATGAAGTTACTGGGCTCCTTGCAAATTTTGGCGTTCCCGGCCCACGCTGCTGAGAAAGACTGACGTCAGGAGCAAAGAACTGGGAAATGTTCTTTCCGTAATGGCATTTGTACTGCAGGAAGAATGGCTTTTGGCATTTCACCCTGCCCCAACAGTTTCCTTCGAATACCGCGTAAGTCACAGAGAAGCCAGGAAAGACTCCTAGGGATGGAGTCACACGTTATCTATTAAGGATTATTTACATAGGGAAACTGAGTGGAACAGCTGTTCCACCAAACCTCCCTGTCAGGAATAGCGACAGCGCTTTCGATTCTCACCCTCCCTTGCTCCAAATTAACTTTCAAGCCTTGACAAGCCTTCACATGCGTCTCCACACCAGGTCAGACTGCATCTTCATCCTCCTGACAGCTGGCAACGGATTTCCAGCAGCAGAGATACACCCGGGCAATCCGCCCCAACCTCCCTCCTGGCTAAACGCTATATTTACTCCAAGGACCCTGTTATTTCACCAAAGGGCAGACAGCTGCGTTATGGTATTTATTCCTTCCCCAGGGTCATGCTACTGACCCATGCAGCTGTGGAAAACCACCATTACTAGGGCTTTTAGGGTGAAACCAATATTTACCCGCTACTCTTCTCTTGCAAAATAATAAATATACAGCGGCAGACATGAGTTCGGGCCTCGCATAAAGGGAAATTATGGTTTCTAGGCTGGCCCGGCTGGTCATTTCACACCCCCTCTCCTCCCCTCCCCCACCCTGATGTCAATTTCACACTAGGCGAAAATATGAGGATCTGGCAGGCAAATTTACACCTGCAAGCTACTCCCTGGTAGACCCGAGCCCCAACGCATCACAGAACCTTAAGGCTGGAAAAGACCTAGAAAGGACCTGGGGGTTACAGTGGATGAGAAGCTGGATATGAGTCAACAGTGTGTCCTTGTTGCCAAGAAGGCTAACGGCATTTTGGGCTGTATAAGTAGCAGCATTGCCAGCAGATGGAGGGACGTGATCATTCCCCTCTATTCAGCACTGGTGAGGCCATACCTGGAGTTTTGTGTCCAGTTTTGGGCCCCCCACTACAGAAGGGATGTGGACAAATTGGAGAGAGTCCAGCGGACGGCAACGCAAATGATCAGGGGGCTGGAGCACATGACTTATGAGGAGAGGCTGAGGGAACTGGGATTCTTTAATCTGCAGAAGAGAAGAGCGAGGGGGGATTTGATAGCAGCCTTCAACTATCTGAATGGGGGTTTCAAAGAGGATGAAGCTCGGCTGTTCTCAGTGGAGGCAGATGACAGAACAAGGAGCAATGGTCTCAAGTTGCAGTGGGGGAGGTTTAGGTTGGATATTAGGAAACACTATTTCACTAGGAGGGTGGTGAGGCACTGGAATGGGTTCCCTAGGGAGGTGGTGGAATCTCCTTCCTTAGAGGTTTTTAAGGTCAGGCTTGACAAAGCCCTGGCTGGGATGATTTAGTTGGGAACTGGTCCTGCTTTGAGCAGGAGGTTGGACTAGATACCTCCAGAGGTCCCTTCCAGCCCTGATCTTCTATGAGTCTATCCCTAACTGTCAAATCTGTTCTTGAAAACCTCCAGTGATCAGGGTTGTTACAACCTCCTTTGGTAAACTTGTTCTAGTGCTTAACTATGCTTAGAATGAGGAAGTTTTTCTGCTATCTAACCCAAATCTTTCTTGCTTCAAATGAAGCCTATTGCTTCTTATCCTGTCTTCAATGGACAAGGAGAACAACTGATCCACCTGCTCTGCCCCCCACCCGCCGCCTCTGCCCCCATTCCCCAGCCACAGCCTTGCCCCCAGCCACCACCCTACTCCTGGCCACGGCTCCCTGGTAGGAGCATAGGCAGGCTAAGGGGTGGGGGGGGCGTGACTGGGAAAAGTTTGGGGAGCACTGATTTAAGGACCGTTAACGCTGCACTTCAAAAAGATCAATTTTATGACCATTAACACACAAATTGTCAACATCGCATGTTAAAATATACAAAGGAACTATCCTCAGATCCAACTGGAATGAGTTCTCAAGCAGACTTTTTCTTATGCTGCCTATTTATAAATGTCAACGATTACCTATGGGCCTTTTTTTGGCGTACGTACGGTGAAATCGACCTTTACCCGCATTCACCGATAAAAATTGAATCCTTCCACACTGACTCACAGGGCAGGTTTTCCAAACCGCTGCCCACTTTTCCAAGTCAACAGCTGCACAGCAACATATAGATTTAGGATTTGGGGGAAATTCATCCAGATTAACGAAAACTATGCTATTCAACCAAATTACACCGTTCAGAATAAAAAAAGAGGCCTTCGTTCAGTGTCACTGAATTCTCTTCCTAAGTGGAGTTATGCTTCTGGATAAAATGATTTTTCTCCCAGAATAGTATTCACGCCAGGAGGGAAGATCAGATGCAAAGGGTCTGGTTGGAATTCCAGTCTGCCCGTCTCCCTGAGGTGATCAGGGTGGATGGAGGACTGAAAGCACAACCCAGATTTGGGCTCAGGAAGGAATTTGTCCCCCCACCATCCCCCCAACCAGGTCAGATCAGCGGGGACCGGGATGCAGCGGGGGCAAGCTCTGCAGTGGTAGGGGCTGCAGATTGCTTGCCGGGATCACCTGGCCACAAATCTCACCTAGTATCACAGGAGACTCAGACATTGGGGGCACCTTGGTCTCTTCTGCTCTCTGCCAGTTTGTCTCCTGAACGTAGATTCGCAGGACTGGAAGGGACCTCGGGAGGTCCTCAAGTCCAGTCCCCCGCCCTCGTGGCAGGACTAACTATTATCTAGACCATCCTGGACAGGTGTTTGTCCAACCTGCTCTTAAAAGCCTCCAATGATGGAGATTCCACCACCTCTCTAGGCAATTTATTCCAGAGCTTAACCACTCTGACAGGAAGTTTTCCTAATGTCCAACCTAAACCGCCTTTGCTACAATTTAAGCCTATTGCTTCTTGTCGTATCCTCAGGGGTTAAGGAGAACATTTTTTCTCCCTCCTCCTTGTAACAACCTTTGATGTACTCGAAAAACGGTGATCATGTCCCCTCTCGGTCTTTTCTTCTCCAGACTAAACAAACCCAATTGTTTCAGTCTTCCCTCACAGCTCATGTTTTCTAGACCTTTCATCATTTTTGTTGCTCTTCTCTCTCCAATCCGTCCACATCTTTCCCGAAATGCGGCGCCCGGAACTGGACACAACACTCCAGCTGAGGCCGTATCAGCGCGGAGAAGGGCGGAAAATTACTTCCGGTGTCTGGCTTACAATGCTTCTGCTAACACAACATCTAGATGCTTTGGTCTAACTAAAGTCATCAGGCTCACTACAGGTGCAACCAAGTGATATCACTGGAGGTCAGAGTAGATGATCCTTCGGCCTTAAACTCCAAGAAATCTCCAGGTCTCTCCAAGGCAGTCAGCCGAGGGACCCGCTGCAAATCCAAGCCAGGAGTGTGAAGAATCCCCAAAAAAACCAGCACCATGGCAGACCCGATGGTAACTTACATGCCTGCCTTGTTGACAAGACATTCACAGTTTGAAGCTTTAACGCTCCATCGTCGTTTCCCCTGCTTTACCAAAATTCAGCCACCTCAGAGAGGGTGGAGCCAAGTGACACTGCGTCAGAGTTTGAGACAGGAAGTGAACCGTTCCCATCAGTCCTCAGAGTCCTACCCAGCTTGTGAGATCTGACGGGACTAAAGCCCAAACGGACCACATCCAGCGAAGGCAGTAGCAGCAAACCCCCGAGTCAATCACCTCGGAGCAGCTATCGAATGTCAAACGACCGGGATCCTGGCAAGGCCGACGGCGGTTTGAAACAAGCAAAGCTCTGAGTTATGTGCCGAAGAGCAGAGGAAAGAGATTTTGGCTCTCTCGTCTGTGGCTCAGGGTAGTATGAATGACAGAAGCCAGACCTCGGGAAAAGGGGATTTTTTTTTTTTTTAATCCATTGGACGCTGCCAAGCCAAAGCCTTCAAAAGCCATGAGTCCGGCCGCAAAGAAAATCATGAGGTCGACATAAAAAAAAAAAAAAAACACAGCCTGAGATTTAAAAAATTAATAATAAATCCCAGGTTCCCCCCTACTCCCCTGGTTTTACGTTTTCAAGCTTTCCCCCACAACCCAGAGAGGTCGCAGCTTGCTATTTTCAAACAACCACAGCTGAAAGTCTCACCTAATCACATGACTCCAGGAGCTGAGGATTTGCAGCACCATCCTCAGCATACCAGCAAAAAAGACAGCTTGTGGGGTGCAGCACGCACCCTGTTCTCTTCTCACTCACCCCGATGTCAACCGGGAATCGCACCACTAGTGTCAGTGGGTCCCTCTGCGCCTTTTTTTGGACAGCTGTTTAACCGTCTGCTCTCCTCCGCAGATGCTCTGATTAGCTGAGGGAGGCCAGACATAATGGGGCCTTGCTAATGTCACAAGACAGCCAGCTGAACAGCAATTAGACAGCCATTCTCACGCCTCGTCCTGTTCCTTCTCCCCCCCGCAAGCCATTTCTCCACCAGCTTGACTGGAGAGCGTGACTAATGCAGAACAGCCAGCGATGCCTCTAGAAAACCCGCGCTCAAACCAGCAAGACCAGAATCCCAGCCGCCGCCAACGCTCAGCCAAATTCCACACACCTAGGGCGATGGGGTTTTGATCTTTTTAATCTGGTGTCAGTGAAATTGCCAGATTGGCAGCCCCGGAGACAGAAAGTAATTAGCAGACAGACACAGGCACAACCCAGCCAGGCCTCAACACAGGGACGGCCAGCGATGGGGCCCCAGAGTCAAGTTTTGAAGGCCAGAAGAGGCATTACAACCACTTCGTCTGACATAGGCACTCGGGTGGGATTTTTGAGAACGCTGCACTCGCTTCACACAACGGGCTGCTGTACGTCCGTCATAAAGGAATGAATCATAGAATATCAGGGTGGGAAGGGACCTCAGGAGGTATCTAGTACAACCCCCTACTCAAAGCAAGCCCAATCCTCAGATTTTTGCCCCATATCCCTAAATGGTCCCCTCAAGGATTGAACTCACAGCCTTGGGTTTAGCAGGCCAAAACTCAAACCACTGAGCTATCCATTCCCTAAATGAGCTGCCCCTCCAGTGGTGTCACTGGGGGGCATGGATCACCATTCCCACCACACGCTCCCTGGGCTGAGGAAGCTTAGGAGCCAACCACCGGACCAAATTCGGTGATGAATCCTGGTCACCCACCACCTGCAGCACGTTGTGCATATGCTAAGAAGGCAGTGTCATTTGCACTTGGGGCAGCTCCCCTCTCTCAGATCAATGGGCGCAGGTTCTTCGCAAATTCAGGAAGCATCCTGGCATCAGTTACACTCACCTCACACTGTCAAGGTTTGTCCCCTTCCCTTCCCCGATAGAGTTGGGGGTTTTTTAAATAAAAACTGAGACACTTGGGAACAACGGAGAGGTGAGTCCGCGTTTCCCTGCATGCCACTGGTGGATACCCGGCCTTTTGGGAAGCCCACCCCAATGGCACCTGGGCTGGATTCAAACTGTTCCATAGCTCCAAGCGCCCCAACTCCCCGCCGTACACCTTGATCAGGGAGCACTTCCTGCCATGAGCCAAGGGCCCTCGGCACTTTACAGGAAAGACCCCTAAAAGTTAGGTTTAAGCAGAGGAAGGAGGGTCTTGCGGGTAAAGCTTTTGACTACGACTCGGAAGATCTGAGTTCAATTCCCAACACGGACTTCTGATACGACCCTGGCTAAGTCACCCGAGACCCAGATTTTTACAGGTATTTGGAATTAATGGGATTTTGGCACCAAAAAACATCTGGCCTTCGATCCATGTGGCCCTTGGTTTTGGGGATAACGACATGTCCCTGCCCCACAGAGCCTTCAGGATGTTTGTAAGGGGCTCAGGCCCCGGCGAACAGGACTTTGGAGCGGACCCCGGAGCTGGAGCGCAGACCAGTAGGTTACATGCCCGAAGCCAAGCGGAGCAATTCAAAAATTTGATTGCTCCAAATCCATGCCCGGGATGGACAGGATCAGACTCCAGAGTTTGCACAAGTGACACCAGCGCATCCGTCTCCTGACTCGGGAGTTCCATCCCCGGCACGCAGAGCCTTTCTCATCGAGCTCATCCGTCCAAATCAAGCCCATGTCGTTATCTGACGGCTGTTCAGTGACCCTACCCGTGTAACAAGCTGGCGGGTTCTTAGCCTGGCTCCCCGGGGAGCAGGCAGCCGCATAAATCACAGCTGGCACTAACTGGCTGTCTTTTGACAGAGGTCAAGCACTAAACGGGGTCATGGCTCAAGCTCCCGGAGAGGGTCCCTCTAGGTCACAGATTAAGCACACTGAACCTACTGTACCTGTCCTCTCCGGGATCCCAAACTAATACCTTCGCCAGATCTAAATTCACACTGCCACGTCTTCACCCGCGGGCCCCGAACTAACAAAGCATCAGAGTGAGTCCCACCTGCTGGATGATCGAGGCCTTCGTGAGCCTGGATTTACAAAAGAAGATAATGGATTTCCCTGGCCTGCGGGGGGAGGGAGGGGAAAAAAACACCTCAGGGAAAACAAGACAAATGCACTGGTTTATGTAGAAGCCTGCCGACCACCTACCCTCATCTAATAATCCTCTGGCAGCTTCACACCGCAGGCTGGCTGCGGGAGAGAAACATCGGCCAAACCCCTGTGCCAGCTGCAAGGCAAACATGAACTCAGCAGCACAGAGAGGAATGACCTGCCAGATGATGCCAGTCACCTCGACAGGCAGTGCCTTGCTAGGTTAGAAATGACAACCCAGCCCTCTGACACACACACACACACACACCCGCAGGCGTGCACACACACCGTACGCTGACAGCACCAGCTCTTTTGCCTTGCAAATCAAAATGAAAAAAAATAATAATTCTAATAAAAACGGAGGCACAGCCAACAGGGTGGACTTGCCTTCGCACCCTCCCCGCCTAGATTCCTGCCGCCAGCCCCTCCTGTCTAAGCAGCAGCATCTCGCATCTGCCTGTGTCCCATTTCTTCTGACAATACCACATTATCTCTTCTGCCCTCTGGGTTTGAATCACCTGGTTGCATCCCGCTGCCGCTCAGTTCCCGCTGGGATGTAATTCACAAAGCCGAGGGGAGCAGGGCAGGCCGCAGGGCATCCTTACCGTCCCTCAATCCCGTCAATTTCTAATCCTGCCATCAATCTTTTCTTTTTTTTTCCCCTCACCCCTTTCAGATTCTACCACCCCCCCCCCCCCCCCNGCAGCCGAGATGGGTATTTTGGCAGGCTATCAACTAGAAATTTCCACACACGTGACATTTTCACTCCCTACCTTGGAAAAAAAATTTAAAATATAAAAATAAAATGCGTGCACACACATAGATATTATATAACGCGACAAGGGATGGCGGGGATGTGGATTTAACTAAATCCAGAAATCAAGAGTTATTTCACTGTAACCAGAAACAAAGAAAGACTCAAGAATCTCCATCTCATTCACTACAGATGTCTGTTCCACCCCACTTGCATATTTAAATTTAAACAAAAGACAAGCAAATCAAGAAGAGATCCCTTATCTCCGGCAGTTAACGGAGGCGAGGTGGGGGAAGCCATTTCCACTGGGGCAGGGGAACAAGTCCTTCTTATTTTTAACAGTGGCTTTAAAAATCATTGTCCCCAAGGTAGAAATTCGCCAGTCAGGGAGGGATTATGCACCTCGGGAACTCTGCCAAATGAAATGCAGGCTCCGAGGGAGATTAGGTCCCCCGTTAAGCAACTGACTGAAGCAGACAGATTTTCAGAAGTGCATAATGCCCACCTGTTCCCCCTTGTTCCCAGGTAGGATGCAGAGCCCCTTTGCAAATGTGGCCCTCAGAGAATAGTCTGTTATCAGGTATAAATCCACAGGGACAGCACCTGACAAGGAAATGCCCCTGGCAGGGGTACTGGGAGAGATCAGAGACCCGGTGCAGGAGTAGGTAGGTTACTGGGACTTCCAGAATTTCAGACGATGAGCTGGATCAACAGGAGATGGCAAAGCAGCCGCCGCTTTAGGACCAATATGAGGAAAACTCTTGCCAAGGAAACCTGGAAGCGTTCCCAGTGCCCTATTCAGGAGAGGGGACAGCTACGTTCTAAGAGATTTCATGCTGGAAAGCAACCAATCCTCCAGCTGCATCCGTCATCAAACACAGGATCAGGGGCTAAACATGTTCGGCGTTTCTCAGGACCCATAAGAATGTCCATTTGGTTGTTTTACGTGGAAATACTACTTATTTTGGGGGAGTAATTACAAAGCGCCTTCCTGCCAACTTTAGTGATCTGATTTGCTTCTTAAACTAGTGTCCAAAATGGGCACCACGGTGTTACACCCTGCGGGTACCCAATCCTGCGAAGACTGAATCAAGTACTTAATTCTGATCACACAAGGAGTCCCGCTTCGATCAGCGACTTGAGCTGTCCACATCGTTACGCACGCGTTTAAGTCTTTCCAGAATCAGCACCAAAGTTCGGATGTTTTCAGGAAAGGGAGGGCTCTGGGAAAAACTATCAACTTGTGATCTTCTACCTTCCCGATCTGGAGGAGTTGGAAGCCAAAAAATTAGGGCTGAAATTCTGGCTTCACTGAGGACAAAAGCAAAATCCTCACTGATTTCAACAGAGCCAGGATTTTCATCATAAATGCTGAAAAGCCTTGCAGGATCGAGGCCTACCTCAAGGCAGCCCTGATCTCTGCTCAGCACCCTGTACTTGAATGCAAATAAATAAAAAGCCATACAGTCATTTTATGAACGATTCTGGATTCTTTCACTTAAGCATCTCGGTGTTACAGGTGGCCAATCGGGAGGCGGATTTAAAGATTGAGGGGAAGGAGGGACACCGCTTTCATGATGAAGCAACGCTGCTTTTAAAACTGAAACATAGATTTCTGACCATTTTGAGAAGCAGGGAACAGGAGACTATTTTAAATCCTGAGGCTTAAAAACAAAAACAAATGTGTGCGTGCATGCGCGCGCGCACACACACACGCACACACATTTCTTTTCCTTTTTACTGAAAGTGGGTTTTCTTGATCAAGAGAAAATAAAGTGATAGTTTTTCTCCCTCTCCAGTGTTAATTTTTTTTAATCGGTATTCACAATGGCAAATCATCTTTGCCTTTCTTTAAATTAGCCACACCTGTTAGGTCGTAAACCTGCAAATCTTTCCTCCCATAAGCTTTCCTCTACTTTCTCATATAATAATTATCCCCAGCTCTCATCTATTTGCTTCAGTAGATTTCAAAGCGCTTTCCAAAGCAGGTCAACAGTATCTTTAGCCTCTTTTCACAGAGGGAGAAACCGAGGCACAAGGTGGGGAAGAGGCTCGCCCAAGGTGACCTAGCAAAGCCAGTGGCAGAGGCAGGATTTGAACGCAGATCTCAAGCCACACATCTTCTGGGCATAATGTAACACACAGCACAAGGAACTTGACGGACACTCTGAAGTCAATGGGACTACTTCCATGAGCAAAGCTACCCACCCAAGTGTCTCCAAGATCAGACACCCAGCGCTTCAAAACTACCGAATATGTTTTTTATATACGTAACTATAGCGTGTTTCAGTCACTCAGGGAATGCTAAGAAAAAAGGTCGGTGGAGACAGCAGTCTTTCCACTGGCATAAATAACTCCCCCGGCCCAACATTAAAATTAACACATTTATTAAATCAAGAGAAAGCAAAGTGACTTTGCGAACCTGGAAATCAAATTTGGTGACAGAAAAATGCTGGCTTTATTCCCCACACACACACACTTTTTTTTTTCAAGTCACAAATCCTTTACCTACAAGGCTGAACCTAATAAGCATATTTTGCTCTCTCTACGCACTGATCATTATGACCAAGCAATGTGCGGAAAGACCCTACTGCTGAAAATAAATAGGATTGGGGCAGAGACTGTCCATTTAGAGGAAGGCAAAAGACTTGCACGTCTTTCACATGACGCATGGCGAATGACAAGTCTTTGCAAGACTGAAGCCTTAGATTGTAAACTCTGGCGACAGATCACCTATTTGTAAGACAGGTACCCACAGCCTAGGACAAAGTGGCCTTGATCCATGATTAGGGCATCCATGTGTTACTGTAATTGAAATAAATAATAATTACGGCAAGCATAAAGGGAGAGGGAAACGAGTGCCATCTTACGCCCACACTTCCTTATTTCCCTGCTCCTCCAAATCCTTAAGCTTCCTCCCCCCATACGCCTGAGGTTTTCTTTACAAGGAGAGCAAATTGAAGCGAATCTGGGTAGAGATTTGTCTGGCGGCAGCAAAATACTCCACATTTTTTTAAGGAACAAGAGCCTTTGGTTACATCCCTCTGATTTAATTGACATTTAAAATTTGCTTTTTAAACCATGCAGGACTCCAGTACCAAGTTGATGGGTGCCACAGAACAGGGAGCGTATCAGTTATACAGGGGGAATACGGACGGGTCTTAGAGCAACAACTGAAGTCAAGGTAAACTCACAAAACACGGAAGTGTCACATGAGGCACCGAACAAGGCTAACGAACCTGTCCTGAAAGGTCCACTCCATGTTCACCCTGGCCCTGACCCCACCAACTACCCTGCCTTCCGCTTACCCCTGTCCTCACCTCACCCTCTTCTCCCGCCATCACCAACCTGGCCCTGACCCCGTTCACTCCCACTACTACCCATTGACCCTGTCCTCGCCTCACCCTCTGTTCCCACCATCGCCAACCTGGTCCTCACCCCATCTACTCCCATCAACCCTGTCCTCACGTCACCCTCCGCTCCTGCCATCGCCATCCTGGCCCTGACCCCATCCACTCCCACCACAGCCCATTAACCCTGTCCTCACCTCAGCCTCTTCTCCCGCTATCACCAACCTGGCCCCGATCCCACCCATTCCCACCGCAGCCCATTGACCCTGTCCTCATGTCACCCTCCGCTCCCGCCATCGCCATCCTGGCCCTGACCCCATCCACTCCCACCACAGCCCATTAACCCTGTCCTCACCTCACCCTCCGCTCCCGCTATCGCCAACCTGGCCCTGACCCCATCCACTCCCACTACTACCCATTGACCCTGTCCTCACCTCACCATCAACCCTGTCCTCACGTCACCCTCCGCTCCCGCTATCGCCAACCTGGCCCTGACCCCACCTATTCCCACCGCAGCCCATTGACCCTGTCCTCATGTCACCCTCCGCTCCTGTCATCACCAACTTTGCCCTGACCCCGTCCACTCCCACCACATCCCATTAGCCCTGTCCTCACCTCACCCTCCGCTCGCCAACCTGGCCCTGACCCCATCCACTCCTGTTGAGGTCAATTGGCCCCATCTCCTAAGGCACCCTTTACTCCCATCACAGGTGAAGTAACTCTATCATGAGGCGTGCGAAGTCCCCTCCACACAAGCTGTGGCTACTGACCCCCACCACACACAGATCTAGGTAACCACTGTGGCCACGTCCCTTGGACAGCGGAGCCACTTGCACTCCCAATACGTCCTCGCCCTGCACAGAGTCCAATGCTCTCCCCTGCACCGTACCCGGGGTGCCCCATCCTGCAGGGCACTGAGTCAGGTTGGGTGTTTGGCCCCATCTGCTCCCTACACCCTGAGATTCCATCCCCTAGAGACCACCACTAGTCAGAGAGCCAAATGCCACCTAACGCCCCTAATGCCAGCAGGCCACGCCCCGCAGTTTACTAACCCCCATGCCACCTCGTTCCAGCTGATCTGATCCTGAAGGGCACCAAAGCGCTCTCCCAGCCCACTGGCAAATGCCATCGGCCGGTCCCTCAAGGTTCCACCTCCCTTCACGGACCCCACGTGCCCTGTCCTGTCTGCCAGGGGCCCTCCCTATCTGCTGACTAAGCACGGGGCCCCATCCTGCACCCAGCACCCTCCTCTCCCAATGCCCAGCGGGCCCCATCCTGCCCACTGGGGCAAATCACCCCCCCACTCCTGCCAACACCCAGCAGGCCCCATCCTGCCCGCCAGGCACCAATCATCCCACATTCCCACCAACGCCCAGCGGGCCTGGTCCTACCCGTCTGGTGCCAAGCTTTCCCCCTGCCAAGAACACGCTGACCCCATAAGCCCTGTCCCACTCCTCCGCCCCCCTCCCCACTGACTCCAGCAGTCCCATCATGTTGCTCCTCCACCGCCACTGCCAGAACTGCCCCCCTCAACTCCCATGTAACCCCGGGGCTGCTCACCACCTCACAGGAGCAGGGAAGGGGCGCGGCGGGGGAGAGCAGCCTTTGACAGCACCCAGGGCTTCAATGAGGAGGGTAAGGGGGGGGGTCTGGTTTGCCAAGCAATCAGGGCCACCCCACATTTGAGGGGGGGGTAACCGTTCTCTACTGAGAAAGCCTCCATAGAAGCACCCCACGACAACTCGTGGGGGGAGCAACATCAAAGCTTAACGTACATCTACTCGAAGAACGCCGGCACAGAAATCTCTCGCCCCCCGCCTTCCAAGCCTTGGCGCCCAGACGCTAGAAAACCTCGGCCCCTTAATTCCAAATCCTACCCGGGTACAACCCCGCTCCAAACGCATTGCACCGCCATGACGGCGAAACCTGCCCGCAACGGACAAAATGAAGGGGTGGTGGCTGGAAACTCCCTCTGGCAGCGGCGGCCGCGCGCGCCTCGGGCGCAGAGGGCGGGGGTGAACTCTCGGCCCCTCAACGTTCCACAGCCGTTGGGCAGCGGGGGGGGGAGGAGGGTGCTGCGAACTCTCGGCCCCTCAACGTTCCAAAGCCGTTGGGCAGCGGTGCGCGCATGGCGGGGGGGAAGCCTCGGAAGTCGGAACTCTCGGCCCCCCAACGTTCCACAGCCGTTGGTTGTTTACAAACAATGCCCCCCCCCCCCGAAAGTTCGAAAGCCGTTGGAGGGGGGAAGGGAAAGGGGGGTTGTTTTGGCGCCCGGCTCGGGGGGAAGGGGGGGTTGTTTACCTGGAGGAGCCGCGGCTGCTGGTGGAGTTGATGCTGCTGGTGCTGGTGCCAGTGGAGTAGCAGCAGGCGGGAATATGTCGCCTGGGCTGTTGTCCCCTGCTCCTTCTTCCTCCTCCTCTTCCTCCTCTTCTTCTTCATCCCCCTCCACCTCAGACACCACCATCTCCTCCTCCTCTTCCTCGTCCTCCCTCAGAGGGGAAGCCATGGTGGTGCTGGGGGAGGGGGGGCAGGGACACACACAGAGAGAGAAGGGGGGGAACAACCCCTCTTCACCACACACAAAAATCCTCTTCCCCCCCCCTTCAGATCACCTCAGTCACAAAAAAAAAAACTGCATGAAAAAGTCCCATGAATTCAAAAAAAAGAGAGGGGAAAAAACTCTTTAACTTTTTTCCCCTCCCCCCCTTTAAAAAATATAAAAGGGGGGGGAGAGGAAGAGAGAGGTTTAAAATATATTTAAATTCTGAGGGGGCAGCTCAGCATAATATTTGCCACAAGAGCAAGGAACAAAAATGGCCGCCCTTAAATTATTTTTAAAACAGACCCCCCCAGGAGGGAAAAAAAGGGGAAAAAAATCCCCCCCTCCTTTCTTTATTGAAAAAAAAAAAAACAAAATGGCTGGCTTGATTTTTAAGTCAACCCCCCCCACCACCACACACACACACACCTCTTCCTTGAGGTTAACAAAAAAAAAACAGCCCCCCCCCGAAATCAATCCAAAACAGACAGAACAACAAAAAGATTTTTCCCCCCCCTTGATTTTTCTCCTTATTGTTGCTTGTTTGAATCTCTCAGCTCATTGCATAGATGAACAATATTTGTATATTCCTGGCACTGGGGGGGAACTGAAAGAGAAAGATTTCTGCATAAAACAAAGATGGCTGCTCTAAATTATTTCTTTTTTCTTATACTTCCCCCCCACCTCCCTCAATAAAAATATTTTCCGGGGGGGGGGGACAGAAAAGGCTGGGATTAATCAGTACTCATGCTCAGTGTGACATCAGCATAAATTGTTAAAGGTTAACTAGTTCCATACTAGTAACACCATACATATATATATAATTTTTTTTGCCTGCTTTACTAGTTCATGCAAGAGACAAGAGAAGGGGGGGCCTCTCATTTTTTTTCTTCCTTTCTTACTTTTAAATAGTTCAGAAGGGAGTGGTGGTTATTTTTTTTTCTTCTTTCTTTCTCTTTCTTTAGGCTAAAGGCAAGAGAAGAAGAACCAAAGGGGGGGAGAATTTAAATGCATGGTCCAAATTCGTTGAAGTGCGTCGTGGG
The DNA here is from genome assembly GCF_003597395.2 of Chelonoidis abingdonii. Taxonomy (NCBI): domain Eukaryota; kingdom Metazoa; phylum Chordata; order Testudines; family Testudinidae; genus Chelonoidis; species Chelonoidis abingdonii. Next base: position 23,064,948 of record NC_133779.1, on the reverse strand, counting down.
GATGGATTTAACTCTGTCTTTTCCTTGATATCTTTTTCATGAAGGTTTTCCACACACACTCACTAAAAAAAAAACAAAAAAAGAACGAGATTCCCCCCCTCCCCCAGCTTTTCTATTAAAAAACACCGTCTTTTCTTTTTTGTTTCGTTGTTAACTTTTCCCCCAGGACACACCGACGTAAAATTGGGGAACAAAATATTATAATTGTACCTTATTTTATTTTTCTTTTAAGCTCTCGCTTTTGGGTGGGGGGGGGGAGATTTTTTCTTAAACTTGTAGCTGGAACACAAAACTCATCCAGGTTCTTGACAGCCAAACCCAAAATGCAACTGGAATTGGGGTGCTCCTAAAAATATAAGGAATACAGTACTCTCTAGGGCCTGATCCTGTGCCTGGCTTCATGCCTGCGACTCAGCACGCTTGCGATGCCTAGAGATTGCGTGATAGGCATTCAGTAATCCTGTCCAATGCTTATTACAGTGGGTAGTCCCCATATCAATGTGTATAGTCAGCATATGCTGCCTTGGGCCCTAAATACAACCGGGGTGCTCATTCACAGAGCCTGATCCTGCAGATGTTACAGACATATATAACTTTGGGATTACTCACTCAGGTAAAGTTGCTCCCACATGTACTGTTTGCAGGATCAGACTTTTGATATTAACAAGGATGACGGGAGTTTTGCGAGTGCCTGAAATAAGAACAGAATTGGACCTAGAACTGGGGAATTCCAAGCTTAATTATTTTTTTTCTTCTCATCGGCTGCTTGGTTGTGTCCCTTAAAATCAGGGAGCTCCTAAAGTAAATGTCGAAGGACTACAGTCTCCTGTAGCTTTAAAATACCAGCATTTCAAATACCTTGTTCCCATCTGCACCCCCTCCAATAAAATCTGGGGAACCCCTCCTTCAGGAATCTTGTTCTGATTGCCTCTTCTTTTCAAATGCATCTAGGTTTCTAGGTCTATCCTCACCAACTCAAACAATATAGCAGGTAAAATAAAAGCCCCAATCCTACATTGGTCTATGCTAGCAGATTCAGCTGTAGGATAGGGCCTGAGTGAGAATCCTAATAGATCCTGGAGTTCCCTACTTGTATTTGATTTTAAACCATCTTTCTACCTTTTGTTTTCCTTCTCAGGCATATTATAGCCCTGATTGTTTCGTTTTCTGTATATTAAAACAAAAGAGATGGCTAATCATACCACAAGGCAAAGGGAGAAATCCTTTCTAAATACGGCTCCAATCCTGGGAACAGTTAAGCATGTCATCACAAAATGAAACACCACAGCCCTCCTCTAAACTTTTTTGATTTTCAGATACTCTGATGCCTGGAAGAAGCAAATACAGTTACAATCCTGGGTTGGGTGGAAGAAAAATTTCTCTCCAATATTTACATGGAAAGTGTGATGATTATTCATTTTTCTCCTCTATGATCTCTCTCTATTACTGTCAATTCCAGGAGAGAAAAATTAATAGATTTTAAGTCCAGAAGAGACTGGTATAATATAATAATATATTATTATTGAAAAAAAGGTCATCAAGTCCAGCTCCCTGCCTTCACTAGCAGGATCAAGTACTGATTGTGCCTAAGATCCCTAAGTGGCCCCATCAAGGATTGAACTCATAAGCCTGGGTTTAGCAGGCCAATGCTCTGGCCTCCTACATAATACAGGCCAGAGAACCACACTCACTATTTTCTGGATAAAGCCCATTCTAGACAAGACTTTTGAACTCTAAAGACCCCATAGCATTTTTTGTCAGAGGTAGCCAGCCTCCTGGGACAACATTTCTGGGGAACCTATCTGAAAAAAAATGTTAGGAATTCGAGACAGGTGACCATTACAAGATAGGACCTGATCGTGCAATTTTAACCCAGGCAGAACTCCCAGCAAGGAGTTTTACCAGCATTACAACTGTAGTTGTAATTTTCATAATCGTAACCTAGCCATACATGCTGTATTTCTATGAACTGTGATGTTAAATCTGGTAGGAAAGGGTTTGGATTTACATGCACACCACTGCGAATGCTGTTTAATTCTCAGCTCCATTCCCCCTGCAGAATAGTCATAAATACCCACACAGGATATGCCCATCGCCTGCAGGGAAACACTGCTTGCCAACCAAACGTTTCCCTCTGTGCCTTTTATATTTAATCCAACACCCCCTACAGCCCTCAGGAGCATGGGCGCTGATCCCATTCATTCATGTTGAAACAGTTCCCTGGCGATGCTAGAAGCCAATGGTTCTGGATGAATTTAGAGGCAAAAGGGGTGGGTTGGGGTTTTTCTCTTTGGCTTTAAAATGCAATAGACAAGGGCTTTTTTGTGGCAGTCGATTTCATGATCTTTGACTTATTTCATCCTCTCATTAGCTGCTGGGAAGGGAGAAGAAATGAAAGGGGCATCTGATCATCTGGTTTCGAAGCTGCCAATTTAATATATTTGCAGGGTGGTTAGTATGGTATTATCATATTGTTCAAAAACAAAAGGATACACACTGAGAACAAAACACAAATTTTCTGACAAAAGAAACTCTTCTTCAACTTGACCCTGGCTGTTTGTGCCTTGGTCTATATTCCCCAAGGAACAGTTTGGTGGGTTGTGTTTTGTTTTTTTTTTACCCCTGTCTCTCATCTCTGTTTGATGTTTCTTTGTAGCTCAGCAACTGTCAAGAGGAAGACCACTGAAGAAACATAGCACGTCACTAACAGAGAAGTCATAGTGTTTATCACAATGGTTTGCCCATCGCATTTTGTTTTGCAAGAAGATCAAAGAGCCAAGACGGCTATACTCAGACGGCACTTCCCCCAAGGGAATGGCCTCTGTTTGCACTGGAAAAAATCTTTCAAGACGACTGCCATGGCCTTGGCCTCTTCCCCGCTGGTTTTCTATATCGATGCTTTTTTCCTCTCTCTTTAATAACATGTTAAAGTTGTGTGCTGACCTGTAACAATGGGGGAATGCCACGTTCAACCCTAAAGAACCACAGGGCAACATGCTGACCCCGGTGCGGTTATGGGAGTTTTGGCAGTGTCGGGCCATTTTTGCACACTAGCCTCATCTGATACATACATGTGCAGCGCCCAGCATAATTGGGCTAAGATTTCAACTGGGGGCCTAAAGAACTAAGTGAATCCTGGCTTAGGATTTATTACCATGGCATAGGATTTACTACAGCGAGTAATTCTACTGTGGGGCTACTCAGGGTCATATGCACTCCAGCTGATAGTAAACAGAGCAGTCACTCACTTGCAGTAGGCTTTAACGGGTGCATAGGCCATGGCCTCGCCTTCTGCACAGGGGTGGATTTTAAGGCTGACAAAAATAGTATGTTAATATTACCATATAGATGTGAGCTTAGTTTGGTAGTTCAGTGTACTGTTCTGGGACTTGGTTTCCATATAAATACAATATATATTTTTTTTTATATTGGAAATTAAAAAAAAAATCTTTGGAAAGGTTGTAAAACCATGAGCTGGAAAAATTCCAGGATGTGACCAGGTTTGGGGAAACGGGTAGATGCCCCTTTGCTTCTCACCATGGAATGCGCGTCATTCTAACCCCTGGCTCTAACACTCTGCCCCTTTATGGCACTGTTCCTCTCTCTGTGAAACAAAAATGATGATAATTACTCGCCTGTAACCATACACACCGGTGTCGTGGTGAGGATTAATTAGGCAGTAATGCAGTGCACTGAAGATTAAAGGTTGACGTCTCAGATGGTGTAAACTGGTTACCTACATTGATTTTGATGGAGCTATGCGGGTTTACATCAGCTGACAACCAGGCTGTAAAGATGTTCTAGAAATGTTAAGTATTAATACCATCAGAAAGATCAGAGCAGCAGCTGCTTCTTTTTCTTTTTTAAACTATTTATTTAGGGAACTTTAAGAAGTTTACAAATCCTTGCCGCGTAAATATCAAAAACAGGACAATCATCACAACAGTTAGCTTTTGTTTCAAGAGACATTACACTGGAATATAGTCATCAGATCTTTTTATTTAACAAGGTGTCACTATATTACAGAGAAAGCACCAATTACAAAGTATGTCTATCTAAAGCTAATATTCAAAAAAATTGAACAGGTGTGCTTTTTTTTTTTTGGCAGATGAGAGATGGTTGGCAGATGAGAGATTCATTCTTCATTTCATTTTGTGTGACCATTTCCACTAGGAAGTCCCAGGTAGATTAACTAAAGGGTCATTCCAAAACAGCTTCTTTTGGGAACATAGTGAAAGACCCTTCTATTAAAAGCGCACGAATAAATTTAAAAAATATGTGCAAGATTGCCCGTCATTTTTAAGAAGCAGAACAGCTATATTTAAGGGTATGCTGAACACCCAAGCAATCATAGAATATCAGGGTTGGAAGGGACCTCAGGAGGTGTCTAGTCCAACCCCCTGCTCAAAGCAGGGCCAACCTCCAACTAAATCATCCCAGATAGGGCTTTGTCAAGCCAGACCTTAAAAACCTCTAAGGAAGGAGATTCCACCACCTCCCTAGGAACATCCCCGGCCTCACACCCTTCCTATGAAATAGTGTCCAAATCAACCTAATCTCCCACTGTCAGCTTCGAACCATTTGCTTTGTCGTCATCTGGTACCACCCTGAGAAAATTCTAGGTCATCATTCCTCTTGAGCCCTTTCAGGAAGTTGAGATCAGTACAAATCCCCTCATCTTCTCTCGCAGACTAAACAACCAGTTCCCTCAGCCTCTCCTCTATCATGTGTTCCAGCCGCTCAATCATTTGTTGCCCGCCGCTGGACCCCTCCAATTTTCCACATCTCTCTGTGAGTATGGGCCAAAAACTGGACACGACTCCAGATAGGCCTCACCATGTGAATAGAGGAATGATCACGTCCGCAATCGCTTGGCAATGCCTACTTATACAGCCAAAATACCATAGCCTCTTGGCCAAAAGGGCACACTGCTGACCTTATACCAGCTTCTCATCCACTGTAACCCCTAGGTCCTTTTCTGCAGAACTACTGCCCAGCCGTTCAGTCCCTAGCCTGCAGCAGTGCATGGGATTCTTCCGTCCTAAGTGCAGGACTCGGCACTTGTATGTGTTGAACCTTGTCAGGTTTCTTTTGCCCCAATCCTCTAATTTGTCTAGGCCCCTCTGCATCCTATCCCTACCCTCCAGCGTATCTACCACTCTTTCCAGTTTAGTGTCATCTGCAAACTTGCTGAGGGTGCAATTCATCCCATCCTCCAGATCATTAATGAAGATATTGATCAAATTGGCCCCAGGACCGACCCTTGGGGCACTCTGCTTGATACTGGTTGCCAAGCATAGGTTAGGGATAAAGAAACTGGATGGCACAGATAATTAGGGTCGGGATACAGGGGTTTTATCTGCCTCTAGATTATGGATTTGAATCTGGAGCCAAAAATTCATCCTCAGCTGACAACTTTTTGGCATCGTGTCTGCAGACTGCATCCTTGTCTGTATGTTTGGGGCTTGTCAACCAGGACACATCTCATCCAAGAGGAGAAGGACTGACTAGGCCCCGGCTTTTGAAAATTCTGCTTGTGTCAGGTTAGATTGTAAATTGCCCAGAGTCCAGGGGTCCAATCCATTTGCTCCCACTCACCTGTCAGGCAACCATGGACACGTATTGGACTGGAAGCGACCATCTGGATCAAGTCCAGTCTCCTGCTACCCCAGCCATATCACCCATTCCTCAATTTATCAAGTTTCATTTTAAACCTTCATTTCCCCTCCCCTAGTTAGTCTGCCGTGTCTATTCTGATTGTAGGGACTGTCTCTTACTATGCATTTGTACAACGGGGGTCTGATTCCAGTCGGTGCTGTCACACTAATCAAGGACACATGGCTCTTTCGCAGGTCTGTAAAATGCCTAGCGCAGTGGTTCCCACGCTGAGCTCCACAGAGAGCTGGCTGGTTATGCGATGCTGGCTCTCCTCATTTCCAGTTGCTAAATCATCCCGAAAGCAGCTAAAAATACACAGAACATTTTCCTAACATCACTTTTCCATGCCAGTGCCTGCCGTAGCTGTAAGGGGGACGCTCGTCGGTGGTGCCAGAGGTGTCCAGGAGTCAAGCTCACAACCATTTGACCCCCTTCCCAGCGTTCTTGGCTCTGCCTCACTGCTGTCTGTCTCACAGATGGCATGAACTCTCCCTGAAGTGACAGAGCCTGGCAGGTCCAAACCAAGAGACACGTCCGCCCTTCAAATTGCATTTTTTCACTCCACTAGACCCAGGGCTTCCCCGTGGCTCAAAGGGACCACAATTATCCAAAGAGGAAGGAGGGGAATCTCTCGGGCCCCAGTCAGTGTCACCAGGCTGGGCAGCATCTGGATGTGCCGGTGCTAACCAGCTGCTCTTTATCCCTACTAAGAAGCCACAGCTGAGAGCTTTGCTGATGGGATTGTAAAATGTAGCAAGTATAGGGTTGCTTCTGGGGAGTAGGCTCAGTGAGCACAGAACAGGGAGCTCCTGTTCAGAACAGCATCAGCATCAAGACAAATCCCAAAAGGATTTAGCCTCCAAGAGTAGATCTCTAGTGAGCTCCTGGAGGTGGATATTCAGTTTATGTCCATCATTGGCCTGTTCGATACAGATCACCTAAAAACAAGCTGTGCCTTAGAAAAGAGAAGGCATTTAATTCTGCTACAGTTGTCACGTGCCCTGTTCCCTGAATGACTGTGAAATGCTCAGGGAGATTAGACAGGCTACAAAAACAGAAAATCCAATAATAATAGGGGATTTCAACTATCCCCTTATTGACTGGGAACATGTCACCTCAGGACAGCATGCAGAGATAAAATTTCTAGGCACCATTAACAACTGCTTCGTGGAGCAGCTTGTCCTAGAACCCACAAGGGGAGAAGCAATTCTTGATCTAGTCTTAAGTGGAGCACAGGATCTGGCCCAAGAAGTGAAAATAGCTGAACAGCTCGGTAATGTAAATAAATTTAACATCCTTGTAGGAAGAAAATACCAAAGAAACCCACCACAGTATTATTTAACTTCAAAAGGGCAAACTACATACCAATGAGGCGGCTAGTAAAGGGAAATTAAAAGAACTGTCACAAGAGTGAAATGCCAGCAAGCTGCATAGAAACTTTTTAAAAATACCATAACAGAGGCTCAAACGATATGTATATCTCCCCTCACAAAAAAGTCAGTAGGAGGACCAAAAAAACCCACCACCATAGCTAAGCAACAGAGTAAAAGAGGCAGATAGAGACAAAAAGACATTCTTTAAAAATTGGAAGTCAAATCCTACTGAAGAAAATAGAAGGGAGCATAAACTCTGGCAAATCAAGGATAAAAGTATAATTAGTCAGGCAAAAAATACCGAAACCATATGAAGAGCAACTAGCCAAAAACACAAAAACTAAGAGCAAAATGTTGTTTCTAAGTCTATCAGAAACAGGAACCTGCCAAACAATCATTGGGGCCACTGGACGCCTGAGGTGCTAAGGGAGCACCCAAGGAAGACAAGAGTGTTGCAGAGAAGCTAAATGAATTCTTTGCATCAGTCTTCGCTGCAGAGGATGTGAGGGAGATTCCCACACTTGAGCCGTTCTTAAGTGACAAATCTGAGGAACTCTTCCAGACTGATGTGTCAATAGAGGAGATTTTGGAACAAACTGAAAAATTAAACAGTAATAAGTCACCAGGACCAGATGGGATTCACCCAAGAATTCCGAAGAAACTCAAATATGAAATTTCAGAACTACTAGCTGTGGTATGTAGCTTATCACTTAAATCAGCTTCTGTACGAGATGACTGGCGGATAGCTAATGTGATGCCAATTTTTTAAAAAGGCTCCAGAAGAGATCCTGGAAATTACAGTCCGGTAAGCCTAATTTCAGTACCAGGCAATGGTCAGACACATATATGAATACAATGTTGGGGAAGAGTCAACACTTTTGTAAAGGGAAATCATGCCTCACTAATCTATTAGAATTCTTTCAGGGTGTCAACAAACGTGGTCAAGGGTGATCCATTGGATATTGTACTTGGCCTTTCAGAAAGCCTTTGACAAGGTCCCTCACCTTGGGTGATCAAACAGCAAGCGTGAAAAATCGGGACGGGGTGGGGGTTAAAGAGAAAGACCCAAAAATCAGGACAGTCCCTATAAAATTGGGACATCTGGTCTCCCTACCCTCAATAAAGGGTCTTAAACAAAGTAAGCTACCGTGGGATAAAAGAGAAGGGCCTCTCATAGTTAAAAGATAGGAAACAAAGGGTAGGAATAAACAGTTTTAACAGTGGAGAGAGACAAATAGTGGTGTTCCCCCAAGGATCTGTACTGGGACCAGTGCTGTTCAACATATTTATAAATGATCTGGAAAACGGTGCAACAGTGAAGTGGTGAAGTTTGCAGATGATACAAAATTATTCAAGATACTTAAGTCCAAAGCAGAAAAGTTACAAAGGGATCTCACTAAACTGGGTGACTGCACAACAAAATGGCAGATTTTAAATTCAATGTTGATAAATGCAAAGTGGTGCACACTGAAAAACATAATCCCAGCTATGCATTCAAAATGATGGGGTCTAAATTAGCTGTTACCACTCAAGAAAGAGATCTTGGCGTCATTGGGGATAGTTCTCTGAAAACATCCGCTCAATGTGCCGCAGCACTTAAAAAACCGATCAGAATGCTGGAACCATTACGAAAGGGATAGACAGTAAAACAGAAAATATCATAATGCCACTACATAAATCCATGGTACGCCCACACCTTGAATATTACGTGCAGTTCTGGTCATCTCATCTCAACAGAGATCTATTAGAATTGGAAAAAGTGCAGCGAAGGGCAACAAAAATCATGAGGGACATGGAACAGCTTCCATATGAGGAGAGATTAAAAAGACTAGGACTGTTCATCTTAGAAAAGAGACAAGTTAAGGGGGATATGACAGAGGTCTAGAAAATCATAACTGGGGTGGAGAAAGTGGATAAGGAAGTGTTATTTACCTCTTCAGATAACACACAAAGCGGGGGACACCCAATGAAATGAACAGGCAGCAGGTTTAAAACAAAACAAAAGGACGTATTTCTTCACACAACGCACAGACAACCTGTAGAACTCTTTGCCAGGGGATGCTGTGAAGGTATAACAGGATTCAAAAAAGAACTAGATAAATTCATGGAGGACAGGCCCATCAATGGCTATTAGCCAAGGTGGTCAGGGTCATAACCCTATACTGTGTGTGTCCTCAGCCTCTGATTGCCAGAAGCTGGGACTGGACGACAGGGGATGGATCACTCGATAATTGCCCTGTTCTGTTCACTCCCTTCAAAACATCTCACACCACCTGCTGTCGGAAGAGGATACTGGACTAGGTGGACCATTAGTATGACTCAGAATCTTCCTACATGCACTATCTGGGAAGGCACAGTACAACCATGAGCAGTATAGGCAAACCGGGCATTACTGAAAGAGGGCAGAGTTAAGGTTAATTAAGTTTTGTGTCAGTGAATTATTATTCATGTGACATCCTCTTGCCACATCCATGTCTTACATCACCACTACACCGTCTTTCCTAAACATGACTTTGTGTGTCATGGAAAGGACTGATTGTATGACCATAGGCAAAAAACTCACAAAGAGATTTTTCCAAATTTCTGATGCCTCGATTCTTAAGGGACAGTTTTAAGGATTTTAGGGCCTGCTATTTGGAGGTGCTCAGCAATCCCAGCTCCCTGTGGAGTTTTCAGCCTCTGAAAATCAGGTCTAAGTGACTCAAGGATCCCATAATTAGAGGACACTTGAAAAGATGGTTGTTAATCTCTCCGGACTGCAGTTTCCTTATTTGCAAAATGGAGCTGATATCACAGCCTTCCCTGCCAGCTGGGAGAATCGTGAGGCTCCATTCAGCCTTTCCAATAGTTGATGTTTTTTTCTTAAAGCTCCCGGAGTCACGTGATTCTGAGAGACTCACAGCTTTCGCTTAAACAGAAAAAAAAAAATCATACATTTCTAGCTCTCAACGGTGAGGAAAAAAAAACTTGAAACCTCCACAGTGGCTCAAAACTCACAAGACCAATCAGAAGACCCCAAATGTATTATTTTTAAGAAATCTTGTGATTTTTCAAGACAATCGCATGATTTTGGGGACCTGACTTGTGATATTAGGACGACTGGGGATGGCAAGGAAGTGGGTTGATTCCTCGTCACACCCAGCCAGAAAACATATTCTTGTCTCGGTTGGGGGCTTGGATCTCACATACATCATTTGTCTTGCACATCAGAGCAAAAATGTCCCCTGCCAGATGCTGCCTTGTGGCAATAAAACCTGGAAAGGTGGTAGAAAGATGGCTGGGGGTAGCAGATAGAGAGATAGTGAGCAAGACAGATGCACGCCTGGGAGATGTAAAGACTCTTCGCCACATTTTGAACAGCGAGGGATTTTTTTTCCCCTTCACAGAGCTGTCTCTTTGCAGACAGACACAGATCAGTGGGCAGGGAGCCCGGCTGCCGTTCACTGAGACAGAAACACCCACTGAGCAATTATCGCACGAGCCCAGTCATCACAGAGGTTACACTGCTCACAGCCTGCCACCGCCGGCCTCGCCTGGCTCCTGTCTAACCTCCCCTTTCTCCGGGTGGTCCCCAGCGTGCTGAACAGATGTTTCTCTCCCACGCTTTGGGCCTGGTTATTCTTTGCAAGTGCCTCTGTGGAGCAGATGTCCCTGTGTGGGTAGCCTAGCCTGCCCTCTCTCCCACAGGAGCCACAAGGTCTATTGGTGTGATTGCCGGCTTGAGATAACCCAGACGGTAGGTTTCGTTGCCCCCCCCGGGGATCCGTTGACTTCCTCCACTCTTGTGCCCTGCAGTAGATGATTAGCAATCACGCTCCTCCTAATTGATCCTTCCCTGCAGCTCCCGCCAAGCTCTGAGTCAGCTGTTCAGACATTTTCAGAAGCAATCCCTACCCCCATTGGCCTTTCCCTGCAGGATTGAATGAAAGTGATCTGGAGTTCCAGAGTGGTCATGATCCACCTCATGCACAGTGGCAGTTCATCTCCCAAAGAGGCATGAGCCTGCTACCTCACCCCCAGGAACATAATCAGCATCCTCTTCCCTCCTGGGCAACAGTGGAGGTCCCAACTCCTCCTCAGAGGCAAGCCAGAGCATATCTGTTTGGGTAGCAGAGTGATTCGAGCCTGCTGTTTTCTCTCCTGCTGCTCACTGAGAGACCCATGGCAGGGGATGGGGCTCAGGCTCTCTGTAGACTCAAGCAGGACTCGCTGTGTCCGTTATTTTCAGGGCTGTTAACCCGTCTCAGAGCGATGGGCTCAGGCTCTCTGCAGACTCAGGCAGTGTCGCTACATTGGTAACAGTTGGGTCACATTTTGAAGGATTGTTTCACAACCATCCCAGCTAGAGATTTACATCTCCTTCTCATTGCCTGTGATCTGTGTAGGCAACACGGGGGGGCAGGGGAGAGAATTTTCTTCGCACGCAGCCCCAAGCGAGCTCTCTGAGGACCTGATTTGAGTAAACATCTGGGTTTTCCAGTTTGACGATTTTCACCCACATCCAAAGGACGTTCTGCCAACTGACGCCTAGAACAGGCCCTGACATTTTGGAATTGATCGGATGCAGTTTTCAAAAATGATTGCATTACAAGCAGCCAAACAGAGAAGCGCTATTGAATGTAAGACTTAACATTGCTCAGCCAATGAGTCTCACCCTGTTAGTTTTTTTTTTCACGTAAGACTCCAGCTCCTGGAGTCACGTGATTTCTCTTTTAAAAATGTCATTTCTACGCTTCATGGTGGTGGAGAAAATTTGGAAAATTTTTCATCACTTCCTAGATTCTAAGGGCAGAACGGACAATTATGATCATCTGTACCTTTTATAACACAGGCCATAGGGCTACCCTGAATTCATCCCTGGTTGAATTACAGCAGGCCTTGTGGAAAAACATCCAACCTTGACTGAAAAATTGCCAGTCATGGAGAATCCACAATGACCAGTGGTAAATTGTTGCCATGGTTAATTCCCCTCACTGCCAAAAAAAAATGTACACCTTAGTTCCACTCTGAATTTGTCTGGTTTCCATTTGTAGCTTTTGTTAGACCTTTGTCTGCGAGCTTGAAGAGCCTGCTATCGTCACATTTCTGTTCCCCATGTAGGTACTTAGAGACTAGGATCACGTCACCCCTTCATCTCCTCTTTGTTCAATGCAACAGATCAACCTCCTGGAGCAGAGGTAGTCAACAGGTGGACTGCGGGCCAAATTTGGACCACCAGATGCTTTTGAACAGACCCTGAAATCTCTTTATTTCCTTATTATCCTTATTATTTTTTTATTATTTTCTTCAGAGTCTGGACCTTGACCAAGAAATTTGGATCTTGACAAAAAATAATTGACTATCCCACGGCCTCTCATTCTAAGGCATGTTTTCCAACCCGTTATTCATCCCAGTGGTTTTTCTCTGAACCCTCTCCAATTTATCAACATTTCTTCTTGTACTGCACACACCAGAACCGGACCCCGTTTTCCAGCAGTGGTCGCACCGGTGCCACATACACAGGGCATGGTATCGAAAGGCTTTTGATCCCTAAAGGGTCAAAAACTGGAAGGAAATATATGAAGAACCTCAGCTTTATTATTTTTTAATAAGCTCATAGATTTTTAAGCCAATATCATGATTTTCAGGGGTTGGATACAGGATCTTTGAATGCTTGGGTTGGTGACGCTGTGTCTTTGTAATATTTTTAGGAATGCTGTGCCTGACTCAGTTTCCCCACTTGCTGGGTGTGAAGTGTTTAATTTCTCCTTTGGGACAGAGGGGTAAGGGATGGGCAGGGCTAGGCTGATACGAATGAAGTCTCAGGAACAGAAGATGAACTTCAGGAAGCTTTGGAAAAGAACGCAAGATGATTCGGCCAACGCGGACTCGGAACAAAACTTGGCTTTCCCAGACTAACCGAAAGGCCCCTTTGCAACAGCTTCCCTGTGTCACTGGTTCCATCACTCCCTAAAGGGGTGAAGTCTCTACGAGGGTGGTCTGGACTCACGTGGATCTGCTGGGAGAAGAAACAGCTGCAAGAGGGCCTGGTCTCAGAGTACTAGCACTGTAAATGGGATGCTCCCAAAGAAGTTGGACTAAGATTAGAGGCACAGGACCCCGCAAATCTGTGACTATGCATCCCTGATCCCTTTCTGTGCCACGGCTGGGACACCTCATCCGAAACCGCAAAGCATCACTGATGATACCACTCACAGCTCATCCGAACCCGATACGCCAGGATTGATTTGTAGTAACGTCTTCCATCAGTGTCCGCATCGACGCTGGTATGAGATCCTGCATCTCTGTTGGTTTGTGCCCCTACCTCTGTGGAGAACTGGGAAATATATTATTTCTTAATAAATACCATACGCCCTTCAGTGCATAGGTGAAATATTATCCTGTCTGACTGCAGAGAGCAGTGGTTTTCAAACTTTTTTTCTGGCGACCCAGTTGAAGAAAATTGTTGATGCCCAAGACCCAGTTGTATTGTGGGGTCCAAAACTGGACACAGTACTCCAGGTGAGGCCTCGCCAATGTTGAATAGAGGGGAATGATCACGTCCCTCGATCTGCTGGCAATGTCCCTACTTATACAGCCCAAAATGCTGTTAGCCTTCTTGGCAACAAGGGCACACTGCTGACTCATATCCAGCTTCTCGCCCACTGTAACCCCCAGGTCCTTTTCTGCAGAACTGCTGCCTAGCTATTCGGTCCCTAGTCTGTAACAGGGCATAGGATTCTTCCGTCCCAAGTGCAGGACTTTGCAATTCTCCTTGTTGAACCTCATCAGGTTTCTTTTGGCCCAATCCTCTAATTTGTCTAGATCCCTCTGTATCCTATCCCTACCTTCCAGCATATCTGCCACTCCTCCCAGTTTAGTGTCATCTGCAGACTTGAGGGGAGTGCCCTCAAGGACACTACTCAAAGAAGAAAGAGAGGTTACTCACCTTGTGCCATAACTGGAGTTCTTTGAAATGTGTCTTGCTGTGGGTGCACCACTCCCAGTCCTCCTTCCTCTCTGCTTCGGACTTTCCTTGGCAGGACTTTGCGGTAGAGAAGGAACTGAGGGCCGTGTGAGTGAGAGGGGGGAGGGATAGCTCAGTGGTTTGAGCATTGGGCTGCTAAACCCAGGGTTGTGAGTTCAGTCCTTGAGGGGGCCATTTAGGGATCTGGGGCAAAAATTTGTCTGGGGATTAATCCTGCTTTGAGCAGGGGGTTGGACTAGATGACTTCCTGAGGTCCCTTCCAGCTCTGATATTCTATATCATCAGTACAGCGCACGAGGACATGTCAGGCACATCTTCGGGTCAAAAGAGCACTGCTACCGAAAATCTCTGATCGTAGACGCATGCAGGAGTGGCAGAAGGTCCCTAAAAGTGGGTGGGCCGCCGGCTCCCAAACTGCAGCCCTGCCCCTTCTCCCCAAGGCCCTGCCCCCACCCCACCTCTACCCCCCGAAATCCCCCCACTTGCTCCTTTCTGCTCTTCCCCCAGTCATTCACCCTTACAGATGGTAAAAAGTGGGGGGTACCCTGTTCCACCACCCCTGGGTGCATGCATCCAAAGGAGGACACATCTCAAAGAATTCCAGTCACTGTGCAAGGGGAGTGAGTTCTCTGCCCCCTGGACACCAACTTACCTGCTGCAGACTCAGCCCTTCCAACACAGCTGGGGCCAAGCCTTTCCTGGCTATCCACATCTGAGGGGATGCTCTTGAACTAGGTCATCATTTTACCTATCCTGCCCTGGTTTCTGCTAACAGCTCCTTTTGAGCTAACTCTACGCCAGCGGTTTTCAAACTGTGGGTTGTGACCCAGAACTGGATCGCGGCATATCAGGCACTACGTTGCAGCAGCTATGGTCAGCACCACCAACCGGGACGTTAAAAGGCCTGTTGGCGGTGCTGCCCCGTTAAGGCAGGGTAGTCCCTATCTGTTCTGACATTGCGCTGCACCTCAGAAGCAGCCAGCAGCAGGTCCAGCTCCTAGGTGGGGAGGGGGCACAGGGCTACGCACGCTGCCCCCGCCCTGAGCACCATGGTCTGCGGTGCCAGGACAGGCAGGAAGCCTGCCTTAGCACCCCTGCTGTGCCGCTGACCAGGAACTGCTTGAGGTAACCCCATGCCCCAACCTTGCACCCCAATCCCCTGCCCCAGTCCTGAACCCCCCCAACCCGGAGCCCCTTCCTGCACCCCAAACCCCTCATCCCCGGCCCCATCCCAGAGCCTGCATCCCCAGCCCAGAGCCCTGACCCCTTCTCACATCGCAACCCCTTGCCACAGCCCTGAGCCTTCCCAAACCCAGAGCCCCTTCCTGCACCCCAAACCCCTCATCCCTGGCCCCACCCCAGAGCCTGCATCCCTAGCCCAGAGCCCTGATAATCTCCTGTACCCCAACCCTCTGCCACACCCTGAACCCCTCATTCCCAGCCCCAGCTTGCAGTCCTCATCCTCGCACCCCAACCCTCTGCCCCAGCCCTGCGCCCCTCCCACACCCCAAACCCCTCATCCCTGGCCCCACCCCAGAGCCTGCACCCCTAGCTCAGAGCCCTGATCCTCTCCTATACCCCAACTCCCTGCCACGCCCTGAACCCCTCATTCCCAGCCCCACCCCGCAGCCCTCATCCCCGCACCCCAACCCTCTGCCCCAGCCCTGAGCCCCTCCCACACCCCAACCCCCTCATCCCTGGAAGCCCCTTACTCCTGGAAACCCCCAGGTGAGAAACACGCTGTTGAGGACTCGTGAATCCAAGTCCCATTGTTAATTCTGGGAGAAGCGCCTGCTCAGGTTGTTAGCCATGGAATTCTGCATACCCGGGAGGTAATAAGCTGAGATGACTATCTGGTTAGCTACGCACCAATACCAGAGTTTTATTGGTTCAGCACAGAGTGAAGGGAAGCGTGCCCTGCTCTGGTGACTGATGTAGGACATGCAGGCCATGTTTTCTGTCCTGATCTTGACAGATTTGGTTCTGATCCGTGACAGGAATTGGGTGCACACATTCCTGACTGCTCTCAACTTCAGAATGTGGATGTGCAGAAGATGCTTTTGGGGAGACCATTTGCCCTGGATGGTATGTGATCCTAGATGTGCTCTACCGTTTTCATTAACTGTGTCAATAACCAGGGAATTTGGTGTTGAGTGTAAAAATAAAAACTCTTGAGTCCTTTGCTGGAACATATTTGTTGTCAGCACATTTACAAGTAGGAAGGGCCATAGCTGGAGTTTGCTGGATGGTTCTAGCAAAGACTCGTTCACAAGAAGGGCCACACATGCAGATGCTGAAGTACGTAAAATGTGCAGAAGTTTATGATGAGAATCCTGGACCCCTTCTTAAGGGTTTTGAAGTGTACCAGCGACACGCTTCAGCTGCTCCTGGAATTGTCTGAAGTCATCTGCCATGGAAGGTGGTGGAGTCGGTATAGCCTCATCTGAACATGATGAAATATTTATGTACCCTGGCACATTCTTATCAACCCTTGCCTTCTGCTCCTCAAAAGCCTCCTCTAGTGGTTCAGGTTGACAAGGCTGGAGTGAAGGCTGAGGAGAAGGCTCTGTCTATGCTCCTTATAAGAGTGACTCAGGACACTTAACCACCGTTGATGATATAGGGCATAAAAAGAGGCATCGACCATTGATCAGGCCAGAATTGGTAGAAGAACTGCATCTTGCAGAATAAACAGGAGAACTCTGTTACAAAATCTGGTAGCCGGAAGAGTCATCATCAACGTATTTCAGGAAAAGTGATAATTGTTCACAGTGGATGGTCGAAGTCCTGTATAAGGAGGTTTCAATGAAAAAATGTGGAGTCAGTGACCCAGAAGATCTTGATACGGACAGTGTCTGGTGCCGGTAAGTAATGAGGACTCTGGCTTATTCGACCCAAGGAGGTCCTTTGAGTATCTAAACTCCTGCAGTACCAACGGTACGTAGGTAGTTACATGAGGAGGCCAGCCTCAGTACCAAGGCAGGTACCGATTTTGAGAACATCAGTGCTACGGGCCCCAAACACTTGCTGTGAGTTCAGAGTCAGACTCTGGTGGTACTGATCTAGAGGTACAGGATGACGGTATAGGTATGGGGATGCGGAAGTGTACGAAGGCATCTTCTACTCTTCTTGTCAATACACAGAGACTTTGAACGCTAAGCTGTCTGTATTGCAGGCACTGATGCAGCTCTGCCTCCTCTAGGATTTTCAGTGCCTGAGACTCAGACGTAGCAGCGATTGTATCCCTTGAAGCTCTTGGTGACGGGGATCCTGAAGAAGAGAGGGCACTAAGTGTGCTCGGAGGCTGGTGTACGTGGGCGTTCTCAGAGCCTGGGTCAGAGGCTGATCTGAGGCCTTGCTCCCTCATAAATAATTTGAATTGTTCTCTCCGTTTTTCCTAGATCTGCTTTTGAAGGAGGAGCAGATCTTACGCTCACCTGGGATATCAGTGTCTCCTGAACAGCAGAGGCACTGGGAATGGCCATCATTGATGGGGACAGTTTCCTGGAAGGAAACACCCCACTTACAGCCTGTCATAGTGCAGAACAAAAAAGTCCAAAGAAACCCCTCAACTGGAGAAAAAAAGGAACCAAAAGAAAACAATCGCCCCAACTAACAACTAAACCAAACTAGCGAACTGTACTAAGTGAAGCAGGCACGCTTGACGCTCCGTCTCAGGACAAAGGCGGAACTAAAGGGCACTTGCCCACATAGCCCTATATGTCCTTGGTACGGGGCGCGAGGAGTTGTGTGGCGCATGCACAGGTCAAACAAACACTGACACCAAAAATCTAAGGCAGATGGGGACACATGCACATCTAAAGTAACCATGAGTGGAGCACCCATAGGGACAGAAAAACAGAGGGGAATGCTGAGTGTGTAAGTCTAGGTTATTTTAAATCCGCTTCTCTAAGCAGTGTGTACCTTGGGGCAAAATTAAGGGTGCTTTGCTCTGGAGAACCGGCTTCTGTGTCACTGTGTACTGTTACCACCCCCGGGGCGAAGGAATACAGCTGGAGACCGGCAGGGTATAACCTGTAGAGCCCCTCTGAGAGCAGCTGGATTACAGGATCCCACCCCAAAGCTGAGGGGAGCACGGAGACCCCGGTGTGTGCAGTGTGCGGGGGGGAAGGGAAATGGGGCCCACTGAGCCCCCAGCAGTGGGAGCGGGAGAAATGGGGGGCAGATAGAGCCTCTGGCAGAGGAAGGACTGGGGGAGTTGCAGCGGGTCCCTGAAATTGGGGGGTGGGGGGACAAGGGATACCAAGAGGGTATGCATGGAGCTTGGCCATCAAAAGCTATGAAGTCCACACCCCACAGCTGTCAGATCCAGCCCCAGCTGTCAACTGTGACAGCTGTGGCTGGGGGAGGGGGCTGGGGGTCAGGGATCTCTGGCAAGGCAGCTCAGGGCTGGCAGATGGATGCTCAGCTGCTGCCATCTAGCGGCCAGAGCAGTTCATTACCTGGCACAGTGGGCGAGGTCTGTGGAAGTGCGTAGGGCCCTGGGATCCCAGCATGGATCCAGGATCCAAAGGTCAGGCCACTAAACAAATCCATGGGCTCACACATCTCATCCGGGGCAGCAGAGAGGGGCCGGGACACTGGGCTAGATGGGCCCACGGGTCTGATTTAAGGTGGCAGGGAAGGGGTGGGTTATTGATGGGTCCTGATGTAGGGTGACAATTCCTAGCCCCCATCCCACAAGAAATGATCATAACGTCAGTATCGTAACAAAGATTTTATTTCCGTCATGAACATGATAAGTTGGTGCAAAACAGCCCCATGGTACCAGCACCGCACACAGGAACCCTGCGTCCAACGTGGAATGGGAGCGACGGTTTCAGCTCCCAAACGGGGGCTGATCCTTGGAAGAGCGTGGCACTACACTGCCCAGCGCCTAGGACAGAAAAAGCATGGAGACCGTGATGCCTCACTCAAGGTCGAGAGGTTGTTAAGAGCAGCCAAAGGAAATACCTGCGTAGAGAATGAAACTGTCCTGGGGGACTCTCTGCCACAAGATACTGAGCTTAGAGCAGATTCAGCAAAAGAGTCAATATGGATAAATGAGCACATCCTGAATTACCAAATGAGCTTGGGACGGGTTTATAAACCCTAAACCAGGGGTCCCCAATGTGGTGCCCGCAGGCGCCATGGTGCCCACGGGGTCATCTAAATGCGCCCGCATCCTGGCTGGCAGTGGAGCACCCGCCAAAATGCTGCCAAATTTCTGCAGCATTTCGGCACGACGCCTCTCGATGACGCTGCTTGCCGCCAACAAGTGACATCTGTGACGTTATTGATATAAACTGGGACCATATAGAACATGGGTTGCACCCAACGTCCTGTAGTGGCACCAAATCCTATGTAAAGGGGGTCATATAAGGTGTCTAAGACCAGGTTATGGGTTACTGGTTATGATTATGCTGTCTGTATGTCTGTATGATTTTTGTAGTTGAAGTTATCGAAGTCTTTTTTGTCTCTTTTGGTTTGCGCGG
>NC_133779.1:23031778-23043261 GCF_003597395.2 Chelonoidis abingdonii | reverse complement strand
CCGCGCAAACCAAAAGAGACAAAAAAGACTTCGCCTTAGAGGTGGAAAAACCCCAGCCTTGGGCTGTGACTGCCCTGTTTGAGCAATTGGTCCTGATTTGGCACACTCAGTTGGGTCCCGCCAGAACCACATCGTCACAACGTCATCGAGAGGTGTCGCTGCCGAAATGCCGCCGAATTTCGGTGGCATTTTGGCGGACACTCCACTGCCGCCATGGTCCTTCGTCTGGCGCCTGCCAGACGAAAATGTTGGGGACCACTGCCCTAAACTAAGTCTCCCCTGGGCAGGCTATGCAACAAATGTCCACTAGGGGGCATCTTGCACCTTATGTGAAGCAATTGGCCACTGCCACAGATGGGCTACCACGCTTGATGGGCCCATGGTCCAATCCAGTTTGGCTTGTGCTTTGCGCGAGAGTTGGCAGTGCTGGGGATGGCATAAAGGGGGCAGGACGGGATTAAGCCGGGTGTAGGGAACACTAACACTCTGCAGCGCTTCGTCCTGCTCCCCGCCCCGGCCCAGCAGTGCTGTGCCACAGCCTTTGAGCTCAGGGAACTGGGCTTTCTTTAGCTCAGCTTCGAGAACTGCAAGTGTCTCCGTGCCGAGGTTCCAGGTTCAAGTCCAGAAGACAGAGCGGTGCTGCATGACGCGAGCAGGTGCAGAATCCAGGAGGAGACTTGAGAGCTGTTTCCTGACTCAGGTAGAAAACTCCCCAAGGAAAGGGGCAAACGGGTGGCCCCGCCCCCAAGCGGCCCTGTTCCCTGGTGGCCCGCCCCCGTTACCTAGAACTCGGTGAGGTCGTCGTTGAAGTACAGCAAGATGCCCGGCATGTACAGGTTGGCGTCCAAGTTGAGCCGGTAGAACTCCGCGTCCTCGTCCGGAATCTTGTTCTGCTCCAGCGTCTTGTCCATGTCCAGGTTGACACCCTTGTACTTCCAGGTGTAGCTGGCGGCGTGGGCGTTGTGGGGCAGGTAGCACCGCAGGATTTCCCACATGGACTCCTCCGCACACACCTGCAGGGGGTGGCGTTAGAGACTTACCAGGGCTTGGGGGACTGTCGCCTGCTGGACCGACGGGCCGTCAAGCAAATATTTCTTCCCCCAAACCTCCACCCTCATCCCCCAGGTAAACGAAAGCACCATCTCCCCCCCTGCTCCCAATGCCCCCTGCTGCTCGGAGGGGAGTTCACGGCCTCCCTAACCCAGCAGAACCAGCCTTGCATAAAGCGGCTGCTGGCTCAGACCACCAACTCTCCGGGCTCCGTGTCCCACCCTGCCCTGCTTCTTATATCCCTCCTTCCCAGCATGCCTTGCTACCAAGCCCTCTGCCTCAGGGACTACAACTCCCAGAATCCCCCTGCATCTGGGGGAAATGGGGTCCTGGCTGGCCTTAAAGGGCCAGCACACTACCTCATCATGTGTATTTCAGGACAGGAGTGGCCTCTAAATTGATGGGAGACCCCAACTTAGCGCCCCTGCCCCCAATGTCCTAGTAACTCAGGGCCCCCCGAATGGTGCATGGGGATGGCAGTTTGCCCAGCACTGCTACTCGAGCTCCCTTCCCCCTCGGCGTGAGGCCCAGCTCACCTCCAGCACATGCTCCTGCAAAGTCAGGGTGTTGATGATGCGGATGCGCCGGGTCTTGGAAGCCAGGATCCCCACCTCATACTTGCTGTCCTTCCACCAGGGCAGCCCGAAGTCGTTGGCCCAGTCGGAGCGGGGCAGCTGGGGTGGGATGTGGATGAAGCGGCCCTGGGGGGTGTAGTACTTGACGCAGCCCGTCAGCGGGTCCACGTGGGTCTGGATCTGAAAGGCAGGCGGCTCCATTATCAGGCTTAAGGGGGGAATCCGGCTGCACCCCTGGTCACTGCCTCCTAGGTCAATTAATATGTTACAGGCAGACAAGAATCGCGGACTTGCTTAAAGCTGATGGGCCTGCTAAGTGCCGTAAATGGAAGGAGCAATTAAATACCACCTTTGCATAGTAAGAGCTGACTAGGAAGCCACCGCCCAAGGCCTGAGAGCCAAAAGGTTTCCCTGCTACTGGGATATGGATTGGTTGCAGTTGTGCCTGCGCAGGGGTGTGGAAGAAAGCTAGAGAACCCATGCTGAGGGAGTCAGTAATGAGGCACAGCTGTTTGGGGCACAGGACTGGCTGGAGAGGCAGGCTTGGGGATGTCTGAGCAAGGGAACTGCCTGCTGCTTGATCCCAGAAAACAGGATTGCACTATGGTCTTTGCCTGCACTACCGAAATCCCTGACTCGCAGCAGCTGACCGCAACAACCCTGAACATCGGCTCACGGCTTGGGCAAAGGGGGCATCCCCAGCATCCCACCAGACCAGCTGCTCCCAGTCCCCACCCACAGCGGATGATGGATCCCAGCCTCCCACTCCTTCAAGAAGAACTGCAAACAGGAACATGAGTGCGGGGTTCATGGGGGCAGGGGACTCTGAAGCCCCAATGGCTGTAGATTAGGACCCCATCGGCAGGTCAGAGAGCCACCTCTGGGGCAGAGCCCAGTGGCTGTTTAACCGCTTCACCACGGTTTTGGACAGGAAGTGAAGGAGAACCCTGCGCCCATTTCAAAGTGCAGGGGTGGCGTTTGGGGACCTGGGCAAGCAGCAGCCCTTTGTAATGACCCCCCGCTCCGCCAGTTCTCACGTCTCTGGTCTTGGGGTTGAACCAGTGGCTAATGTCCTTTCCCGCGGCTTCCAAGATGGGCCTCAGCAAGACGTCCCCTGGGGGAGACAGAGCCAGGGGTCAGCCGGTGATGTGGCTGGGTGGGGGACAGGCATCCATGTGCCCCCAGGCCAGTGGGGCCAGGTTCACGTGCGTAGGTGGGTGGGTGGGGCAGTGGAGGAGTGCCACAGGGCATTGTGGGGTGGGGGGGTCCTGGCCCACCGAGTGCGTGTGGGGTGGAGTGGATGGGGTGTCCTCCAGTGAATGGAAGGATTCCCATTACCCTTGTGCTATAGGGTCAGTAGGTTCAGGTCTGGCTCTGGGGTTAGGAGCGTCTGGGGGGGGGGTCCCGATGTGGGGGACCCTGTAGCACACTGTGGGGAGGAGTGCCAGGTGCATTTTGGGGCTTGGGAGACTCTATGAAGGGTGGAGTGAGCATTGTGTGTGGGGAGCTCTATGGGGGGTGCCCCAGTGAATTAGGGGGTCTATGGGAAGTGCCATAGTGCAGTGGAGGGTGGGTATGGGGGTGCTGTGATTCACTGTAGGGGGAGTCCAGGAGGAAGCTGCAGTGCATTGTGGGGGTGTCAGGGGTTGGGGCACCGCAGTGCATTGTGGGGGGTGCTCAGCGGATTGCCGCGAAGTCATTTGTGGGACCAGGTGAGTGATGGTTACCATGATGCATTGCGGGGTCCTCACGATGCATGATGGTGCATTTTGAGCGAGCTGTGCATAGAGTTGAGGTGGCACCACAGTGCATTCTTGGCGGGGTCTTGGGGCGTCCCCAGTGCATTGGGGGCTCGTGCTGGATGTGGTAGCTGTCTGCGCTGTGGCGGGCTATGGTTGGCCGGCTTTGGCCATTGCGCATTTGGGGTGCTCGGAGATGCCATAGCAGCTTGTGGGGACCCAGGGGGGGCAACACGTGGTTTGTGGGGGTGCATGTGCACAGTGGGGAATTTATCGGGGGGTGTACCAGGGTTGCCGTGCTGCTTGTTGGGAGGGTTCCACGGTGGCAATCTCGGGGAAGTCTCGTAGTCGGGGGCAGATTGGGTCTCGAGGGGGCGGGACTGGTATGCTCAGGGGGCGGACTGGGTTGCTTCGGCGGGGATGGGGATGGCTTGGGGGCGGCATGGAGATGTGGTTGGGAGCGCTCGCTGTGACGGCCATTGTGGGACAGGACGCTTGTGCTGCGGACCTGATCAGGTCACATACGCGGCCAGTAGTGGTACACCAGACGTCCCCGGGCGCGCGTGCGCAGAGACCTCCGCGGGTGAAAGTAGCGGGGAGACGTCCTCCATCGCGCCGCGCGCGCCCGCGCTGCCATTGTGCAATCCGCGGCCTCCCGGCGGGTCCTCCGGGACCGGGAACCCATCGAGCGCGCCATGTGCAACCGCCTCCTTCCCGCGCGGGGCCTGCTCGGACCCGAACCTCGAGGGTCGCCTATGGGCAACCGCCCTCGTCCGGCGCGTGGGGTGCGGACCGCGGAACCTCCTGTGCACAAAGCGCGGCGTGGGGCCACGTGACACGGGTAGCGCGCGGGGCTGCCGGGGAGCTCCGCCCCCGGAGCGGCAGGGCGCGGTCCGGGGCTGCGCTCGCGAGAGCGGTCGGGGCAGCGGCGCGGCGGCAGCGCGAGGAGACGGGCGCTGACGGGGCGCGGGGAGCCGCGAGTGAGGGGCAGGGGGGGCGGAGGGCAGAGGTCGGTGGGGCTTTAGGTGAGGGGCGGGCTAAGCATGATGCGCGTCTGGGCTTCGTGAGGGGCGGGGCTGCGCTGAGGGGCGGGCTAAGCATAATGGAGGCGGGGTTAGTAGGGGCGGCGCTAAGCATGATGGAGCCGGGCATTTCGTAAGGGGCGGGGCTAACATCGATGGAGGCGAGGGCTAGCGGTGAGGGGGTGGGTCCGAGAGTGCATGCACTAAGGGGTGGGCTAAGGTGAGGGGCGGGGGCGGGAGGACGAGGGGGCGGGGCTGGGAGGGGACGGGGCTAAAGCGATGATGGAAGGTGGGATCGGGGCCCAAGAGAAGGTCTTCGGGCCTGCAGTGTGTTCGGGGGTCTGGGTTCATGGGTGGTTACATCGTTGGGTATCCTCGAGGGACTTGCAGGGTGCGGTTGAGAGGTGTCGTAGGGTCCTGGCATCTTACTCCAGGTGCAGGGGAGGGTCGCGGCACTGGCAGGTTTCAGTGGGGTGCTGGGCGTGGTGCAGGGAGAGGCTTGGGGCGTAAATCTCGAGGTCATCGTGGGTGGAACAGTGCGGTGTGCAGAAGCGGGGGGAGGCTATGGGACTGGCGAAAGTGCGTGCAATGAGGGATGCCGCTGTGGAGGGTCCAGGGGAGGCTATTTGTGGGGCCTGGGATGCGCTCGTCCACCTGCCTAGGGTGATCTAACGAGGGACTGCAGGGAGGGTCAGGGCACACTGGAGGCCAAGCGTGGGTAGCGCGAGGGTTGCTGGGTGGTAGCATGGGGGAGGCGTTGGGGCGTGGGGAGGAGAGTAGGTGGTGATGGAGATGAGGGTTTCAGGGCGGTCGAGGGGGACTGGGGAGATGGTGTGCTGATGGGGGTGCAGGGAGGTTCAGGGCATGGGGAGATCAGTGCGAGGCTGCGGTCGGTAGGGGGTGGGCACTGGGGGAGGTCAGGTGCGGTGCTCTATGTGGTGAGTGACGAGGGAGGTTCGGGAGCCGAGGACGGACAGGGCGAAGGTCATGGAGTGCTTTGCGTGCAGGAGGGGGTGGCACTGGAGTAGTGGTGGTGGACGAGGTGCTGGGTCACTCGTGCTGGTGTGAGGCGTCGGGCAGGTTGCAGGGCTGGGAGAGGGCGTGGCGTGCTCGTGGGGGACGTTTCATGGGTACTGTTCTAGGGTCAGCTACCTTGCTCCGCGAGCCAATCGCTCGGGCCACCGGTGGGGGAGGCGCCGACACTCCCCTATGCCGCGCGCCACAAGTGGAGACGCTGCGTCAACATGGACACAGGCGGATCCGCTATGCGGAGCGCGACCGGCTGACGCTCGTCGGTGTTCCTATCGCACCGATCGCGATGCAACCAGTCATCCTGCTCCGCGCAGAAGTTCTCAAAGCGAGCGGTGTCGACCGGGACGCCTGGGCCGCCTCGAGAGGGCAGGGGGCTCTGGGCGGTTACCAGAGCGAGGGGCTGGAGCCTGGATCCTAGGGTTCTGTCCGACGGCTCTGGGGAGGGGAGTGGGGGCTGTGTGGGTAAGCCAGTGGAAGGGCTGGGAGCCAGGACTCTGGGTTCTTCGTCCGTGGCTTGGGATGGGATGTGGAGGCTGGTGGTAGGAGCAGGGGGCGGGGAGCCAGGACTCCTGGGTTTCTCCCTGGCTTCTGGTCGAGGGAAGTGGGGCTGGGTGGCGTTAGAGCGGGGGGGCTGGGAGCCAGGGAATCTGGGTTCTGCTCCCGAGCTCTGGGAGGGCGAGTGGGGTCGCGGTGGTCACGAGCTGGGTCGCGGGGGCTGGGAGGCCAGGACTCCTGGGTTCTCTCTTCCGCTGGTCGGCTAGGGAGTCGGGGGCCGTGTTGGTTGAGAGCAGGGGGGCTGGGGAGCAGCAGGACTCCTGGTTCTCCTCCCCGGCTCTGGGGAGGGGGGGGGGTGTGGGTCAGAGGGGGACGGTGGGTGGAGCCGGACTCTGGGTTCTCTCCCGGCCTGGTGAGGAGTGGGGCTGGTTGGTTTAGAGCAGGGGGGGGGAGCCAGGTTTCGCTGGATTCTCTCGCCCGGCTCTGGGGAGGGGAGGGGAGCCTGTGTGGGTCAGGTGGGGGTGGGGCTGGGCGCCTTGACTCTGAGTTCCCGTACGGCTTGGGAAGGGAGTCGTGGGCTGCGTGGATTAGAGCAGGGGGGCTGGGAGCCAGATCTTGTTTCCCGCCCTCCTCCTCTCTCGAGGTCATTCGTCCCGGCGTTCTGGGAAGGGACGTGCGGGGCTGGTGGGTCAGAGCAGGGGGGCTGGGGAGCCAGGATCCTGGTTATCTCCTCGCGTCTGGGAGGGAGTGGGGGCTGGTGGGTATAGAGCGGGAGTGCTGGGAGCCAGGACTCCTGGGTTCTCATCCAGCTGGGAGGGGAGCGGGGGGCTCGGAGTTTAGAGCAGGGGGGGGTGGGAGCCGGACTCCTGGGTTCTCTCGTGCGGCGACCTGGGGGGAGTGGGGCTGGTGGTTAGAAGGGGGGCTGGGATGGTGACGTCGTGGGTTTCTCTCCGGCTCTGGTAGGGGAGTGCGGTCTGGTGTGATGAGGCGGGGGGCTGGAGCCAGGATCTCCTGTTCTCCCGGCCGGGGGGCAAGGGGCTCGGGTGGTGGTTGAGCAGGGGCTGGGGCCCAGTGCGCCGCAACCAGGGAGACACTGACCCCCCTCTCTCCGATCTCCCTGGCGGCGCATGTGAGCCCGTGCTGGGCGTGCTGGTGCCGGGCCACATCGCGGCTCCATCGAGGTGGAGCTGGAGAACGGGCACGCCCCCAGTACCGGTGTGAGAGGCAGCCCGCGGGAGACCTGCCCCCAGCGCAAGCCCGAGGACCTGCCCGGGGCGCCTCCGGGGGCACTGGGGCTGGCGCCTGCGCCTGGGCATTAGCACATTAAACTGGGGACCCAGAGCAGCCGCCGGCGACACTGGGTTTGCTGCACGGGGCCCCCTGCTGGCCGTCCCGGGCTGAAACGAGCCGGTTCCTTCGTTCCGCCCCTCGCTCCCGACCCCACCCACCACTGCCGGTGCCCCTCGCTCCCGACCCACAGCCCCTGCCTGCAGTGCCCTCACTCCGACCCGCGCCCCAACCCTGCCAGTGCCCTCGCTCCCGACCCGCATGTTCCTCCCCTGCCCTACCCCCCACCCTCCAAGTGCCCTCGCTCCCGCCCGCAGTTCCCTGCCCCCTCCGCCTGCAGTGCCCAGCCAACCCGCAGCCCCCCAGCCCTGCCAGTGCCCTCGCTCCCGACCCGCAGTTCCCTGCCCGCTACTCCCAGTACTGCCAGTGCCTCCTCCCCAACGGCGACCCAGCCCCTGCCCGGTGCCCTCGATCCCGACTGCGTTCCCTGCCCCCACCCTGCGTCCCTCTCCTGCCCGCACCCCCCTACCCCACCTGCCGGTGCTCACTCCGATCCAGCCCCGCCTGCGGTGCCCTCGCTCCCGACCAATTCCCTGCCCCGTACCCCCACTGCAGTGCCCTCGCTCCGCCCGCAGGCCCCAGCCTGCCGCTACACCTCGCTCCTGACGCAGTTTCCCTGCCCCCCTATCCCACCTGCCAGGTGCCCCTTACTCTCTGACCGCACCCTCGCCACACCCTGCAGTGCCCCTCACTCCCTACCCAAGCCCCAGCTGCCGGTGCCCTCACTCCCGACCCACAGCCCCTGCCCCATCCGCCGGTGCCCCTCACTCCTGACCCCCCTTACTACCCTCCGGTGCCTCCATCCGACTCGAGCCCCCTGCCCCACCACCCCTGCCGGTGCCCCTACTCCTGACCCGACTCCATTACCTCTGCCTCACCCCTGCGTGCCCTCACTCCTGACCCGCCCCCCTGCCCCCGCCTTCCAGTGCCCTCACTCCCGACCCGCGCGCTGCCCCAACCTCTGCCGGTGCCTCACTCCCAACTGCACCGCTGCTAGCAGCCTGCCCTGCCACCCCTGCTGTGCCTCACTCCCAACCCGGCAGCCCCTGCCCAGACCACCTGCCCCAGCTCTGCCGGTGCCCTCAATCCACGCGCCCCTCCTGATTTGTTTCCCCTTGTCCCCGCCCCTGTAGAAGTGTTTAACTTGCTGGCCATTGGGCCCTTGCAGTCAGGGGTTGGGGGGACACTGCTGGCTCCCACTCCGGTGGCTCGGGCCGGGCCGTGGCTCCAGCCAGCAACTGCTGTTCCATAGCGCTGCAGATGGCGCTGTGTGCCCGGCCTGCTCTTCCCCTGCCGCAGGATGCGACCCGGGGAGCCGCTTATCTTATCCCAGGCTGCTTCCCATGTTCCGGAGGTACGAGGCTCAGTTTTCTGCAGCCTGCTCCTGCCCTGCCCGGGGGGGCACGGCCCCCCCCCCAGCGGGCCTGCTCGAAAACATGTTGTGTGGGGGCTGGAGCCAGGACTCCGGGTTCTCCCCTGCTCTGGGCGGGGAGTGGGGCTGGTCGGTAGGCAGGGGGGCTGGGGCCAGGACTCCTGGTTCTCTCCCGGCTCTGGGAGGGGAGTGGGGGCAAGGTGGGTTAGAGCAGGGGGGCTGGAGCCAGGATCTGGGTTCTCTCCCGGCTCTGGGGGAGTGGGGGCGGTGGTTAGAGAGGGGGGTTGGGAAGCCAGGTTGGTTCTCTTCTGGCTCTGGAGGGGAGTGGGGCTGGTGTTAGAGCAGGGGTGAGCGGACTCCTGGGTTCTTCCTCGGCTCTGGGAGGGAGTGGGCGGCAGGTGGGTAAGAGGGGGCTGGAGCCAGGACTCCGGGTTCTCTCCGGCTCTGGGAGGGAGTGGGGGCAGTGGGTTAGATGCAGGGGCCTGGAGCCAGATCGTGGGTTTCTCTCCCATGCTCTGGAGGGGTAGTGGGGGTGCTGTTGAGTAGGGGTTGGGAGCCAGGACTCTGGTTATCTTCCCACCTGGGAGGGGAGTGGGAGCCGGGCGGTCGAGAGGGGGGGCTGGGACGCCAGGACTCCTGGGGTTTCTCTGGCTCTGGGAGGGAGTGGGGGCTGGTGGGTCAGAGCAGGGGGAGTTGGGAGCCAGGACTCCTGGATTCTTCCCGCAGCTCTGGGAGGCAGTGGGGGCGGTGGTTAGAGCAGTGGGGGTCTGGGAGCCAGGATCTGGGTTCTCCCCCAGCTCTGGAGGGGAGTGGGAGCAGGTGGAGTCAGAGCAGGGGGGGCTGGACGCAGGACTCCTGCGGTTCCCCCTGGTGTGAGGGAGGGGGGCTGAGGGTAGAGCCAGGGGCTTGGGACCAGGATCTGGTCTCTCCCAGCTCTGTCACTGTTTGTTTGCTCTGGGCACCCATCTCCCCCCCGTCCCGCATGACGGGGTAACTCAGGCCTCCCGTCCCATCTCACCCTGTCCTTGTCTGCTGCTGGCAGGTTCCGTGCTCGGCCTGCCCTGCCCCCCCCGTGGGGAGCGCAGGAGGGAGCAAGGGCTGCTCTCATGGGGTGCCTGCCATCTGGGTGGTTCAGCCTGAGCCCGTGCTGGGTCCTGCGTTGCTCCTCCGGCATGGAAAACTTGATCCTGTTTCCTTGGTAGCTGTTTGCCATGGAGCGCAGGCCATCCCTGGAGCGGAAGCGGCAGGGGTCAGAAGAAGGCCATGTGGGGGCATGGGGGTCTTGGGCAGCGCCTGGCACGGGGCCCTGGGAACTTGGCGCAGAAATCTGGGGGGGAGTTCACAGGCCCAACCTGCCTGCCATGGGGGGCGGAGGGGACCCACTGCAGATCTGGGGGAGCGCCCAGCCCGGCTTCCCCATGGCGGCTGAGGGTGGGGTGTTCCCTCCATGATGACACACAAACATTGTGTGGGGGGGGGGTGATAAAGGAATGAACCTGCTGGATAGAAAAGGATTTTTATTGATAATAATTGAGCCCCCCCCCATCTGCTTGGCTTTGAAGGCCCACCGCAGCCCCACCGCCACCCTAGCCTGCCCCTCACCTCAACTCAAGCTCCTACCATCCAGCTCAGCCAGCCCTGCCCCTAAACCACGCCAAATCCCAACGGTTTCGTCCCAGAGACCCACAGCCACCCAATCCGACCCACAGCCTCCCTTAGATGGCCCCGAACAGCCCTCCCCAAACCCCAAGGGGCAACACTGCCCCAAACACATCTGTTCCCCACCCCGAAGCCACACAGTGGCAGACGAGCAGTGTCGCTCACCACGAACAGCCCTTCCCCTGCCCCCCCAGTCTGTGGGGTGTGCTGCCAAGGGGGGTCCGCAGGCCGTGTATTGGGGGTCTCCTCGTCAGCTGACAGAGGGTGCCCCCGATTTCCTCTCGCCCCCTCAACAACCCAGATTGTTCCGCGGGGGGGGCGGCGGGCCCGGGGGCAGCACCAGGGCGCTGGGTGGTAGCGGCGCGGGCAGGTTCCGGTAGACGGCCAGGGTGTAGGGCAGCAGGCAGTAGCCGAGCTGGAGGCGCCGAGCCAGCCGGACGAAGGCCGCCAGGCCGAGCACCAGGAGCGGCAGCAGCAGGGTGAAGCCGAGCACGAGCAGGGCCGTGGCACCAGCATCGTGAAGATGGGCCTCGCACGGGGCCACCCGGGCGTGCAGGAACTGCGGGGTGGGGGGAAAAGGGGAGAGGCTCAGCGTGTGTGTGACAGGAGTGCGAACCAGGTCTGGGCTGGCGCCTGCCCTTGCACTTTTCAGAGTGGGCAGCTGTACACGCGCACCTGCCATGAGGGGCTGGCACATACACAAACGTGCAAAGAGCAGTGCCCTCTTCCCACCATGGCTTGCATACTCATGGGCACAGAGCGCTTACACAATTGTATGCAGATGAGGTGTGTCCTTTGCACACACATGCAGAGATCTGCCCCACCAGGCAGGGGCCAACTCACACACCCCCTCATTGCATCACACGTGCAAAGACACTCGCACGCCTTGCAACTACAGATCCCCCACACGTGTGTGCAACCAGTGAGCAGGGAGAGGGGCCAACGTGCAAATACACACACGCCAGCTAAGCTCCCCTCACCAAATCCCAGGCCCCCTCCCGCCATTTGTCAGGACTGATCACTGGGGCGGGGGGGCAGGGGGAACCGGGGCGGCACCAGGAGGCGCTGGCTGCGCCAGGATGGGCTGCCCCAGCCCCACCAGGTTATCGGCCACAGCCAGACCCCCCAGGTCTGCACTTTGTCAGCTGTCAGGCGGGGAGGGGGAGGGGAATGGCAGGACTCCTGGGTTCTC
>NC_133779.1:23016757-23031223 GCF_003597395.2 Chelonoidis abingdonii | reverse complement strand
CTAGATGGACCTTTGGTCTGATCCAGTATGGCCGCTCTTATGTTCTATACCTAGCATAGCATGGGGTCTTAGTCCATGACTCTTGCTCCTAGGGCTGTGGAAATACAAACAAATAAATCATAGTAATAAAACTATGGCTTTGAAAACCCACTTCAATGACTACAGCTTTGACAAAGAACTGGGTCTCCAAAAAAGCAGGTTTTTGTTTTTTTTTAAGCATCCTGAAAGAGACACTTGCTCTCTGGGAGCAAAGAAACAATGACAGAACAGGGGTAGCATGCATCTTAAGTTTGTATTTTGTGGTTTTCAGATTTAGTTTGCATTACCTTAATGCTTCATTTCCTAGTTTTCAAAGGTTTGGCATGCAGCTGACATTCTGGAAAGGCACGAGACCACCCTGACTCTCCGTTAACGGAACTTTTGGGTATCTAATATTTTATAAAGCCAAAAAAATTGTTTTGAAAGGAAAAAAAAGTTCAAGTGCTGCTAACTGTATCCTTGTAGACATATGAAGGTCACCAGGGTCTCCCTCAAAACAGATGTTCCTGCCTCTGTACAAAACACCAACAGATGTTGATATATTGTTGTAGGCGAGGAGGCTCCAAGTCTGTAGAACTGCTAAGGTAGCAGAGTAGATTATGTGATGGGTTCTAGGAGTTAGAGGCAATAGGTTCTATTCCTGTTGCTGCTGTGTGACCTTGAGGAAGTCTTTGCATACCTCAAGTTTCCCCTCCTATACTTTGACGGTGTTATCTATTTAGCCTGTAAGCTACTTGGGGAGGAACTATTTGTACTGTGCTTCGCGCGGTTGTGGTTGAGGCCTCTAAGCACAATTGCAACACAAATAATGGTGTTTTTTAAAACAAATATATTGTTTGTAATGTAGGGCCTCATTCTGCAAATATTCAAGCTTTACTCACTTGAACAGTTGGACTTTAGCGGGACTGCGTGGATGTGCTTTGTGTTTGCAAGATCTGGGCCTTACAGGCACATGTAGTTCTGGCCCTGAGCGCCCGCGGGCGGCCCGGCCCCTCGCCGCGGCACCGCCCCCGCCCCCCCCCATCCAGGGGGCAGCAGGGGGAGGCGAGTCCTGGAACAAGGGGGGTGAGGGGGGCTCCTGGCTTTGCTGCCTGGCTCATTCCACGCCCGCCCCCCCGCCCCATGCGCAAAGGGGGGGGGAGGAATTTGTCCTGCTCAGATTCCAAGGATGCTTTGAACTGAGCCGCTGCCTGTCACCCCTCCCCCTCCAGCCCTGCTGGTGCCCCTCACTCCTGCCCCACAGCCCCTGCTACCCCAGCCATGCCCCCCCCTCCCCAGCTCTGCTGGTGCCCCTCACTCCGGACCTGCAGCCCCAGCTGGCCCTGCTGTTCCAACTAAAAATAAAGTTACTTTGTTTTCTATGATTAGTGTTGTGTGCAGGGGGACGGAGCCAGGCAGGAAAGCCGCTTGACCCCTGTCTGGCACCGAGCTGTTACCACTCGAGAGAGGGATCTTGGAGTCACTGTGGATCATTCTCTGAAAACATCCGCTCAATGTGCAGCGGCGTCAAAAATGCAAACAGAACATTGGGAATCATTAAGAAAGGGATAGATAATAGGACAGAAAATATCCTGTTGCCTCTATATAAACCCATGGGACGCCCACACCTTGAATACTGCAAGGAGGTGTGGTCGCCCCATCTCAAAAAAGAGATACTGGAATTGGAAAAGGTTCAGAAAAGGGCAACAAAAATGATTCGGGGTCTGGAACGGCTTCCATATGAGGACAGATTAATAAGACTGGGACTTTTCAACTTGGAAAAGAGGCGACTAAGGGGGAATATGAGAGAGATTTATAAAATCATGACTGGTGTTTAAGTAGATAAGGAAGTGTTATTTACTCCTTCTCATAACACAGGAACCAGGGGGTCACCCAATGAAATGAATAGGCAGCAGGTTTAAAACAAACCAAAGAACATATTTCTTCACACAATGCTCAGTCAACCTGTGGAACTCCTCGCCAGAGGATGTTGCGAAGGCCAAGGCTATAACAAAGGGTCAAAAAAGACCTAGATAAGTTCATGGAGGATGGGTCCATCAATGGCTATTAGCCAGGATGGGGAGGGATGGTGTCCCTAGCTGCTGTTTGCCAGAGGCTGGGAGTGGCCATCAGGGGATGGATCACTTAATGATTCCCTGTTCTGTTCATTCCCTCTGGGACACCTGGCATTGGCCACTGTCGGCAGACAGGACACTGGGCTAGATGGACCTTTGGCCTGACCCAATATGGGCGAACGTATGTTTTTATGGCAGTCAGTGCTTTAACGATGCCAGGGTTGTTTCAGGTCAGAAGATCCACTTGACTATCCCCTCTGCCCGCCCGGGATTTCCTCCCCACGTAACTGCAGCCCCTCCTGGAGCCCTGGGATCCTTTCTGTGGCTTCTTCTCTGCCCGCTCACCACTTATTTCCATGGCCCCCGGCACTGGGCCCAGGGTTTGGCCAAAGCCTCTTCCCGGAAATGTTTGATTTGAAGCCACCAATCACTACGTCATGGCCTGGGTTGGCCAAGGAATTTATCGCCCAGTTCCTGGGCTTTGATGCGTCACTGAAGAAACTCGCCATCCCGTTTGGAACAAAAAGCAACGAGGCCTTTTCTGTATCTCTGTGAGTTAATTTAATCTTTTTTACATTTACAAAATAAGATTTTTTTTTTCCTTTGTCGCCTTACAGTACAGTATGATCCAGGAGGACCTAGACTTCCGCTTGTTTCGTTCAGTGTGTTGGCGAGATGCTGGGATAGGAGGGGGAAAGGGACAAGATTCCTCCAAAGGAAATGAACAGAAGTCCCGATCGCACAGTGATTATGGAATTCAGCACCATGAAAAAAGGCAAAAGACTGAACAAAACCCCCCGTCTCACGATGCCGGGGATGGGCCGAGCTTAACATTAAAAACCCAAAAAACCCGAACGCAAAAATTCCGGCGAGAAACAGACAAATACACACGATTACAAAAAAAAAGGCCATTTAAAAAAAACACCCCCCGAACGCTCAAATCAACCCCTCAATAGCAACCAATAAATAGAGAAATCATTACAAAAATGATGTATAAATAAAAAAAAAATACACAACAACAGAAGACAATTTACAAATTGCAAAAATCTGAGGCCTGGAGGTACAAAAAAAAAACTGAGAAAAAAGCACCCGACGTGTTTCCGGTTTCCAAACAAGTGAGCAGTGGGGAGGCGAAACCTGGCCGGCGGGGGAGTTAAGGCAGATTTCTGTCCTGCTGTCCTGGCTCAGTTGCTGTGGCTGACCTGAGAGAAGTGTAAACCGCGGCTGCGATTGTACGAAACGCTTAACCCAGGGGAAGGCAGCTCCCGGGGGCAGGGTTCCCGCAAAGCCCTGCGCACAGGGGCTGGACGCTGAGCACCGTTCCTCGCTCCCCGTTTTGCACCATCGTTTGCACAATCGGAGACCCAAGCCGGCGGGAACTGGCTCCTTCACGTGAGTTCAGAAGAAAACAAAACCAAGCCAGGAAGACGTGGAATTAAAAAGCCCCCCCCCCCCATGCCAAGCGGCCAGGATTTAAGAAAGCAGAGTGAGACTCAAGCCCACGCACGCCCACACAAACCGCCCGTCCCGTGCCAATATATATAGAAACCAATGGACAATCTCCCACCGCCACAAATGCACGAAGAGGAAACAAAGAGAAATTGCTGCGTAAAAAACCCGTATCTTTTGTTGGGGGCGGTTTGTTTTTTTGTTGGTTTTGTGTTTTTTTTTTTTGCTTCATTTGCTGACAAGAAAAATGTAAAAAGACGACAAAAAAAAAAAAACGCCCAACCCCCTTTCCCCGCCACTGCCAGTGTCTCCCCCCCGCCCCCCGCCCCTGCAAAACAAACGAGTTAATGCTCCGTCGACGAAGAGAGCTCCTGGCTGAGCTCCAGAGTCCGTGTTCTCCTGTCCCCGCCGAAGGCCGGCGTGTGTCTGCCAGGGAACCGCCCGCCGGCCCCGCCGAGCTGCCCAGGCTCCACGGTTTTCGTTTTCCCGTCTCCTGGGCGGGTTTTTTCTCTTTTTTTTCTGTGTGTTTTTTATTATTTTCCAAAAAAAAAAAAATATTTTTTTTTAAAAAGTTTCCCCGTGTTCCCCCCCGCCAAGGTCATTTTCAAGAATAAATTAAAAAAAGTTCATTTGTTTGACTTTCTGTATTCACAGGCTGCTTGCGGATTGGCTCCTTGGATCACGCAGAAGATTGGCTGCTTCTGGGGCTCCGCCCCCTCTCCCTCGTTTCAACAGCAAAGCCGATTGGGCCGGAGAGGTTCCGGTGTAAACAAGAGCTTGTCTGCGATTGGCCGCTGGGACGGGCAGTGCCGAGATGTCCCCTCCTTCTCCCAGCGGGGAAGGGGGGCACTGGGGAAGGGGGAGCTGATTCCTGTCTCTGCCCAGGAAGTACCTGGGCGAGGTCTGGCTCATCTGGAGCTGGGGGATCCAGCCTGCGGGCAGGAAGGAAAGAAAGGGTTAATCGGACCCAGGAGTCCTGTGGGTGGGAGCAGAGCACTCCCTCCTCCCAAAACCTTCCCTTTACATTGACTCCTGGGGGAATTCAGCACCACTGCGCACGCGCAGAATTCACCTGCCGCGCAGAATCCCCTCCACCCCCGCAGAAAATAGGCTGCAGTCTGCCCTTTTGCCCACCAAGGGCCGCTGTGGCACCAGAACTGAGAACAGCCCAGCTGCCGACAGGGAAGAGAAAGAGGCTGCCTTCTTCACGCCTCCTGGGCCAGGTCAGGTCCATATGGAGGGATGGACAACATGGGGCACATGGGGCTGCTGGGGTCACAGATGGGGGTTCAGAAGGGCTAGTGGGGGGGCAGGAGCTGAATGGGAGTGAGAGTGGGGGGACACATGGGCACAGGGAGAGGCAGGGGGAACGACACATAGGGATAGGGGCGGGGGTGCAGGGCCACATGGGAGAAGGGGGGTGGCTAAGTGGGGGCACAGGGATACATGGGGAAGGGGAGGGAGTGGCTGAGTGGGGGTGCAAGGACACATAGAGATGAAGAAGGGAGTGCAGGGCCACATGGGAGGAGGGGGGTGGCTGAGTGGGGACACATGGACACACGGAGACGGGGGAAGGGGTGCAGGGTCACACAGGAGGAGGGGGTGCCTGAGTGGGGGTACAAGGACACATAGAGATGGGGGAAGGGGTGCAAGGTCACACGGGAGGAGGGGGTGGCTGAGTGGGGGCACACGGACACATGGAGACGGGGGAAGGGGTGCAGGATCACATGGGGATGGGGCGGGATGCAGGGACATATCAAAAACACGGCACGTGATTCGTTTCTGTTGTATCATTCAGACGTACTTGCTGACAGGTATTTTGAAATAAAGGACCAAAATAACTGAAACCGGCGAGATAAGATTCTGTGATTTTTCACAATTAAAATATGCGGAAGTTTAAAATATTGACCACAGAATTTTCATTTTTGGGGTGCAGAATTTTCCCCAGGAGCGTAGGCTCCAGTGAGTCCGCAGGGAAAAAGGGACCCTAGGTGGGAAAATGTGCACCCTGAAGCTCAGTGACCCCTAGCGCCACCCTGGGGCCAGCCCCATCTGCCAGGGAAGAGCGCCCCCTACTGAGCCCCCCGCCCCGCGCCCTGCCCCACAGCACCCCTGGCCCTCACCAGGGTGAAACTGTCATAGATCTGCATCAGCTCCTCCGTCTTGTACTGCTCCAGCACCACCACGCCGTGCAGGGCGGCGCTGCGCTGGCGGGCGCAGTCCTCGCAGTGCACCAGGTACGTGTTCTTGCTGCCGTTCTCGCTCGTCACGAACAGGATATTGAACACCTCCACCTGCAGGGGCGGGACATACGGGCGTGAGCTCCCCCTCCCAGCTGCTGGCTGCACCGTCCCTGTCGGAGAGGAGGCTGGAGCGGCACCAGGCCACCGCCCTAAGGGAAACTAGGGGCAGGGTAGAGCAAGAAATGGAACCCAGGTGTCCTGGCTCCCAGCCCCCTGCTCTGACCCACCAGCCCCCACTCCCCTCCCAGAGCCGGGGAGAGAACCCAGGAGTCCTGCTTCCAACCCCCCCGTCCTTTGCGTGTTAATGAATGTACATAGAGCCAGTCCACAAACCCCGCTTCCTCCAGCTGCCAGTCCCGCCCCCCCCCCCGGACCCCCATCCGAGGCTGTGGACCCAGGCTGGGTGGCCTGGCCTCACTGTGGTTTGGTGATCGGGGGCCACCAATGAGCGAGCAGCCGGCGCAGTTCGAGGGAGAGAGCTTTATTGTAATGCTTTGCGAAAGCTGCGTTTCGAGCAAGACCCACCTGCGGTTAAGGTACAGGCCCTCCTAAGCCAGGAGCGGAACCCAGGAGTCCTGGCTCCCAGCCCCCTCTGCTCAATCCACCAGCCCCCACTCTGCTCCCAGAGCTGGGGAGAGAACCCAGGAGTCCTGGCTCCCAGCCCCCTCTGCTCTAACCACCAGCCCCCACTCTGCTCCCAGAGCTGGGGAGAGAACCCAGGAGTCCTGGCTCCCAAACCCCCTGCTCTAATCACCAGCCCCCACTCCCCTCTCAGGGCTGGAGAGAGAACCCAGGAGTCCTGGCTCCCTGCCCTGCCTGCTCCAACCACCAACCCCAGTCCCCTCCCAGAGCTGGGGAAAGAACCCAGGAGTCCTGGCTCCCAGCCCCCCTGGTCTGACCCACCAGCCCCCACTCCCCTCCCAGAGCCGGGGAGAGAACCCAGGAGTCCTGGCTCCCAGCCCCCCTGCTCTAACCCACCAGCCCTCACTCCCCTCCCAGAGCCGGGGAGAGAACCCAGGAGTCCTGAGTCCCGCCCTAGTGCTTTAAGAGGCACATGAGACACTGCGGCCGCACAGCGACGGTGCCAGATGGTTCGCACACTAGTCCGTGCTCTGCCGGTGTCAGGTCTCCGGAGCCAGGGGCTCTCCCTCGATGCCGAGCCCTGGCTGCCCCAAATATCGCCCCCTATGGAGGGTCCCCGGCAGGGCGAGCCACGTCCCATGAGCTGGGCTGTGTTTAAGAACCGGTTGGCCGCTTCTTCTCATGGTGGTAAGGCCAATCCGCCCTTGACGCTCGTTAGGTTGCCCCGAGACTGGCTCTGCGGCCGGCCCTGACTGCTGATGGCCGTTTCCGATCCCAGGCCAGGCTCCGGCATCCTCCTCTCTGGACAC
This sequence comes from Chelonoidis abingdonii, assembly GCF_003597395.2. Taxonomy (NCBI): domain Eukaryota; kingdom Metazoa; phylum Chordata; order Testudines; family Testudinidae; genus Chelonoidis; species Chelonoidis abingdonii. Next base: position 23,024,047 of record NC_133779.1, on the reverse strand, counting down.
CAAGCGCCCGGTCCTCCTCCTCGCCCCCAACACTTCTCTCAGTTTTTCCCTCTTCACCCATCGCCAATTCATTTGCATCACATTTCGCCCAGTTGCTCATCCGTCTTCTCCCTGCGTAGCCAAGCGGCTAACCCATTTCTGCCGTGCGTAGCCAAACCACTCACCTGTCTGCACGGCGGTTCGCCAAGCAGCCAATCCAGTCCTGCCATGGTTAGCCAAGTCGCAAAGCCACCTGGGTGGCTTTGCCCTGAGTGGCTAATCCACCGGCACCCCAATGACCCGAGTCGCTAAACTGGTCACACTGTGTCTGACCGGATCGCTAACTCTCCGGGTCCGGTTCTGTGGAGGCATTAATCCATTTAAACCTTGTTCAGCTGGGTCACCAATCAATTTATGCCACGCTGAACAGATTCACCACATGTAGCCGCTTGGCTAATCTGTGCTCATCCTGTTTAGCCAAAGGACGGATCCGTTTTCGGCCCGTTTAAATTGCGAATCCACCTACGTTAACCAAGTCGCTAACCGCTCTGCCCCGCGTTCTGATGTCTGCATCCTGTTTGTGCCATTTGGCTAAATTCTTTATCCATTTACTCCATATTTAGCACGACGGCTAATTCTTTCACACCACATCTAGCCAAATCTCTCCTCCATTTTCTCCCCCTTACGACGAGTCAGGAATCCATTTCCTTCCCATTCAGACAGACTCCTCATTCATTGGTTTCCACCAATTTTAGCCGAGTCGCTAATCCGGTTTTGCCCCCTTTTGCCAAGTCACTCTCATCATGTTCCTCCTCCGCATTTCGCTGAGTTGTCCGTCCATTTGCACCACGTTTTGTCGTTGCTCCATTCCTCCCTGTCCGGCTGCGCCGTTCCGCTGCCTTGGTTACGATCCGCCTCTTCCGTTTTCAGAGGCAACGGGTTTGCGGCCACGTGCCTGGCATATCCAAAACTCACGAGCTTCCTTTTTCTCTCTCTCTTTTAAACAAACCGCGTTTCATACTCACTGTTTCTGGCTTTTAAACCGTTACGGAACCCGTCTCTTAGTGCGGATGAGGCTGACGCCACAACGAAATCCCAAACTGGATGTGGGACAGGAGGCATTTTAAAGAGTAAACAAATCTCATGCATAGAGCTCAACCTGGTATCCCCTGCTGCCCACAAAGGTGGATTCTCCTTAACCGTGGATTTTATTAACCACACACCCTATCAGAGCGGCATCCGAGCTGGGAGACGGTGAAGCAAAGAAGGGTGGTTCGGTTGGGTCTCTGCTGCGCCCACCTCTGAGAGGCGGCGCAGCCAACTCTGCCCGACAGTTCAGGGACAGCAGATCCCATCTCCAACTGAAGCGGCAGGTTGAAGGTTTGGAAGCGGAAGGGACGCCCTCGGGTGCAGGTCGGGCCGGGTCACCAGCCCTCGAGGCCGAGGGGTGTGGCTGTCTCGGCCGAAGGACGGGAAAATCTGGCAACACAGCGACCTCTAGTGCCCGGCGGGTGCTAGAGGAGCTGGCCGGTAGCTAGCGGCTGCAGCGGGAACCCCGCCTCTCAGCCCTGGCACTCACGTCACACTCGTTGCAATAGTACGCCGGCTCGTCCTTCACCCGGCCCTGGTAGGCGATCTTCTTCCCCGAACGCACCAACGTCTCCCGCAGCACCTGGCAGTGCTTGATGGACTGCATGAGGCAATACCTAGCAGGGAGAGACGACCAGGAATGAGTGAGTGGGATGGAGAGGGAGAGAGACGCGGGCAAGCGCTCAGAGGGGGGAGCTGCCCTAAGTGTCACCGACACTGCCTGAGTCTGCCGAGAGCCTGAGCCCATTGCTCTGAGAGCAGGGGAGCTGCCCCATGCATCTCAATGGGGTGGTAACTCCCACTCCAATTGCAAGGGGGCCCCCGCCATGCCCACCAGCTGGGCTCACAGGGCAGGAGGTAGGGCAGGGTGGAGAGGAGTCACAGGGGCGCCGCTCACTTGATCATCTTGTAGAGGTCGGGGTCGCTGATCTTGACCGTCCGGGCGACGTTCCACGAGACGTGGATCATGGGCACGATGGATTTCACGTTCTTCACCTCGTTCCACTCGTAGCGCTCCAGGGCCAGTTGGTATTGATAGGCTGCGGGAGGGGGAGAGGGTGAGGCAGCGGTCGGCAAAATCCCACCCTAGACACAGCCGCAGCCCTGGGCCCCATTCCCCGTCCCCACCCTGCAGTCAGCCAGTCCCTGCCCTGGGGCCGGAGGGGAGCCAGTGCTCCCTAGAGGGGACAGGCCCCATGCCCCATTCCCTGCCCCCCTGAACCCACCAGTATCCTCCTGAGGATGCAGTACACATTTCTGCCACTTGGTGGAGCCAAATACATGGGAGATGAACATAAGAACGGCCAGTGTCCCGTCATCCAACAGCGGCCAGGGGCAGGTGCCCCAGAGGGAATGAACAGAACAGGGAATCAGCAAGTGACCCAGCCCGTCGCCCATTCCCAGCATCTGGCAAACCAAGGCTGGAGACACCCTCCCTGCTCATCCTGGCTAATAGTCATTGCTGGACCCATCCTCCATGAACTTATCTAGTTCTTTTTTTAACCCTGTTATAGTCTTGGCCATCGCAACATCCTCTGGCGAGGAGTTCCACAGGTTGACTGTGCATTGTGTGAAGAAATACGTCCTTTGGTTTATTTTAAACCTGCTGCCTATTCATTTCATCGGGTGACCCTGGTTCTTGTGTTACGAGGAGTAAACAACACTTCTTTACCTACTTTCTCCCCACCAGTCATGATTTTATAGACCTCTAGCATATCCCCCCTTAGTCGTCTCTTTTCCAAGCTGAAAAGTCCCAGTCTTATTAATCTCTCCTCACACGGAAGCCGTTCCAGAATCATTTTTGTTGCCCTTTTCTGAACCTTTTCCAATTCCAATCTCTCTTTTTAGAGATGAGGCGACCACACCTGCTCGCAGCATTCAAGATGTGCAGTCCCATGGGTTTATATAGAGGCAACAGGATATTTTCTGTCCTATCATCTATCCCTTTCTTAATGATTCCCAATGTTCTGTTTGCATTTTTGACGCCACTGCACACTGAGCGGATGTTTTCAGAGAATGATCCACAGTGACTCCAAGATCCCTCTCTCAAGTGGAAACCCCATCATTGTATATGTAGCATTGGGATTACGTTTTCCAATGTGCGTTACTTTGCATTTATCAACAAGAAATTTCACCTGCCATTGTGTTGCCCAGTCACCCAGTTCTGTGAGATCCTTTTGGAGCTCTTTGCAGTCTGCCTGGGACTTAACTATCTTTAGTAATTTTGTATCGTCTGCAAGTTTTGCCACCTCACTGGTTACCTCTTTTTCCAGATCCTTTATGATTATGTTGAACAGGACTGGGCCCAGTACAGACCCCCTGGGGGACACCACTATTTACCTCTCTCCGTTCTGAAAACTGGCTATTTATTCCTACCCTTTGTTCCCCATCTTTTAACCGGTTATTAATCCATGAGACGACCTTCCCTCTTATCCGGTGGCTGTTTACTTTGCCTAAGAGCCTTTGGTGAAGGACCCTGTCAAAGGCTTTCTGAAAATCTAAGTACACTAGATCCACTGGATCCCCCGTTGTCTACGTGTTTGCTGACCCATCTCAAAGAATTCTAGTAGATTGGTGAGGTGTGATTTCCATTTACTAAAACCATGTTGACTTTTCCCCAACAAATTATGTTCATCTATGTGTCTGACAATTACTATAGTTTCAACCAGTTTGCCCAGCACTGAAGTCAGGCTTACCGGCCTGTAATTGCCAGGATCATCTCTGGAGCCCTTTTTAAAAATTGGTGTCACATTAGCTATCCTCCAGCCATCTGCTGCACAAGCTGGTTTAAGTGATACGTTACAGATGACAGTTAGTAGTTCTGAAATTTCACATCTGAGTTCCTTCAGAACGCTTGGGTGAATCCCATCTGGTCCTGGTGACTTACTGCTGTTTAATTTATCAATTTCTTCCCAAACCTCCTCTAATGACACCAGAGTCTGGGACAGTTCCTCAGATCTGTCACCTAAATGGAAGGGCTCAGGTTTGGGAATCTCCCTCACGCCCTCAGCTGTGAAGACCGATGCAAAGAACTCATTTTAATTTCTCCGCAATGGCCTTATCGTCCTTGAGTGCTCCTCAATCGTCCAGCAGCCCCACTGGCTGTTTAGCAGCTTCCTGGTTCCAAAGTACTTAAAAAAATGTTGCTCTGACTTTTGAGTCTTTGGCTAGCTGTTCCTCAAACTCTTTTTTGGCCTTACAAATTGTATTTTTACACTGCCTTTGCCAGTGTTTATGCTCCTTTCTATTTCCCTCACTAGGATTTAACTTCCACTCTGTAAAGGACGCCTTTTCGCCTCTTTGAAAAGCTTCCACGCAGTTTGCAGAGATTTCACTTTTGGCACCGCACCCTTTAATTTCCTCAGTTTTGTGTAGTTCCCCTTTCCGAAATGAAATGCTACCGTGAGGCCGATGTGTTTTCCCCACGACAGGGATATTATATTTAATTATATTATGGTCACTGTTACAAGGACACAGAGAATCTCCATTAATAGATCCTCCCCTAAAGGACGTCTCTGTCTGAACCACATGCTCCTCCGCACCTGTCAGATGGTTTGAGGCAGGGAGCTCCTGTGGGGGTCCTGGTGGTGTTCCTGCCCTGGTAAGGGGGGGTCTCCAGATTCCCTGCCCCACTGTCTCTCAGCGTGAACCCCAGCCCCCTCTGCTACCCTCCTCCCGGGCCCAGCAGCCCAGCCCCACAGCCACCGATGTCCCACCCTCTGAGGGCCCCCCTGGCCCCTCTGCCCGCACCTGTGAGGGGCCCGACGTTCCAGGCGATGTTGTTACACCACCCCGTGGCCTGCACCCAGTGCACGGTGCCTGCGTTGATCCACACCAGGTCCCCAGGGCGCTGGATGAACCGGTACACGGGGATGTTCGACTTGTACAGGTCCTCCAGGATGGGCCACCAGGAGCCCGTCAGGTAGTCCACGCCATGCCTGCCGGGGGGAGCGGGGGGTGAGACTCAGAAGGGGAGGGGTCCCCAGTACAGCGCCATGTACAGCGCTCCTGCACTCACTGCAGAAGGTGCAGACGGTCTCCAAGTAATGTCCCCGCCCCTGTGGCCCTGGCCCCGCCCCATGGCCCTGGCCCCGCCCCTGACCTGTCGCAGAAGCTGCGGATGGTCTCCAAGTAATGCCCCGCCCCCAAGGCTCTGGCCTCGCCCCTGAGGCTCTGGCCCCGCTCCTGAGGCTCTGGCCCCACCCCCGAGGCTCTGGCCCCGCCCCTGACCTGTCGCAGAAAGTGTGGATGGTCTCCAAGTAATGCCCCGCCCCCGAGGCTCTGGCCTCACCTCTGAGGCTCTGGCCCCCCCCCGAGGCTCTGGTCCCACCCCTGACCTGTCACAGAAGGCGCTGATGGTCTCCCAGTAATGCTCGTGCACCGCGAACCACTCGCAGTCGCCTGGTCCGATGTTGATGTTCACAGAGCAGAAGTTGTTGTTCTCCTGGTGGCCTGAGGTGGGGGGAGCGATGCGATGTGAGGAGACGGTGGGCATTAAGGGGATAGAGGTGGGGGCGTTAAGGGGACGGAAGGGGAGAGTTAAGGAGATGGGGGATGTTAAGGAGATGGAGAGGGAGAGTTAAGGAGATAAGGGGATGTTAAGGGGATGGAGGGGGAGAGTTAATGAGATGGGGGGATGTTAAGGGGATGGACGTGGGGGCGTTAAGGGGACGGAAGGGGAGAGTTAAGGAGATGGGGGATGTTAATGGGACGGAAGGGGAGAATTAAGGAGATGAGGGGAAGTTAAGGGGATAGAGGTGGGGGCGTTAAGGGGACTGAAGGGGAGAGTTAAGGAGATGGGGGGATGTTAAGGGGACGGAAGGGGAGAGTTAAGCAGATGAGTGGATGTTAAGGGGAAGGGATGTTAAGGGGATAGAGGTGGGGGCGTTAAGGGGACGGAAGGGGAGAGTTAAGGAGATGGGGGGATGTTAAGGGGATGGAGGAGGTGACAGACCCCTCCACCTCCAGGACACTCCGACCCGGCCCAGCCTCCGCTCCCCACACCCACTCACCTGGTGTCCGGCTGCCTGGTACTTTCATGTAGAGCTGCACCGTGTTCATGCCCAGGATGGTGTGACCCACGTGACTCAACATGTTCCCCGTCGACGTGACCCGCATGAAGGCTGGTAGCTTCAGCAGCTCCTGCAGCTGTGGCTTCCACCTGGCAACGAGGTGGGGGGGATGTCAGATGGTGTCCTCACCCGCCCCATGGGTCCCCCTTCCCCCCCACAGAGAGCCCCCCGCCCGGCCCAGACCTCCTCTCTTCCTAGGGGGCAGCCTGTTGGGGAGGGCGCTGCAAACCCACCCACCCCTGTGTCCCCCAAAGGAGCTGGGCAAGCACGTGGGGGTCAGATCTTCCCCGCCGCCTCCCTGCCCGGTTTTCCCCCTGCCCCTCACCCCACCCCCTCACCGCTTGGCGTCGGACAGGTCGATGTTGGTCCCGAATTTGATGATCTGGTGGGATTTCTGGTCCACGTTGCCGCTGGAGAGAGAGAGGCTTTATGGGGGTGCAGGGAGGGGTCCCCCGGCTCTCCCTTCCCTCTGCCCCCCCAGCTCAGAGTTCATGCTTCCCCACCCTCAAGCCCCAGATCCCTCCCGCAATGAGCGTGGAGCGATCCCCACACAGAATGAGCTCATAGGTCAGCGCCCCAAAACTGGGGGTCAGGTCCCCTCCGCTGCGATCCCCTCAAACGCCTGGCAAATGTTGGGTCACATCTCCCTGCAGATTCCCCCAAGCACAGGACTGCAGGCCCTCTTCAATATCGGGGGTCACAGCCCCCCAACCCGCCAATACTGGGGTCACAACCCCCTGCAATATTGGGGTCACAGCCCCCCACAGTGCACCCAATACTGGCCCACTTCCTGCCCAGAGGATAAAGGAGCAGGCAGGACAGGGCAGGGCATGCAGGGGGGCACCCCAATTCCCTCCGCCCACCCCCATGCTCCCATCGTACCTGGGGGGTGTCTCCGTGGTGCTGTCGGGTTCATCAGCATCCTCCTCATCGCTTTCCTTGTCTTCCTGCTCCGAAGAGAGCGCGTCAAATGGGGCCTCCCCCACACAGCCCCCCGTTGGCATAAACCGGGTCCGCCCTACACATAACCCCCCCATCGACACAAACCAGTGCCCCCACACACACATAGCCCCCCCGTTGGCACAAATCACCACCCCCACAAAGCTTCCCATCGGCACAACCCGCCCCCCCCACAGCCCCCCATCGGCAC
>NC_133779.1:23013090-23014291 GCF_003597395.2 Chelonoidis abingdonii | reverse complement strand
CCCCTCTGGTATCCCCGTCTGCCCTGGTATCCCTGGGCCAGACCCCCGGACCCCTCCGGTATCCTCAGCCCCCTCTGGTATCCCCGTCTGCCCTGGTATCCCTGGGCCAGACCCCTGGACCCCTCCGGTATCCCCAGGCCTCTCCGGTATCCTCATCCCACCTGGACCTCTCTGGTATCCCCATCTGCCCCCAGCCCAGCCCCCCAAGCCGGTGTATCTCCCTCCCAGTCAGACCCCTGGGCCCCCACCCCCTGGTGGAATCACTCACGTAGATGCTGGGTGTGGGGGGGTTGAGTTTGTCCCGTGGCAGCTTCTCCTCGGCGTTGATGAGGGGTTTGACGGACTGGGCGGCTGACAGATATGACTCCTTGAACTTTCCCTTCACCCTGGCGTGCCTGGGGGGAGAACGCAGCCCATTGGGGGCAGGGCATGGCCTGGGGCTGGGGGCAATGGGGCAGGAGGGGTCCCAGGGACTGGGGTGAGTGGGCTATGGGGCAGGGGGCATCCCAGGGGCTGGGGCGGGTGAGCTGTGGGGCAGGAGGGGTGCCAGGGGCTGGAGCTAGGGGCTGTGGGGCAGGGGACATCCCAGGGGCTGGTGTGGGGGGCTATGGAGCAGGGGGCGTCCCAGGCTGGGGTCTGAGGATCATGGCAATGAAGGGGGTGTAGTGAGCTCCGCTGCCCACTGGCTGGTGTGGGGGGCCATGGGGCAGGGGGAGTCCCAGGCTGGGGTCTGAGGATCATGGCAATGAAGGGGGTGTAGTGAGCTCCGCTGCCCACTGGGTGGCTGCCTGAACCTTGCTCTGTCCCCAGGATGTTGGGGTGCAGGACTCAGCACCCCCCAACCCATTACGGCACAGGGCTAGCACCAGGGGGCCCGGGAGGCATGTGGAGGTGTTGGGTCCATGTGTGTTTCGGGGGGGGGGGGTTCGAGTGGGGGTCTTGGGGCACCAAGAGGGGCCGGCACTCACTTGCTGGCGCGCACCACCTCGGCGGCGCTGTGGGCGATGGTGAGCTCGGCTAGCGGGAGGCGCCGTTCCTCCACCTCGGAGGCGATGAAGGTCTCCTTGTCCCCGCTCTCCACCTTGATGAGCCGGATCTTGAGCTCCTTGGGGGGCCCCTCGGTGAAGGAGCGCAGCTTGAGCAGGTCGGCCGGGCACACGCCGGCGGAGCCGGGGCCCGGGCCCTCCTCCTTGCGGGCGGG
>NC_133779.1:22981997-23010470 GCF_003597395.2 Chelonoidis abingdonii | reverse complement strand
CGCCTGACCTGAGCTCGCCTGACCTGAGCTCGTTCACCTGACCTGAGCTCACCTGACCTGAGCTCATTCGCGTGACCTGAGTTCGCCTGACGTGAGCTCGTTCACCAGACCTGAGCTTGCCTGACCTGAGCTCACCTGACCTGAGCTCGCCTGACCTGAGCTCATTCACTTGACCTGAGCTCGACTAACGTGAGCTCGTTCGCCTGACCTGAGCTCACCTGACGTGACCTTGTTTGCCTGACGTGACCGAGTTCGCCTGACCCGAGTTCGCCTGACCTGAGCTCGTTCTCCAGACCTGAGCTCGCCTGATCTGAGCTTATTCGTCTGACCTGAGCTCGCCTGACCTGACCTCGTTCGCCTGACCTGAGCTTGTTCTCCTGACCTGAGCTCATTCACTTGACCTGAGCTCACCTGACGTGAGCTCATTCACCTGACATGAGCTCATTCACCTGACCTGAGCTCACCTGACATGAGCTCGTTTGCCCGACCTGAGCTCGTTCGCCTGACCTGAGCTCGCCTGATGTGAGCTCGTTTGCCTGACCTGAGCTCGTTCGCCTGACCTGAGCTCGCCTGACCTGAGCTTGTTCGCCTGACCTGAGCTCGTTCGCCTGACCTGAACTCGCCTGACGTGAGCTCGTTTTCCTGACCTTAGCTCGGCACTGCAGCCAGTCAAGTAGATTTAAAAATAAAAATCTGCTAGCCTGACCCCTTTCCAATCCCGACCTGCTTTCAGAGTGTGATTTCTGACAACAGCCAGGCAGCTACTCCCGGGGGACACAGTAAAGGGGAACCGAAATCAATCTAGCTCCTCTTCTGATCCCATCTCATCCCACCCTGCTGGCCGGCCGTGCCAGGATCCTTGCTGCCTCGTCTCCGGTTCCAACTGCGGAGCGGCGAGAAAGATGACATCTGGGTACAACTAAGCGAACAGACCGCTCGCTCCCAAAGCGCGCCTGCCTTGAATTAGCCCCTGACCAACATCTTTTCCTCGCCGCGCCGCAGAGAAGTAACATTGCCCGGGCGTGCGATGGAAGGTTTGACGAGCGCGCTTGAGCTGCTGGTGAATGCGCTGGGGGATAGCGATGGTGATTTCTCTCTTTGCACGGGCAGTGAAAGGTGGCTAGATTTCTCACGGGGTCACTGCCACACTGATTTGCTCACGCGGGAAACCAAAATGTCGCTAAATCTTGTGACAAAGCCCAGAACCACCACGTCCGATCCATGCAATGGGCCTCTGGGCCCAGACCCCCGCCCCAGATCAGTGCAATGGGCCTCTGGGCCCAGACTCCCCCACCCCAGATCAGCGCAATGGGCCCCCAGGCTGGCCCCACCTGCTGCAGGCGCCCGATGCGGGCACTGATCTCACTGTAGCTGCCATAGTCGCGCTGGTAGCGGGCCGCGTTCTGGTAGCACCGCACGGCCTCCTCCCAGTCCTGCTCCGACTCGTAGACCTGCCCCAGCTGCTCCCACAGCTGTGGCTGCACCGGGTCCCGCAGCAGGGCCTGCACGCAGCCGTGGATGGCCTCCAGCTTGCCATGCAGGGGCCGGGGGGCAGAGTTCCTGCAGGGGAGGGGGCAGAGACCGCGTCAGACTCAGTGTGCCCGGCGAGGGGGTGGGGCAGGACTCCTGGGTTCTCTCCCTGGCGCTGGGATGGGAGTGGGGGCTGGTGGTTAGAGCAGGGGGGGGCTGGGAGCCAGGACTCCTGGGTTCTCTCCCCAGCTCTGGGAGGGGAGTAGGGGCTGGTGGTTAGAGCAGCGGGGGGGCGGGAGCCAGGACTCCTGGGTTCTCTCCCCGTCTCTGGGATGGGCTTTCCCCCGACCCTGTGTCCGGAGATTGCGAGCAGCAAGACTTACCCAGAGGGGAAATAGGGTTTGTTGGGGTGCCCGATATTAGTGCCATGAGGTGACGGGAGATGTGGGGGCAGCTGGGGCTGTCCGATGCTGGCAGAGCACCTGGGGGACAAGGAACGAGAGATAGTTAGACGGAGAGAGGGTACGGGCTGAAGTTTGGGGGATGGGGCCCAGGGCCTGTCTCCTCGAGGGGCGCTAGCTCCCCTCCGGCCCCATGGCGGGGACTGGCTGGTTCGGGGGGCAGGGAATGGGGCAGGGGCCTGTCCCCTCTAGGGGGCGCCGGCTCCAGCCAGTTCTGTGCCCCACACACCCTCACTCGTGTGCTGTGTGTGTGACTACGCGTGTGCACAGAGCACAGAGTGGTGAGGGCGGGTGGGGTACCTGTCTCTCCGGCGCAGCCACGTTCTTGCGCTCAGTCCCCACGTGTCACCATGGAGGGGGTTCCACAGCCGGGCTTGGGTCAGGCTTGGTAGTGGGGTCCCCTGGGGGGCTGCCCGGCCACGTTCCGCTCTGTGGGGTGGGAGGAGGGGGGTGAGCGGGGTACGGGTCTGCCCTGCACTTAGCCCGGGTAGCTCAGGGGAGACCGACCCCTTGGGGATCCCCCCCCATGCCCCTGGGCTCTCTTCGCCTGCCTCTGGGTTCCTCTCCCCCCTCCATCACCACATCCAGCCTTGGGAACTCCGTCACCCCTCCCCCCGCCTGCCCCTGGGTCCCCCTCCCCCCCTGCCCCGGGGACCCCTCCCTTCCGCCACATCCCCCTGGATCCCCCCTTTCCTCCGCCTGCTCGGGAACCCCCTCTCCCTCATCCCTACCGCCACACCACTCCCGGCGATCCCCCCTCCCCCTCTACCTCCACAACCACCGCAGAGAACTCCTTCGCCCATGTCCCCGGCGTTTGCCCTGAGGACCCCTCCCCCTCCCTTCCCTCCCTACATCCCCGTGGTCACCCTCCTCCCTTCCCCATAAACACGCCTGGGACTCCCCTCCCTCCAATCCTGCCTTGGGGTCCCAACCTTTCCCCCTCCTGCCCTCCCTTCCAGCTAAGTCCTTGCTCGGGGCTGGACGCTCGCTCCTCCTCTTTATGGTGGCTGGACAGCTCGCTGTTGGCCGGAAGGTGGGCCGTGTGGTGCCGGGGGGGATGGGCTGCAGCCTAGGGGGGCTCCATGATGGTGGGGACCGCCGGGCCGCTTCAGCTGGGGGCTGCGCTTGGCTGAGAAATTTCCGCTTTCTGGGGCAAATGAGGGGGGCGGGCGCCGAGGGAACGATTGTGGGGGGATGGGGGAGGTGAGAACGACACCCTGAACCAATCTCCCCCACCAGAGCCACTGCTCCCCACCCCTTCCGCCGGTCCCCCCCCGGGCACGCCGCCCCGCCAGCTGCTCACCTCGAGGTGCAGGAGGTTCCACACCTGCTGCAGGGGGGGCAGGGCCTTGTTCCGGTGATGGGACGAGCCCGAGTGGAAATTCCACAGCTGAGCCTGGCGGGGGGCGGGAGAGACGTGAGTCGGGGGGGGAGCCCAGTGCCAGGGTGACCAACTCACCTCCCCCCCGGCACCTCCCTGACCGGTACCCTCCTCCCACCACCTCCCCCCCATCCGTGCAATGGGTCAGTCCAGCCCAGAACCCTCCTCCCCCAATCAATCCAATGGGCCAGTCCAGCCCAGAACCCCCCTCCCCCAGTCAATCCAATCGGCCAGTCCGGCCCAGAACCCCCTTCCTCCAATCAATCTAATGGGCCAGTCCGGCCCAGAACCCCTCTCCCCCAATCAATCCAATGGGCCAGTCCGGACCAGAATCCCCTTCCCCCGGTCAATCCAATGGGCCCACACAGCCCAGACCACCCACCCCCAACCCCCGCTCAGGCCAGTGGGCCTACCCGGACCAGAACCATCATCCCCGGTCAGTCCAATGGGCCCGTCCAGCCCAGAACACCCTCCCTCCATTAAGCCAATGGGCCAGTCCAGCCCAGAACCATCATCCCCGATCAGTCCAATAGACCTGTCTGGCCCAGAACCCCCCTCCTTGATCAGGCCAATGGGCCAGTCCAGCCCAGAACCCCGCCCCCCCCAATAAATCCAATGGGCCTACCCGGCCCAGAACACCCGCCCCCAATCAGCTCCATGGACCTACCCAGCCCAGAACCATCATCCCCAATCAGCCCAATGGGCCCGTCTGGCCCAGAACCTCCCTCCCCCAATGAGCCCCATGGACCTACCCGGCCCAGAACCATCAACCCCGATCAGCCCAATGGACCCACCCGGGTGTTGCCAAACTCCACATAGCAGTCACTAGGTGTCGCTGTCTAAGCTCTCAAAAAAAGCCAACAATGTCACTGAACACAATTTCCAGAGAATTACACAGCGAATGACACCCACACCCACGCACACACCCACAGCTAGGCAAGTACAGTCAGAACAGCATTCGCAAGCACCTCTGTCGTGTTCATCAAATCCCTTCTGCGCTCTTCTGGGCGGCTAATTTCAGCCGAGCCTCCTCTGCTTGCCAGGCAGGGCCCAGAGCCTGGGTGTTCGCCTGGCCTGACCTCAGCTCGCCTGATGTGAGCTCGTTCACCTGACCTGAGTTCGCCTGACCTGAGCTCATTCACCTGACCTGAGTTCGCCTGACCTGAGCTCATTCACCTGACCTGAGTTCACCTGACCTGAGCTCATTCGCGTGACCTGACCTCGTTCACCTGACCTGAGCTCATTCGCCTGACCTGAGTTCGCCTGACCTGAGCTCATTCGCCTGACCTGAGTTCGCCTGACCTGAGCTCGTTTGCCTGACCTGAGCTCATTCGCCTCACCTGAGTTCGCCTGACCTGAGCTCATTCGCCTGACCTGAGTTTGCCTGACCTGAGCTCGTTCGCCTGACCTGAGTTCGCCTGACGTGAGCTCGTTCCCCAGACCTGAGCTCGCCTGACCTGAGCTCGCCTGACCTGAGCTCGTTCACCTGACCTGAGCTCACCTGACCTGAGCTCATTCGCGTGACCTGAGTTCGCCTGACGTGAGCTCGTTCACCAGACCTGAGCTTGCCTGACCTGAGCTCACCTGACCTGAGCTCGCCTGACCTGAGCTCATTCACTTGACCTGAGCTCGACTAACGTGAGCTCGTTCGCCTGACCTGAGCTCACCTGACGTGACCTTGTTTGCCTGACGTGACCGAGTTCGCCTGACCCGAGTTCGCCTGACCTGAGCTCGTTCTCCAGACCTGAGCTCGCCTGATCTGAGCTTATTCGTCTGACCTGAGCTCGCCTGACCTGACCTCGTTCGCCTGACCTGAGCTTGTTCTCCTGACCTGAGCTCATTCACTTGACCTGAGCTCACCTGACGTGAGCTCATTCACCTGACATGAGCTCGTTCACCTGACCTGAGCTCACCTGACCTGAGCTCGTTTGCCCGACCTGAGCTCGTTCGCCTGACCTGAGCTCGCCTGATGTGAGCTCGTTTGCCTGACCTGAGCTCGTTCGCCTGACCTGAGCTCGCCTGACCTGAGCTTGTTCGCCTGACCTGAGCTCGTTCGCCTGACCTGAACTCGCCTGACGTGAGCTCGTTTTCCTGACCTTAGCTCGGCACTGCAGCCAGTCAAGTAGATTTAAAAATAAAAATCTGCTAGCCTGACCCCTTTCCAATCCCGACCTGCTTTCAGAGTGTGATTTCTGACAACAGCCAGGCAGCTACTCCCGGGGGACACAGTAAAGGGGAACCGAAATCAATCTAGCTCCTCTTCTGATCCCATCTCATCCCACCCTGCTGGCCGGCCGTGCCAGGATCCTTGCTGCCTCGTCTCCGGTTCCAACTGCGGAGCGGCGAGAAAGATGACATCTGGGTACAACTAAGCGAACAGACCGCTCGCTCCCAAAGCGCGCCTGCCTTGAATTAGCCCCTGACCAACATCTTTTCCTCGCCGCGCCGCAGAGAAGTAACATTGCCCGGGCGTGCGATGGAAGGTTTGACGAGCGCGCTTGAGCTGCTGGTGAATGCGCTGGGGGATAGCGATGGTGATTTCTCTCTTTGCACGGGCAGTGAAAGGTGGCTAGATTTCTCACGGGGTCACTGCCACACTGATTTGCTCACGCGGGAAACCAAAATGTCGCTAAATCTTGTGACAAAGCCCAGAACCACCACGTCCGATCCATGCAATGGGCCTCTGGGCCCAGACCCCCGCCCCAGATCAGTGCAATGGGCCTCTGGGCCCAGACTCCCCCACCCCAGATCAGCGCAATGGGCCCCCAGGCTGGCCCCACCTGCTGCAGGCGCCCGATGCGGGCACTGATCTCACTGTAGCTGCCATAGTCGCGCTGGTAGCGGGCCGCGTTCTGGTAGCACCGCACGGCCTCCTCCCAGTCCTGCTCCGACTCGTAGACCTGCCCCAGCTGCTCCCACAGCTGTGGCTGCACCGGGTCCCGCAGCAGGGCCTGCACGCAGCCGTGGATGGCCTCCAGCTTGCCATGCAGGGGCCGGGGGGCAGAGTTCCTGCAGGGGAGGGGGCAGAGACCGCGTCAGACTCAGTGTGCCCGCGGAGGGTGGGCAGGACTCCTGGTTTCGTGCCCTGGCGCTGGATGGGAGTGGGGCTGGTGGTTAGAGCAGGGGGGGCTGGGAGCCAGGACTCCTGGGGTCTCTCCCCAGCTCTGGAGGCGGAGTAGGGGCTGGGGTTAGAGCACGCGGGGGGCGGGGATGCCAGGACTCCGTGGGTTCTCTCCCCGCTCTGGGATGGTTTCCCCCGACCCTGTGTCCGGAGATTGCGAGCAGCAAGACTTACCCAAGGGGAAATAGGGTTTGTTGGGTGCCGATATTAGTGCATGAAGGTTGGAAACCGGGGGAGGAAAATGTTGGGGGGGGCAAAAAAGCTGCGGGCTGTCCGATGTGGCAGGCACCTGGGCGGACAGGAACGAGAGATAGTTAACGGAGAGAGGTACGGGCCTGAAGTTTGGGGGATGGTGGCCCAGGGCCTGTCTCCTCGGGGCGCTAGCCCCTCCGCCCCATGGCGGGGACTGGCTGGTTCGGGGGGCAGGGAATGGGGCAGGGGCCTGTCCCCTCTAGGGCGCCGGCTCCAGCCCAGTTCTGGTGCCCCCCCCCCCCCTCACAGGATTTGCTGGGTTCTCTGCCCCATCAGGCAGGGGTGGCCGGCAGATGGGCGAGCTCCCCCCGGGGGGCGGTGTCCCAGCGGACTGCACCCTTCCGCCCTGGAGCCACTGGGCGGAGTGGGCAGGGTTCAGGCCCCGCCGCAAGCTAGGCTGCTGAGACGAAGGATCCCGTCCGGCCCGGCCCCCCCGCTGTTCCATCGGCGCCGATGCATCCAGGGCCTGTCGGAGACGGGGGGTGGGCGGGGGTACACCTGAGCCCCCCCCCGGGTCCTCCGCCACCCAGACGGGGCAGGGCACTGCCCTGCCCCCATTCTCATACCCCCGTCGGTCCCCTCCTCCATCCCGATATCCACCTGCCCGCCCTCACCTCCACCGACATCCCCTCCACCACCCATCCTGCCCCCAAGTCCCTTCCCACTGCCCCCCCACCTCCCCAACGTCCCCTCTCATCCACCCTCACCTGCCCCCAAGGGTTTTTCCCCTCCCTCTCCCCCCCCTTGGCCCCGCCCCCCACCTTCCCCCCCCGGATTCCCCACCCACCCTCATCCTGCCCCCAAGATCCCTTTCCCCTGCCCCCCACCTCCCCCGACGTCCCTCCACGCACCCTCATCCTGCCCCAGTCCCCCCCCTGCCCCCCTCACATCCTCCGATGGTCCCTCCACCACCCTCATCCTGCCCCCAAGTTCCCCTCCCGCTGCCCCCCTCACTCCCCGTGTCCCTCCACCCCTCATCCGTGCCCCAAGTCCCCTCCCACAACCGCCCATCCCAACGTCCCCCCCACCTCATCCTGCACCCTTCATGTCCCACCTGCCTCTACATCCCCTTCCCTCTCCTGCCCCGATGTCCCCTTCCCCACCCTATCCTGCCCCTTTCTGCCCCACCAGCCCGCATCCCCACCCTCCCTGCCCAAAGTCCCTCCACCCACCCTCATCCTGCCCCTTTCCTGCTCCACCTGCCCCTTACATCCCTCCCCACCCCAAGATCCCTCCTCACCCTCATCCTGCCCTTTTTGCCCCACGCTCTCGACATACGTCGGCTCCCCTTGCCCTCTCCCTCCCCTCCAGTCCCCTCTTCATCTGCCCCTTTACTGCTCCCCACCGGCCTCGACATCCCTTCCCCTCCCCTCCCTCACCCAAGGCCTCCTCAACATCCTGCCCCCTTTCGCGTCCCACCTGCCTCGACATCCCCTCCCCCTCCTCACCCCCTCCCTTCCTCAAGTCCCTCCCTGCTTGCCCCGCATCCCCCGACATCCTCCTCCTCTCCTACTCCTTGACAGCCCCTCCCCACCGCCCCCCCACCAATCCCAGTCCCCTCTCCGCCCCTCCGCCCCCCATTCCTGGCCGGACCTCACCACTTCTGCTGCGCTTGGATGAGCCTTCTGTCGCCCTCCTACCGCCCCCCCGGGTGCGAGCGATGGGCGGGCCCCCGCGGCTTCCTCCTGGCTGAGACTCCCCCGGCGCCGTTTGGGAAATGGCTCACAGCCTCATAGACGTCTGTGGGGAGAGCGGGCGTCCAGGCATGGGGGGCGGGAGTCCACCTCGGGGGAAGGGAGGGGGCTAGAGTCAGGCCAGGACAGGGTTAAGTCCAGGCTAGGACGGGCTTGGAGGCCCAAGGCCAGTGATGGGGTAATGGGGGGCTCAAGCCGGCCAGTGTGTACCGAGGGGTGGTCCCAGGCGGGATGGGGTTAATCTGGGGTAGGGTCAGGCCAGGGTTAACATGGGGTCCAGGACAGGACGGGGTTAATGGGGTCCAGGCCGGAACAGGGTTAACAGGGGGCAGGGGTGGTCCCAGGCCGAGACACGGGTTAATGGGGGGCAGGGTCCAGAACAGGGTTAATGGGGGTGGTCCAGGCCAGGACGGGTTAATGGGGGGTCCCAGGCAAGAGTGGAGTCAACAGGGGAGGGGGTGCCAGGCCAGGATGAGCATTAACGAGGGTCCAGCCAGGATGGGGTTAATGGGGGGGGTCCCAGGCCAAATGGAGTCAACAGGGGGAGGGGGTGTCCAGGCCAGGATGGGTAAGGGGCGTGGGGCCACGGTAGGCACGGGGTTAACGGGGAGTCCAGGCGGAAAAGGGTTAACGGGGGGTCCCAGGCTGGGACAGGGTTTAATGGGGGATAGGCGTCCAGGACAGGTTAGACGGGGGGGTGGTTCCAGGCCAGGACGGGGTTACTGGGGGGGAGGGTGGGTCCAGCTGGGACAAGGTGTAATGGCCCGGATGAGTTAACGGGGGGAGAGGTCAGGCCGGGACGGGTTAATGGGGGGGGTCCAGGCCCGGACCGAAGTTAAACAGGGGGGTCCAGCCCGGCCGGGACAGGGTTAATGAGGGGTAGGTCCAGGACGGGTTAATGGGGGGGTCCGGCCGGGACGGGGTTTAACGGGGGGGTGTCCAGGCCAGGATGGGCGTTAACAGGGGGAGGGGGGTCCAGGCCGATGAAGTTTAACAGGGGGGTTCCAGGTCAGGACGGGGTTAACGGGGGGGGCCCAAGGCCAGGACAGTGGTTAATGAGAGGTACGGTCAGGGACAGCGTTAACAAGGGCTGGTGGTTCAGGCCAGGATGGGGTTAAGGGGGAGGGGGTCCCAGGCCAGGATGGGGATAAGGGGGGGGTGTCCACGGCAGGCCAGTGGTAGATGAGACGGTATAGGTCCAGGACAGGGTTAAAAGGGGGTGGTCCCAGCCGGGACGGGTTAATCGGGGGGGGGGGTCCAGGCCTGGATGGGCTAACGGGGTGGTGTCCAGCCAGGGCCGGGATAAGGTGGGGGGGGTACGGGACGTCTACGCAGGGGCCAGGCCGGGACGGATTAACGGAGGAGGGGGGCCTTCCAGGCCAGGCCGGGATAATGGGGGGGGGGGGGGTCCAGGCCGGGCCGGCGGATAATGGAGGGGGGTCCGGCCGGGATGGGGATAACGGGGGGAGGGGGCTCCAGGCCCGGCAGGGCAGGGCAGCCCATTGAGACACAATGTGGGGGAGGGGCACTTTTGCTACTGGGCTCCGCCCACCTGAGTGTGGGGTTAACCCCTCCCACTCCACCTCTCCCCCACCTCACGGACCCACCTGGCGACCTCTCCAGATCGGCCAATTCACGCGGCGCCCCTCCTCTGGCTGCCAATCATCATCCCCATCCGGCCTCTTAGCGCAGCCTGGAAAGACCAATGGGAGCCAGAGGGTCACTGGCGGCGCGTGGTCGAGGGGCGGGAGAGCCCATGGGAATCCCGGGAGGAGCAAGACGCAACATGAGCGTGAATCTGCTGGGATGCCGCGGTGGGGCGCTTCGGGGGCAAACAGGAGGCCAGCAGGGGCGCCGTTGGGCAGGGCTGAGGCGGCAGCGGGGCCCTTGGGCAGCGATCAAGGGGCGCGGGGGCGGGAGGATGAGACTGAGGCAGTGAGGCCACATGGGGCGAGACGGGGGGGCAGTGGGGGCGGGACCGAGGCAGTGGGGCCCCCATGGCGGTGGGACTGTGGGGCAGTGGGGGGCCCATGGAGCCCCATGGGGCAGGGCTGAAAAGCAGTGGGGGGCTGTGGGGTGGGACCGAGGGGCAGCGGGGGTGCCTGGGGCAGGACCGAGGGGCAGCGGAGGGCCCATGGAGCACCATGGATGGGGCTGAGGAGCAGTGGGGGGCCGTGGGGTGAGACCAAGGGGCAGCGGGGGGCCATGGGGCGGGACTGAGGAGCAGTGGGGCCCCATGGACAGGGCTGAGGAGCAGTGGAGGGCTGTGAGGTGGGACCGAGGGGCAATGGGTCCCCATGGGGCAGGACTAAGGGGCAGCGGGGGGCCGTGGGGCGGGCACATGGGGCAGACGAGATGTCACACGGCGACGCACACAGCGAAGGACCCACACACGGGCTCTCGCCCGGTGCAGCAGGTGGGGAGGGGGGGGTGAGCCGCAGCCGCTGGCTCTGCCCCTCCCTGGGCTCCGTGACTCACCCCGGCCCTGTCACGCCAGACGGATGCCGCCCAGACGACACCCCCGCCCCCAGCTCCCCCCCTCTCCGGGACCGGAGCGGGGCAGGGGGGTGGTGGGTGACAGACATGGGGCACGTTGGCGGGGGGTGCCCCCGCTCTGGGCTCCAGAGGGGAGGTGACGCACACGGCTCGGGGGGCGGAGCGGAGCTAAAAGTGGCTGCAGCCCGGGAGCTAAGTTTGGGACCGGAGCAGGAAGCGGGCGGGGCAGACGTACGCTCCCAAGGGAGATCCTGGAGGGATGGCTGCTGCCTGGCACAGGCCAGTGACATGCGACACCCATGGCACCCGGGCACACCAACCACGCTCGGACATGCCACCCGCGTGTGGATAGAGAGCCCTGTCTGCCACATGTGAACATGCCAACAACATGCCAACAACACAAACATGCCAGGGACATGCCAACCAGTGACAAGGACATGTATTCATGCCAATGACACGTGTGCCAGACCCATGCCATGTACTTGAGGCTCCCAGACTCTGCCACCTACTCACGCCCCATGCACGCTCACTTTCACACACGTGTGTGAGCTCCTTGGGCACAGGAGCACACTTGTGCGCTGCATGTTTATACACATGATCGCTCCATGCCCAGATGTGCACACATGCTCTGTACATTCACACGCGCCTTCCTCTCTCCCTATGCCCCCACCCCCTGCTGTCGTCATGGTCCATCCCGCGCTGTGAGAATTTCGGGGCTGGCCCATGATGTGTGTGCGAGCAGAGAGGAAGCGTGCAGGGGATCGTGTGGCACGACACTCGTGTCAGACACGCTTGCACACACACACCTCAGCAGGGGACATTGCTGGAAAAACACACACACTCCAACGGGGGTCAGCACTGCATGGACACGGACACACACACATAAACACGCAAACACCAACAGGAAACAGTACTGGATATACACACACTCACACAAATCAGCTGGGGCAGCGCTGCATGAACACACACACACCAGCAGGGAGCAGCACTGCGTATATATATATACACACACACACACACACAGCAGCTGGGGGCAGCACTGCATACACACACACACACACACACACACACACACACACACCAGCTGGGGCAGCACTGGGTGAACACACCCACGCACCAGCAGGGGGCAGTGCTGCATGAACACACACACCCCAGCAGGGGGCAGCGCTGCGTGAACACCCCCACCCCAGCAGGGGGCAGCGCTGCGTGAACACCCCCACAACACCACACCAGCAGGGGACAGCGCTGTGTGAACGCACCTACACACACACACACACACCAGCAGGGAGCAGTGCTGTGTGAACACCCCCACACCAGCAGGGGACAGCGCTGTGTGAACGCACCCCCCACACACACACACCAGCAGGGAGCAGCGCTGCTTGAACACCCCCACACCAGCAGGGGGCAGTGCTGCGTGAACACCCCTACACCCCCACACCAGCAGGGGGCAGCACTGCGTGAACACCCCCACAGCAGCAGGGGGCAGTGATGCGTGAACACCCCCACAGCAGCAGGGGGCAGCACTGCATGAACACACACACCACCAGGGGGCAGCACTGCGTGAACACCCCCAAACCCCCACAGCAGCAGGGGGCAGTGCTGCATGAACACACACACACACCAGCAGGGGTTAGCGCTGCGTGAACACACACACACACACCAGCAGGGGGCAGCGCTGCATGAACAGCCCACACACATACACACACCAGCAGGGAGCAGCGCTAAGTGAACACACCCACACCAGGAGGGGGCAGTGCTGTGTGAACACCCCCACACCAGCAGGGGGCAGCGCTGCGTGAACACATCCACACCAGCAGGGGGCAGCGCTGCGTGCACACACTCACACACACACACACACACCAGCAGGGGG
Source organism: Chelonoidis abingdonii (assembly GCF_003597395.2). NCBI lineage: Eukaryota > Metazoa > Chordata > Testudines > Testudinidae > Chelonoidis > Chelonoidis abingdonii. The sequence continues at coordinate 22,997,725 of NC_133779.1, read as the reverse complement.
CAGCGCTGTGTGAACACCCCCCACACACACACACCAGCAGGGGGCAGTGCCGCTTGAACACCCCCACACCAGCAGGGAGCAGCGCTGCGTGAACACATCCACACCAGCAGGGGGCAGCGCTGCGTGCACACACACACACCAGCAGGGGGCAGCGCTGCGTGAACACATCCACACACACACACCCCAGCAGGGGGCAGCGCTGCGTGCACACACACATGTGCACACACCAGCAGGGGGCAGCGCTGCGTGAACTTCCTCACACCAGCAGGGGGCGGCGCGCCCCACACCCCTGCGCTCTTGGGCATGGCACCAGTGACCGGCCGGGCTCCCCATGAGCTCTGGCGGCGGCTCTGGGCGTGGGCGGGGTAAGCCCGGCCGCCTGGCCCCTCCCTGCCGTGCCTGACGGAGGGAATCTCCGTCCCGCCCACGCAGGCCGGGAAGCCGAGCGGTGCCCACTGGCGGCTGCCAGGAAGGACCTGAGGCAGAGAGACAACAGCACCTTCCAGTGCCCCACTGCCCACCCCTCTGAGTCATGGGGCCGGCTCGGCGCCCCCTAGAGATGGCAGTGCCCACCCTGCCCCATTGCCAGGTGCTGGGGGAGTTCCCAGGGGTGGGCGTTGGGAAATGACCTCTTCCTTCCCCTTCATGGCTACATTCTCCGAAGCGGCCCCGGGGTTCCTGTCTGGGTTCTGCCTTTACTAGAAAAGGGAAGCAACAGCCCTGACTCACAGAGGCCAGGCAGGGGTGGTGGTGATACACTGATGTGCGAGAGCGCACATAAGTGAGTGTGCGAGGGCAGATGCTTGTGAGAGAGGAATGTGCAACCAGGCAGTGGAGGCCAAGCACGCAGGCCATGAGTGTGCCAAAGTGAAACATGCATGCAAACCTGTTGCGAACAACACAGGCCGTGCAAATGGGTGTGCCACAGTGACTGTGCATGTAAGCGTGTGGACGTGCAAAAGTGACCTTGCATGTGAGGACATCTGCACGGGTATGGTGGCGCAGCTGAGAGCACGCGTGTGCAAATGAGTGTGCAAAAGTGACAGTGCATGTCAGTGTGTCTTGGCATGAGCAGAGCCATGCACAAGCCAGTGGGGCCACACATCTGGCTGAGTGTCCGGATGCGGGCGTGCAAGCGTGCTCAGCCTTGCGCGTGGCCGAGTGTGAGTGAAGGGGGCGTGAATGGGGGCAAAGGTGTGTGCCGTGCAAGGGGAAATGGGGCACTAATAGGAGGGCACCCCAAGGGGCTGAGGGGGTGAGGGAGTAGGACCAGACAGCACTAGGGGGAGGGGCCTGAATTGTCTCCGCCTCCTTCTATGAGTCAGAGGTGGGGGAGTTCTCGGGTGGGGGGTTCCCTCCCCGTGCGATCACTCCACAGCTTGGAGCATATGGGGGCGGGTCACACAAGGAGACCGTCACACGCATGGAGCCAGACACACGTGCGTGCACCGAAAGGAACGCCCCCAGCTGGGTGCACGCCCCCCTCCCCGACCAGCCCCTCCTCATGCATCCTCATGAGCCCCACAGTCCAAACCTGCCCCCCCATATGCTCCGAGCTGCCCCCTGCACTCCGGGCATCCAGCCCCACTCCCTCGTGTATCCCCTCGCACGGCTGCTGTGAAGCTGGGTGCGTGACTTTAGTGAAAGCCGAGCCCCGGCCCACTAGGGGCGGTGCCCTAGATCCAGCCTGGGGGTGGGGGGATCCACCCCGTCTGGGCCTGAGAAACCCCCGGGGAACGGGGGGAAGATTCACTGACGACAAGCGGCGGGGAACCCCCACCCCCTCGGGGGTCAGAGTCACGTCAGCGCTGAGTCAGCGCCACCTGGAAACCCACGTGTGCACGGAGCAAAAGCCTTATCACAACCGCTCCCCCACCCCCACCCCGGCCGCCACAGACCTGCACACCCCCAGCGTCAAACAACCAGCGTCAACCGGCATCACGGCGATAGAGACACGCGCACCCGGCATCACACAAGGTCACACACACGCCGCGTCCCACGGTAAGCAGGAAGCACAAAGAGACAGAGACAGCACTGCACAATGTCACACAGTGACAGTGTCAGTCGATGACCTAGAGACACACAGGGTTACAGACACAGGCATCCCACCCACACCCGCACAGAATCACTGTCACACACACGGACAGGCCCCTGACACAGTGACACACAGACCCAGTGACACAGAAAGGCATAGACACAGCATTTCACACACACACACACTGGCAGACCCACACGCACCGTGACCGCCACACACAAACCTTGTGTCACACACACACACACACAGAGTGAGCCATACACAGGCAGAGCCATATGCATGGGGCAAAGTGACACATGGGCAGACCACCACACAGCGACACAGATACACACAAACACCGTGACACATACACAGTGACACACACCCACGGGCACTCCTCCCACCATGACACACACACACACACAGTGACACACAATCACAGTCACAAACATGGGCAGACACACACGGGCAGACCTCCCACCATGACACACACACACACACACTGACACACAATCACGGTCACAAACATGGGCAGACACACACACACACACGGGCAGACCTCCCCACCATGACACACACACACAGAGTGACACACACAGGCTGACCCCCCCCCACAGTGACACCCCCCCTCCCTCAGAGTGACACATACAGGCTGATCTCCCCCCAGTGACCCACCACACACACACACAGTGACACACACGCCCAGCCCGGGAAGTCCCTGGCCCCCCAAGGGTTAACAGGTCTGGGATTCCCTCCTTCACATGGGGGGGGGCGGGGACCATGGCAGATTTCCAGCCCCCCCCCCCCCCGCCCCCAGCTAATCATGCTGGGTACAACCGTCTTGTATGGGCTACCAACAAAACACCGCACAGGCAGCCCTGCGCCCTACACACCGCTGGGGGACACACAAGACAGGGCAAGAAAGACACACACATTTGAGACACCAAACACACACCAGAGACACACACATGCACCGGCAAGAGAAAGTCACACACACACCTTCCCCCATACTTAAGAGAGACACTATCTCACTGGACACAAAAATCACATGCCTAGAGACAGACAAACTCACAACACACAGGAGTCCCACGCGATGTCGAAGAGAAACACAAGCATCACACAACGCACTGGAGAGAGACAAAATCACAGCCCGGGCACTCGGAGGCCCACACACGCGCACAGCAATCTCCCTCCCCAAACACAAACACACACACACTGAACTTTTTGAGACATACACACAATCACGCCGTCCTTTTGAGCCAAACACACATAACACTGTACACACACACACACACACACAGAAAGGCCTTCGAGACACACACACACAGTCCTTCAAGACACACACACACACACGCAAAATCATGCCGTCCTTCAAAACACACGCACACACACACAGTCACACCGTCCTTTGAGACACACATACACACTCACTCCCTACACACAAATCACACCCCTTAAAGTCACAGACCCAGGAGGCCTGGGGGGGGGGGTCCTGTCACCCGCACTCGACTCACACCCGGCACACCCCACGAGGGGAGACACCGTCACAACACGCCGGCAGTGGCGCGTGGGAGGGTTTGTTCCCAACCCGGCCTTACCTCCTGGCTTTCTGTGGGGCAGGCGCCCGGCAGCCCCCCTCCAGCCAGCGGGCGGGGGGTGCGGTGTCCCAAGCCCTTTCCGGGTGGGGGGGGGTCGGCCACGGACAGGCGGACGGACAGGCGACGGACAGGCAGACAGACAGACGCTCCGTTGTGCTTGCACTCGCTGGCTGCCGGCTCCCAACTGGCTCTAGCGCCCGCCGGCTCCTCCTGCCCCCCCCACCCGGGTCCCCCCCCCGCCCGCCAGCCGCACTGTGGGGGGGGCCCGGCCCGACACACGTGACTCAGCTGTGCCCGCCCCCCCGTTTAAAGGGCCGGGTGACATCATCCCCCTTCCTCCACCCCCCACCCCCAAGCCCATGCCCCACACAGCTCCCACCAAAGCTTCCCTCCCCTGGCACCCTGGCCCACCCCCCCGCCCTGCCCCACACGGCTCCACCCAACCCAGCCCATCCCTGGGAACCCTGGCCCCCCCGGCCGCCCCACACGGCTCACCACCCAAAAGTCCCTCCCCTGGCAACCCTGGCCCACCCCCGGCCCCTGCCCCACACGGCTCCCAACCACCCCAGTCCGTCCCCTGGGAATCCTGCCCCCCCCCCCGCCCTGCCCTGCCCCGACACGGCTCCCACCCCAAACCCAGCCGTCCCTGGGAACCCTGGCCACCCCCTGGGCCCTGCCCACACGGCTCCCAGCCAATCCAGTCCTCCCCTGGGAATCCTGCCCCCCACCCGCGCCTCCCTGCTTCTTCCCGGTAGAGAAGCAGGCGCACACATACCACACCAGGAGAGCCACAGCAGAGACACAACACCACACAATATCACACACATGCGGGGCCCCCCCCTGCCAGGAGAGCGCCACCCTGCTGCCCTGGGCACAGCCCCCTGCCAGGGGAGAGCGCCCCCTGCTGCCCCACCCCCGCCCCTGCCCCACCGCCCCTCCGCCCCTGGGCCAGCTGCCTGCACAGAGCGCCCCCTAGCGCCCCGCTCCGATGCCCCACAGCGCCCCCTTAGTGCTGCCAGCCCCCCTGCCAGGGGAGAGCGCCCCCTGCTGAAGGCCCCCACCCCCGCTCCTTGCCCCCCAGCGCCCCTAGTGCCGCCTGAGGGCCAGCCATGGCTGTGCCAGGGGAGAGCGCCCCCTAGCTGAGGCCCCCACCCCGCTCCTGCCTGCCCAGCGCCCCCTAGTGTCGACGCGTGGGGCCAGACCCTGCCTTGCTGGGAGAGGCCCCTGCTTGAGCTCCCCTCCATGCCCCGCTCCGTGACCCCACAGCGCCCCCTAGTGGCTTGACCCTGAGGCCAGCCCCTTGCCAGGAGAGCGCGGCCCCTTGCTGACCCCACCAACCGCTTCCCGGATCCAGCACCCTAAGTGACCGCCCTGGGGCACAGAAAACATTGCACTGAGATAACTCACTTAATGCTGGCAAAAGTAATGGAGTATAATATTGCTGCGGGGTGAGTGAGGCCCAGAGAGAGGACTTGGGGAAGGCAGGGCTGGGCTAGGCAGGGGCTTGCATGAGGTTCGGAGAGTGGGGGACACCAGTTGGAGCTGGGGGGGATGCGGGTTTGGGGATCGTGGAGGCGCTGGCGGGTGGGGGGTTCGGGTTGTGGGATCAGGTGGGGGGCTGGGGAAAGCAGGAGTGAGGGCCCTGGTGGGCTGGATCTGGATGGGCAGGGCACTGCAGGGGCGGGTGAAGGAGCGCCGGCCGAGCTGGGGGTCTGCGGAGGCCGATGTGATAGGGCGCGGCCGAGCTGGGAGGGGCTAGGGTAGGGAGTGAGGAGGCACCAGTGTAGCTGAGGAGAGGCTCGGGGGGGAGGAGGAGGCTGCGCTGGGTTGGAGAGTGAGGGGGCACCCGGTGGAGCTGGGCGGGGGAGGGCATGCGGTTTCAGGAGTGAGGTGGCTCCCGGAGGAGCTGGGAGGGGACTCGCAGGTCAGGAAGTGAGGGCACTAGGTGGGTTGATGGTGGCTGGGGGGACAGGCGCGCTCGCTGGGTCTCAGGAGTGGGAGGCACGGTGGAGCTGGGGGTTGCGGGTAGAAGTGGATGGGGCCCGGAGGAGCTGGGGGGGCGGGGCTGTGTCAGAAGTGAGGTACCCGAGGGAGTGGGGGCTGCGGGTCAGGAGTGAGGGGCCCCGGAGGACCGCTCTGGGGGGTGCTGCTAGGTCAGGGATGGAGGGGCACTAGTGGAGGCTAGGCGGCGGGCTGGGCTGTTTGGGATCATCAGGAGAGTGGGGGGCCCCAGCCACGAGCGCAGCTGGCTGGAATGCAGCGTGGGGGTTACACCTCTGAGAGCGGATCCTTTTGAAGGTGCACCTGGTGGCGGGGGGGGCTTGAGAGGCGGGGGGGGGGGCGCTGCGTGGATCAGCTTTTGGGGGCTGGGGGGCTGGGGGGCGTGGGAGCGGCTGGAGGGGTTTCATGGGGAGTCTGTTCCATCCCCATTCGATATACGCACCCCAGAGGAACAAGTCCCGCCCCCCCCCCCCTGCCCCCCCCCACGCCGCTCCTCCAGCTGCCAAGGCATCCGCGCCAGGCGGCTTGCTGGGGAGCCAGGAGGGAGGGCGAGAGAGGGAAAGGATCAGTATGAGAGAGCCACCAGATTGTATATGTCGCGTTTGGTGCCCATGGCGTGCGACCGCACAACAGACGGTGTGCACAAGCAGCTGGGTCACTAGAGCGTGTCCCGAGCCGTGCCCGGGGGTCTCTGGCTGCGCGACACAGAGATAGGGGTGTTTTGCATTGATGTGTGTGAGGGAGAGCAGAGACAGTTCACGAGGGCGTGCGCTCGTGCGAAGGGCGGCGGCAGCGGGTGGCGTGGGCACCACATTGGTCACTGGGGGCATGTGGCCGCACACCTGCCCCTGAGTGATGCGTCCATGTCAGCGCTTCCACGAAGTGTGTCCGTGCGAGGGCATCTGATGCTGGGAGTGCGCAATCCGTGGCATGGGCCGTTGCTGCCTGTTAGCGGCCACCGGTCTTTGCACCATGCAGGGAAAGCTGCTGGCAGCAGCACGGGCGGGCGCAGGGATGTGGGGCGCGTCCTGCCATGGGGCAGCCGAGGTGATGGGGGCAGGGGGCATGCCTGGAGCACTGCGGAGATGCAGGCCCACTTGTGGGGCAGGGCAGCCAGTTACCCAGGGACCCCTCGCCCGGCGCTGAGATGCGGCCACCTCTGGGGTGGGCGGCCCGTTATCCAGAGGGCCCCTCGCCTGCGCTGAGATGTGCCCACCTCTGGGCGGGGGCGGACCCGGTTAACCCAGGGACCCCTCGCCCGAGCGCTGAGATGCAAGCCACCTCTGGGCGGGGCGGCTGGTTGGTACCCAGGGACCCCTCGCCTTGGCGCTGAGATGCAGCCCACCTCTGGGGCGGGGGCGTGATTACGCTGCTCGGTACCTTCCTGGACCCCTCGCCCAGCGCTGAGATGCAGGCCAACCTCTGGGACATGTTACATGGTGGTAAGTGAACAGCTGCACAGTTCTGTGCACAGACTGGGGAACGGGCTGGGAGTGGGGGCGGGCTGAGGTGGGGTGCGAGGGCGGGGCTTCCCCATGGGGCGGGGCCCCCACTGCATCCTACCTTTGCCGTCTTCCACCCCCCAGGGGCTGAGCTGGCGACGACCAGGAGGGTTTGGTAGGTGGAAGTCAGTGGTGTTCTTCTTCTCCTCCGCTCCCCATGTGCTCAGCACCCAGTTGGTTTGGCCATAGGCAGGACGGGCGGATGCATACGGGGCAAGGAGCTTTGGCGCAGTAGCGGGCAGAGCCGGGCACGGAGACAGGAAGGGAGGGCGCGGCAGGGCGTTGGGGGGTGGCCAGGCTGGGACATGAACCCCCCAGGGGTGGGTCCTAGCAGGGATGCCCAGGGGGCCACTCCGACCCATGGCCCCAGAGCACCGGGCCTTGGTAACGATTTCAAATGGAACTAAGAGACCAGACATGACGTCCTCCACAGCAACGGTGCCCTCCCAGAGTATCTCCCCGCATGGCCACAGTGTCCCCCCCCACCCCCCTAACATCATGGTGCCCCCCCTCTCAAAGCCCTCCAACAGACATGGTGCCCCCCCTGAACCCTCAAAAGCACGATTGCCCCCGCACAGCACGGTACCGCCGTCAGAGCCCCAACAAAGGCACAGTGGCCCCCGCCAGAGCCCTTCCCACGGCACGGTGCCGCCGCCACAGAGTCACTCCTATTGGCACGGGTGTCCCCCCAGAACCCTTCAAAGCATGGTTGCTCTCGAAGAGCCGCCCATACGCACGGTTGCCCCTTCAAGAAGCCCCCAAGGCTACAGTTGTCACCCTCAGATGCACCCTCATGGCACCGGTGCCCCCGACCCCCCCATGGCACAGCACCCTCCTCAAAGCCCCCCAAAGCACAGTGCCCCCCCGAGTCCCCCTATGTCACAGCACCCCCCCAGAGCCCCCCAAAACACGGTGCCCTCCCAGAGCCCTCCCATGGCACGGTGCCCCCCCCAGTTCCCCCCACTGAGCGCCGGGCTCCCCCTCTCCACAACATCCCATCCTGAGGGCGGAGGGGAAAGGTCTATGGGGCAGTCGGGTGATATAGGGTATCAGTCACTCACCGTAGTGGGAGAAGCCTCCTCTCTGCTCTCTCATTGGCTGGGCCCCGCCCCGGGCGCGTAAGTGGGGCTGCAGGGGGGGGGCTACGCCCCAGCCATACTGGAGGGGGGCTCTGGTCCTGTGGGGGGGGAGACAGATAGTTAGAGAGGGGACCCGGGCGAAGGCCTTGGAGTTACCCCGTCCCCCACCCCGGGGTAACTCCCATCCGCGGAGGCATGGTGGGAACCCAGGAGTCCGGGACAAGCCACGAGACGGGATCCCCTCCACGCCCTGTCAGACTATCACAGGGTGGGGTGAAAGGGATCCCCGTGCACGCAGGCACCCTGCGCTCTTCCCCAGAGGTGGGCGCATCTTGGCGCCGGACGAGGGGTCCCCGGATAACCAGCCACCTCACCCCGGAGATGGGCGCATCTCAGCGCCCGGCGAGGAGTCCCTGGGTAACCGGCCGCCCCGCCCCAGAGGTGGGCGCATCTCAGGGCCGGGCGAGGGGTCCCCGGGTAACCAGCCCAACTCCCCCCATCCTGGCCGATGCCCCTCACTCCCGACCCGCAGCCCCGTGTTGCGTTTTGCTGCCCGAAGCCGGTACCTTGGCTCACTGCCGGAGGGCGGCTCGTGGGCTCCCAACAGCACCGGGATCTGGCAGAGATCAGCTCCCTGCCCGCCCCCAGCCCGTGCCCCACAAGTCCAGCTTATCGGGGCAGCAAGCCGGGGGCGGGGGCCTGCTCCAGGCGGCACACCCAGTGGGAAGGGGCCTGATAACGGCAGGGCCAGGCGGGCCACAGCCAAGAGAGATGCCCCCACGTTCACCGCTGCCGAAAGCCCCCCCGATTGCCAGCATTTGCCCTCAAGTGACCCCCTGAGTGCCAGCATTTGCCCCCAAGTGACCCACCCAACTGCCAGCATTTGCCCCCCGAGTGTGAGCATTTGCCAAGTGACTCCCCGAGTGCCAGCATTCGCCCCAAGTAACCCCCAAGTGCCAGCATTTGCCCCCAAGTGACCCCCAAGTGTCAGCATTCCCCCGAAGTGACCCCCCCGAGTGCCAGCATTCACCCCGAGTGTGAGCATTTGCCCCCAAGTGACCCCCCGACTGCCAGCATTTGCCCCTGAGTGACCCCCCGTGTCAGCATTCGCCCTCAAGTGACCCGAGTGCCAGCATTTGCCCCTGAGTGACCCTCCGAGTGCCAGCATTTGCCCCCAAGTGACCCCCCCAACTGCCAGCATTCGCCCCCAAGTGACCCCCCCAACTGCCAGCATTTGCCTCCCGAGTGTGAGCATTTGCCGCCAAGTGACCCCCCGAGTGCCAGCATTCGCCCCAAGTAACCCCCCCAAATGTCAGCATTCCCCCCAAAGGCCGCCCTCCCGAGGCCAGCATTTTGCCCCAAGATCCCAGGGTCACATTCCCCCAAGTGACCCCCGAGGCTAGATTCGCCCGAGTGTGAGCATTTGCCCAGTGCCCCGACTGCCAGCATTTGCCCGAGTGACCCCCGAGTGCCAGCATTTTCCCCCCGAGTGACCCCCAAGTGTCGCATTACCCCAAGTTCCCCCCGAGTGCCAGCTATTCGCCCCTCGAGTGACCCCGATGCCAGCTTCATGTCCCCCCAGGACCCCAAGGGTCAGCATTTCCCCCAAGTGACCCCGAGTGACAGCATTCGCCGCGAGTGTGAGCATCGCCCCCAAGTGACCCCCGAGCGCGCGAACAATTCTGTCCCGAGGACCCCGAGTGCCAGCATTTGCCCCAAGTGACCCCACCCAACTGTCAGCATTCGCACCCAAGTGACCCTTCCCAACTCCCAGCATTTGCCTCCGAGTGTGAGCATTTGCCGCAAGTGACCCCCAGGCCAGATTGTGCCCGCAAGTACACACCCCAGAATGTCACGCCATTCCCCCAAATGACCCCCTGAGTGCCAGTAATTTTGGCCCCAGTCACCCCCAGTGTCAGCATTCCCCCAGTGACCCCGAGTGCTAGCATTCGCCGAGTTGGAGCATTCGCCCCAAGTGACCCCCACTGCCACATTGCCCTGAGACCCCCGAGTGCCAGCATTTCCCCCAAGTGACCCTCCAAGTTGTCAGCATCCCCCAAGTGACCCTCCCGACTGCCAGCATTCCCCCACTGTGGCCCCCAAGCCACCATTCCTCCCCGCCCTGCTAAGGGTGGCGTCCTGGCGCCCTTGCCAGCTGCTGCACAGAGCCGTGTGTGGATGTCGGGGGGGGGGGGAATCCCCGTCCCAAGGATAATGAGCCAGTGTGTCAGACAATGGGGGAGCCATCCCCTCCAGTCTGGGACAAGGGCCTTCAGAGCCGGGGGAGCTCCAGCGCTGCGCTGGAAGATCCACCCCCCCCACACACACACACGTGCCCCTCACGTGGGTCACACCCTGCACACCCATGGCAGTGGCAGAGGGGATGGTCGGCAAAATCCCAACAGTCCGAACCACTAAGACCCCACTCCCTTCCAGCCAAGAGAACCCAGGAGTCCTGGCTCCAGCCCCCCGATCTAATCACCAGCCCCACTCCCTTCCAGTGCCAGGGAGGAACCAGGAGTCCTGGCTCCCAGCCCCGTTGCTCTGACCCCCCAGCCCCCACTCCCTTCCAGTGCCAGGGAATGAACCCAGAGTCCTGGCTCCACCCCCCGATCTATATCACCACCCCCACTCCTCTTCCAGTGCAGAGTGAACCCAGAGTCCTGGCTCCCAGCCCCCCTGCCTGACCCCCCCAGCCCCACTCCTCACAGTCGAGGAGAGAACCCAGGAGTCTGGCTCCCAGCCACCCCTGCTCTAACCACCAGCCCCCACTCCCCTCCAGAGCCGGGAAAAACCCAGAGTCCTGGCCCCAGTTCCCCCTCGCTCTACACTGCGAACGCAACCCCACCCCCTCCCAAGCTGGAGAAACCCAGGCGTCCGGGTCCCAGCCCTGCCCCAGTACCTCCTCAGCGGAGGCTCCACCTCCCACCAGCTGCTGCCCTGTCTGAATATGCAAGACCCATAACCCGGAGCAGGTGATATGTAACGGCTCCGGGCGCAGGGGGGCAGCGGGCTGGACCCTGGGACCCCAGAACGAATCCGCCAGAGCCCGGACCTGACGCAGGCACAGGGACAGAGCAGAGGGCACCGAGCAGGGGGGCAGGGCGCGAGTCGGAGTGAAGGCAACCGCAAGCGGGGGGGGCAGGGGGCTGTGGGTGGATGGGGCACCGGCAGGGCTGGGGGTCAGGAGCTGCCAGTCAGGAGTGAGGGCACTGGCAGGCTTGGGGTCAGGGAGCTGCGAGTCGGGAGTAGGGCACTGGCAGGGCTGGGGGTCAGGGGCTGCGAGTCGGGATGAGGGCACTGGCAGGCTGGGGGGTCAGGGAAGCTGCGCAGTCGGAGTGGGGGACTGGCAGGGCTGGGGGGTCAGGGGGCTGCGAGTCGGGAGTGAGGGCACTGGCAGGCTGGGGGGTCAGGGGCTGCGAGTCGGGAGTGGGGCACGCAGGGCTGGGGGGTCAGGGACTGCGCAGTCGGAGGAGGGCACTGCGCAGGCCGGGCGGTCAGGGCTGGGCGGGAAGTGAGGGCACCGGCAAGCGGGAGGAAGGGCTGTGGTCAGGATGAGGGACCAGGCAGGCAGGGGGCAGGGGCTGCGGGTCGGAGTGAGGGCCACCGGCAGGCTTGGGCTTAGGCAGGGGCGCGGGGTGGAGTGAGGGGCGCAGGTAGGCGGGGGGTCAGCTGGGAACAGGGGCTGCGGCGTGGGAGTGAAGGGCCTGGTGGGCTGGGTCAGGGCTGGGACAGGGCTGCGGGTCGGAGTGAGGAGGCACCAGCAGATCTGGGGGGCAGGGCTGGTTGGCAGGGCGCGGGTCGGGTGAGGGGACCAGAAGATTGGGGGGGCAGGGCTGACTGGCAGGGCTGCGAGTTGGAGTGAGGGCACCGGCAAGCTGGGGCAGGAGGCTGGGGGCAGGCTGCGGGCGGGAGTGAGGGCACCAGCACAGCTGGGGGGCAGGGCTGGCTAGCAGGGCTGTCGGGTCGGGAGTGAGGGCACAGCAGCGCTGGGGGGCAGGCTGTGGGGAGGGCTGTGGTCGGGAGTGAGGGCACTGGCGGGGCCTGCGGGGACACGCGTCTAAAGAGCTCCATTGGGGGGCAGTTAAAGCGCTGGCCCACGGCTGGGAGCTGGCAAGCCTGCCAAGGCCTGGGGATCTCTGGGAAGATCCAGGGACTGGGAGTTCCCAGCTCCGCCCCTCAGGGTGTGGGAGATCCCGCCCCCCATGCCAGGGCCTGGCCTCTGCCCTCCCCCCAGGAGGCCCCACCCCCCACCCCCGGCGGGGTGCAAAGGTCGGGGAAGGCCCCGTGCCTTTGCCCAGGGAGGCTGGGTGGGTGGGCCGAGATATACGCCCATCCAGCTCTGGGCCCGGGTGGGGGCAGGGCAGGAGCCGGGGCCTCGCCCCACGAGGGGCGCCAGCCCCCAGGCCTGTGCCGGCTGATGCCAGCTCAGTGCCCCCCCCAAGTCCGGGGTCCACCCCCGGCCTCTGCGACGTGAATCTGTGGGTCAGACCCTCGGGCTGCCAACTTGCAGCTGTTGGGGGTCAGGGGTGGGTTAGTATCTCCCTCTCCCAAGGGATCTCCTGCCCCCCAGCCCTGCCGGTGCCCCTCACTCCCGACCCGCAGCCCCTCCCCCCAGCCCTGGCGCCACAGCTCTGCCTGGGTAGGGGTGTAGGGGAACAGACTGAGGCGTTTCTCTCTGGGGCCCATCGGCAGGTCTGGCAGTGTTCCGGAGGAGGGGAGACGAGACACCTGATTGTCTTTGCCGCCCCCCTCCCCACAGCCCTCAGTGATCTGGGGCAGAAGGAAGTCAGGTGTGGTTTACCAGCCCCCCAGGGCTGGGGGTGGGGGCTGAGAGGCACAGCCTAGTCCTCCCGCCAGACCACCCTGATGGCCGGGGCCAGCGTAACCCACCAAGTAGCTGGGATGAGTGTGGGGATGTCCAGGGCCGGAGCTCCCCACACCCTGCCCCACCTTCTATACCACAGACCTGGCCCAGAAAAGAGAAATTCACACCTGGGCCATCTGCTGGGTGCAGGGGCTGAGTCGGGAGGTGAGGGCATCGGCAGAGCTGCGGGGGGGCAGAGGGCTCGCCGGGAGTGAGGGGCACCGCAGAGCTGGGGGCGGGCAGGGGGCTTGCGGGTCGGAGTGAGGGGCACCGGCAAGCTGGGGGGCAGGGGGCTGCGGGTCGGAGTGAGGGGCACGGCAGATGCTGGGGCGGGCGGGCGGGAGAGGGCACCGGCAGAGCTGGGGGACAGGGGCTGCGGGTTGGAGTGAAGGGCACTGGCAGAGGTGGAGGGTCATGGCTGGGCTAGCAGGGGCTGCAGGTCGCAGGGGCTGGGGGGGCCAGCTGGGGTGGCTGCAGTCCCAGCTGTCCCCATTCACACAGGGGTACCTGGAATGGCTTGGGACGGTGCGGGTGAGGTCGCCAGAGCCCCAGCTGGCCCGGCTGCCCTAACCCTGGGGGCCTGAGCCAGGGTGAGGGCTTGCAGCCGGTTCTGTCCCAGCCCAGCAGGTTGGGAGTGAAAGGCAACAGCTGCTGCTCCCCCTGCCCCATGCTTTAACCCACCACCCACACCACGACACACCACCAGCCGTGGAAGAACCCAGGAGTCCTGGCTCCCAGCCCCCCCTGCTCTAACCACCAGCCCGCACTCCCCTCCCAGAGCCGGGGAGAGAACCCAGGAGTCCTGGCTCCCAGCCCCCCCTGCTCCAACTACTAGCCCCTGCTCCCATCCCAGAACAGGGGAGGGAACCCAGGGGGGTTCTGACCGCCCCACAATGACTCCCCTCCACCCCACCCCACTGCATCCTGATGCCTCCAATTTCCTAAAGCCAAAGCCCTGGGAATAATAAGCAGGAATCCTCCCTCTCCAGGTGTGTGGGGGGGTGTCAATTCCGTGGGCCCCTGGGAGTGGGGCACCGGCCAACGGACCTCCCCACACAGCTCCACTCCCCGAATCTGCCTGCCCTGGGGCTGGGTGGGAGCTGGCGCCCCCTAGAGGGGACAGGCCCCTGCCCCATTCCCCGCCCCCAAGCCAGCCAGTCCCTGCCCTGGGGCCGGGTGGGAGCCGGCGCCCCCTAGAGGGGACATGCCCCTGCCCCATTCCCTGCCCCCCTGAGCCAGCCAGTCCCCGCCCTGGGGCCAGTGGGAGTCAGCGCCCCCTAGAGGGGACAGGCCCCTGCCCCATTCCCCACCCTGGGGCCGGGTGGGAGCCGGCGCCCCCTAGAGGGGACATGCCCCTGCCCCATTCCCTGCCCCCCTGTGCCAGACAGTCTCTGCCCTGGGGTCCCCCCATGATGGTGGGAGCTCTGGGGCGTCCCAGCGGGGGGGAGGGCAGGACACCCCACCTGCGCCCTCCGGCCTCTGAGGTAGACCCAGAACCGCAGAACCCAGCCGGGCCCACCTGCCCCACTCTGCACAGGGGAGCAGCCTGTTCCCATCCCACCCCCACCCAGATCCACTCCTCCCCTGCCAGCCACTGGGGGGGGGGGTCCAAGTGCCCCCCCACTGCACAGCTCCCCTTAAAGCAGAACCACACACTTCACAGCTCCCCCCTTAAAGCAGACCCCCCCCATTTCACAGGCCCCCTTAAAGCAGAACCACCACCCCACAATCCCTCTGTATTTAGGGCTTTCAGTGGGGCTGACTGGAGACCCCCACCTGGGGTGTTATCAGGCAGCTGCCTGCTGGATGGAGGCCCCTTACTGGGACCCCAACTCCTAGCCAGCCACCCCTGGCGGGTCCCCTACACCCCCCCCACCAAGGCCTATCACCTGCCCCCAAACAGGGGCGATAGATCAGGGGCCCCCAAATACCCCTTCTAGATCCACACACTGTGACCCCGCCACTCCCACCCCACAATCTGCCGTGTCCACTCGGGTTGGGTTTGGATCACCCCGGGCTCGGGGGTCCCTGGGGGGGACTTCCGATCTGCACTGGGGCCAAGGTCTGAATCAGCTCCGGGATGACTCCAACTGAGTGACTCCTGATTTACACCAGCCCCGTGACTTCAGCGGAGTGACTCCTGATTTACACCGGGGGGGGGGGAAGGAACAGGTCCGGTGACTCCAGCGGAGTGACTCCGGATTTACACCGGGAGCAGAGCCCCGTGACTTCAACCGAGTGACTCTTGATTTACACCAGCCCCGTGACTTCAGCGGAGTGACTCCTGATTTACACCAGGGGATTCGGCTCAACTCCGGCGGAGTGACTCCCGATTTACACGGGGAACCGAAGGAAACGGGCCCAGTGACTTCCGATTTACCCCGAGGAGGAACGGGCCCAGTGCCTCCGGCGGAGTAACTGCGGATTTACATCGGAGGGGGGGACGGGCCCGCTGACTCCGCCGGAGTGACTCCTGATTTACACCGGAGGGGGGGAAGGGGCCCGCTGACTCCGGCGGAGTGACTCCTGATTTACACCGGAGCGGGGGAACGGGCCCGTTGACTCCGCCGGAGTGACTCCTGATTTACACCGCAGGGGGGGGAAGGGCCCGCTGACTCCGGCGCAGTGACTCCGGATTTACACTGGGGGGGGGGGGCGACGGGCCCG
>NC_133779.1:22976460-22978278 GCF_003597395.2 Chelonoidis abingdonii | reverse complement strand
GGTGGGTCGATGGTTGGACGGATGGGGATAGGGGTGGGTTGCTGGGTCGATGGTTGGACGGATGGGGAAGGGGGTAGCGATCGGGGGACTCAGCAAGGGACACTGTGCTGATCGAGGCAGGGAAGTTACATGGAGGTGGAAGGAACTGGACAGTTGTGTGATGAACGCCTTGTGCAGAGGCTGGTGAGTATGTGCATCGCACGTGTGTATCAGGTGGTGTGTATCTGTGTGGGGGCGCGTGTGCAAGGGTTGTGTGGCGAGCTGAGTATGTTTCAAGGCACGGAGGCAGCGAGTGTCCATCGGGGCGTATTCGTTAAGGTGTGCAATGAGCGCCACATCTGACATTGTGTTGCTTTGGCTTTGCATTGGGTTGTGTAGAAAGTGACGTGTGCATTTGATGTAGGTGCTAGCTCAAGTTGTGTAGCTTGTGCAGCCCATGTGTGTCTGGGGGTGGGGGTCTTTTGAGGGGTGTGTGGGGAGGGTGGAAGGTGTTGTACAGGATGTGTAATGGCCAGGGGTGTATTCTGCAAGGGTACAGGTGCGTGGGCAGAAGGGTGACTGTTCTGTGTGTAACTGCGGGTGGGTGTGAAGCAGAGTTTGTGGTCTATGGGAAGAGTGGAGCAGGAGTGCATATGCAGAAGAGGTTTTCTATTGTGTGTGTGCACGTGCAGCAGGAGGTGTGTGTGTGAATCAGGGGGGGGTGCGCAAAGCAGACTTGGGTGGCAGGGTGTGTGTGTTCTCCCGGTGTACGCCCAGCAGCAGAGTTTGCGTGTTCTCCGGGTGTGCACCTGGTGGCATGGTGTGTGTGTTCAGTGGCAGGGTGTGCCTGTTCTCCAGATGTGCGCCTGGTGGCAGGGTGTGTGTGTTCTCCCGATGTATGCCCAGCAGCAGGGTTTGCGTGTTCTCTGGGTTTGCAACCGGCGGCATGGTGTGTGTGTTGGGTGGCAGTGTGCGACTGTTCTCCGAGTGTGCGCCCGGTGGCATGGGGTGTGTGTTGGGGGGCAGTGTGTGACTGTTCTCCGAGTGTGTGCCCGGTGGCATGGGGTGTGTGTTGGGTGGCAGGGTGCAACTGTTCTCTGAGTGTGCGCCTGGTGGCATGGGGTGTGTGTTGTGTGGCAAGGTGTGCCTGTTCTCCGGGCATGCACCCGGCGGCAGGGTGTGCCTGTTCTCCGGGTGTGCACCCGGCGGCAGGGTGTGCCTGTTCTTTGGGTGTGCGCCCGGTGGCAGGGTGTGTGTGTTCTCCCAGTGTACACCTGGCGGCAGGGTGTGTTGTCTCCTGGTGTGTTCCCGGTGGCAGGGTGTGTGTGTTCTCCAGGTGTACGCCCGGCAGCAGGGTTTGTGTGTTCTCCGGGTTTGTGCCCGGCGGCGGGGTGTGCCTGTTCTCTGAGTGTACGCCCGGTGGCATGGGGTCTGTTGGGTGGCAGGGTGTGCCTGTTCTCCGGGTGTGCACCCGGCCGCAGGGTGTGCCTGTTCTCCGGGTGTGCACCCGGCCGCAGGGTGTGCCTGTTCTCCGGGTGTGCGCCCGGCGGCAGGGTGTTGGTTATTCTGTCTGTGTAAACTAGAGAGACCAGACAGCAAATGTGAAAATTCAGGAGGGGGGTGGGGGGAATAGGAGCTTATATCAGACCCCAAAACTGGGACTGTCCCTGTAAAATCGGGACATGTGGTCACCCTAGTGTAAAGAGCAGGGTGCGTGTGGTGTGTCTAGGCTCAGTGTGTGTGTGTTAGAGTGAGGGGGGACAGCTCCTTCTCCCCCCCACCCGGATCAGGACAATCCCCACCCCCATCTCCAGCTGGGATCACTCCAGCCCAACACAG
>NC_133779.1:22973559-22976297 GCF_003597395.2 Chelonoidis abingdonii | reverse complement strand
AGGGGTTCCGCTGGTGGGGGTGGGGGCGGGAACTCCGGCACGTTCTGGTTCCTTCCTGCTCAGCACTTGGCCGGGTGCCCAGCTGGGCGGCTATTTATATCCTGTCCCCATGTGACCCGGTGCTGGTGCGGCGGGGTGGGGAGCAGGGCCCCATGCGTGTGCAGAGCTGGGGGTGGGGGAGACACGCAGACACGTGCATGAGTTTTGGACGTTAGCATGTGCAGGCGTGTGTGTGTCCCCCACCCCTTCTCTGTGGCTCGTGCAGCGTGTTCAGGCGTGTGGGGGGGCCGGATTAGCGCCTGAGAGAAGATTACCATGTGGCTGCCCTCGCCGGTACCAACATGGCCCCTGTATGTGTCCGTGTAGCCAGCATGTGTCTTAGCGTGTCTGCATAGCCATGGCTGGCATATGTATTTGTGTGTCTTGGCATGTCCAGGCATGTTTGGTAATTCAGAAATCAGTGCAAGCGTGTCCTGCATGGTGAGGTATGCGTCAGCACGTCCGGGTGGGTCTGTACATGCTGTGGTAGTGTGTTTGGTGTGTGCAGTGGCAAGGCCAGGGCATGTCGCAGCGTGTCCAGGCATGTAGCTGTACATGGCATGTTAGCGTGTTCAGTGTGTGTGTTGGCATGGCCGGGACATGTGGCAGCATCTCCAGGCAGGTGGCTGTACATGGTGTAACATGTTCTCTGTGTGTATGTTGGTATGACCAGGGCATGTCACAGCATGTCCAAGCATGTGGTTGTACATGACATGTTAGTGTGTTCTGTGTTGGCATGACCAGGGTGTGTCACAGTGTGTCCAGGCATGTGGCTGTACATGGCATGTCAGCATGTTCTCTGTGTGTATTGGGATGGTCAGGGCCTGTCACTGCATGTCCATGTGTGCGGCTGTACATGGCATGTTAGTGTGTTCTCTGTATATGTTGGCATGACCAGGGCATGACACAGAGTGTCCAGGGATGTGGCTGTACATGGTGTGTTAGCGTGTTCTCTGTATGTGTAGGCATGACCAGGGCATGTCACACACAGAGTGTCCAGGGGTGTGGCTGTACATGGTGTGTTAGCATGATCTCTGTGTTGGCATAACTGGGGTGTGTCACAGTATGTCCAGGCATGCGGCTGAACATGCCACGTTAGCATGTTCTGTGTTGTCATGACTGGGGCATGTCACAGCATGTCCAGGCTTGTGGCTGTACATGGCATGTTAGCGTGTTCTCTGTGTTGGCATGACACTGGGGCATGTCGGGCACAATGTCCAGAGCATAGTGGCTGTACATAGGCAATGTTAAGCGAGTTCTCTGTGTTGGCATGACCGGATGGCATGTCAGACAAGCATGTCAGAGCGTGTGGCTAGTAACATGGCATAGATTAGTCATTTCTCCCTGATGTTGGCATAACGCCGGGCATTACCGGGGCATGTACCAGGCATAGTGGCTGTACATGGCATGTTAGTGTGTTCTTGTGTTGCATGACCGGGGCATGTCAGAAAGCATGTCCAGCGTGTGAGTCTTGTCTATGCTGCCAGGCCATATCCCGACCCCCACGTGTGTGTCTCCAAGTACAGCCTGTTTCCGCACCCAGCTCCCCACATCGCTGAGGCAACAAAGGCCGAGGCCGGGCCCCCATTGCCTGACCAGGGCGATGACATCAGCAGCCGGCAGACATAGTTTAATGAGGCGGCCCTGAGTATGCCTCATGGTCCACCTCTGCCTCTGTACCATAAGCAACAGGGAAAGCGCTGGAGGCTGCCGCATCCCCGCCCCTGCCGGCCAAAAGGCGCCCCCTTCCGCCCCCAATCCCCCATTCTGGGGGGGAGCCCGCACGGCTGGATACTGGCGGTGCTGCGGGTCGGGGGAGGTTAGAGGGGGGGGCACCAGGAGGGCTGGGGGGCAGGGGCTGCGGGTCAGTGAGTAGAGGGGGCAACCCGGCAAGTGGAGGGGGCAGGGCTGGCGGGTCAGGAAAGAGGGGGCGACTGGCAGAGTTTTTATTTATTTTGGGGGGGGCAAGGGGCTGCAGGTCGGGAGTGAGGGACAACCGCAGATCTGGGGAGGTCAAGGGCTGCGGGTCGGAGTAGGGGCACCCTGCAGATCTGGGGCGCAGGGGGCTGGGTTGGGAGTGAGGGGCCTGGCAGAGCTAGCAGGGGCAGGGGGCTGGCGGGTCGGTGAGTTGAGTGGGACACCGGCAGACGAGCTGCGGAGGGCATGGAGTGATGGTTCGGGAGTGAGAGAGCACAGCCAGAAGCTGGTGGGAGGGAGGGGCTTGCGGGTCAGGATGAGGGGACACCGGCAGAGAGTGGAGGGGGGGCAGGGCTGGCAGGTTGGGAGTGAAGGGGCACCAGGCATGAGCTTGAAGGGGCAGGGCTTGGCGGGTCGGAGGTGGGGGGCACCGGCAGATGCTGGGGGTGGCAGGGGGCTGGGGTCAGGAGTAGGGCACTACAGCAAAGCTGATGGGGGGGCAGGGGGCTGCGGGATCGGAGCTTGAGTGAGGGCACCGGCAGATCTGGGAGGGAACAACAGGCCCCAGCGATCGCGGAGTACCCGTCCGAGTAGAGCGAGGCGTGTCTGCCCAGCGGTGCCCCTTCGGCAACAGCTCCAGAGGCCGGAGGGCAGACGGGGGGCTGCAGAGGTCGGACGATCGATTGGCGGCACGCGGCAGACGGCTCTACCCCGCGACAACGGTGCAGGAGGGCCTGCTGGTTGGCGGGTGCCCCTGACCTGCGGGTCGGGCCAGAGTTAGA
>NC_133779.1:22969985-22972121 GCF_003597395.2 Chelonoidis abingdonii | reverse complement strand
GGGGGCTGGTGGGTCAGAGCAGGGGGGCTGGGAGCCAGGACTCCTGGGTTCTCTCCTGGCTCAGTGGGGGCTAGTGGGTTAGAGCAGGGGGGCTGGGAGCCAGGACTCCTGGGTTCTCTCCCAAGCTCTGGGGGCAGGGCTGGTGGGTTAGAGATGGAGGGGCTGGGAGCCAGGACTCCTGGGTTCTCTCCTTGGCTTGTGGGGGTTTAGAGCTGGTGGGTTAGAGGAGGGGAGAGCGGTGGGGGGTTGGGAGCCAAGATACCTGGGGTCCTCCACCAATGACTACAGAGCTGTTCTTTCCTCTGTGTGCCTCAGTTTCCCCCCACCCACCAGTCTCTTTGGCCCAAGGGCTGTGTGAATCTTGGCAGCGCCCAGCACGACGGGGCCAGAATCTCGGTTGGGGGGGTCTGGGCAAAGCCCGGTGTGATGGGGCCCCCCAGCCTGGCTCCTGCCAGGGCAGGTTAAGGTGTTGGCACTGTCAGCCGACCCCCAGGGCACCGGCTCCTGGAGTCACCTGCCAGGCCCCCCAGCTGGGAGAATGGGCGATTGTGCCCGATGGGGTAACATTGCCTGAGTCTGCAGAGAGCCTGAGCCTCTTGCTGGGGGAGGGACGAGCTGCCCTGTGCCTGTCAATGGGGTGTTAACTCCAGGCCTCAGAGCGCTGCATGACCCGAGGGGACTGCCCTCGGGGGGGGGGGGGGGGACACTCTGGTGAAACCCATTCAGATAGGGGCGGGGCTATGAGTGGGTGGGGCCACAAGGCACCAGCCCCGCGATGGGGATCCCCGGGGTCACTTGCAGGGGCGAAATGGAATGGGCAGATGGGGCAGACCAGGGATGGGGGACGCAGGATGCCTGGGTTCCAGTCCCAGTGCCGGGAGCGGGGGAGAGTTACGGCCCAGCTGTGTGACTCAGTTTCCCCTCCTGCCTTTGTCTAATTGGACTGGAAGGGGGCCTCACATCAGGGTAGCGCCGGGCAGGACGGGGAGGGTGGCATGACGCAGACGTAGCTAGCAGTAATTAGGGGGCCTCGTTGGTTTTCCTAGGCTCTGTGTGACCACGGCTCTAGCCGGAGCACTGCAGGGGAAATGGGGCAAGGCCGCAGCCCTGGCTACCTCCCCTGGGCCTGGCTAGCCCCTGCCCCCCGTCCTTTGGCACACCCGTCACCCCAGCTCTGGGGGGTGCAGAGTGGGGGAGGGACCCTTGCAACAAGCTGCCTGAGGAAGAGGGTGGGGGGCAGGGAGCGCTGGCCCAGTGTTGGGGGTTTGGAGCCAGCCAGGAGGCCTGTCTGGAAGGCGCGTTACCAGCCTCCACCCAGGGGGAGATTCTCTGGCCTGGGGGAGTCGGGCAGGTCGGCTCCGAGGCCCCCCCCCCCAGCTCTAACCTCTATCTCCCATTCCCCCCGCACCACGAGACCAGAGAGAGAAAGCCCAGGACCCTTGGCGTCCCAGCCTCCCCCCCGCTCTAACCCGACCAGCCCCACTTGTTCCCTTCCGACCAGGGAGAGAACCCAGGAGTCCTGTTCTCCCAGCCGCCCATTGGCTCTAACCCACCAGCCCCCCACTTCTCCCTCCCAGAGCGGAGAGAACCAGGAGTGTCCATTTGCCTTTCGGCACGCCCCCCCACCCTGCTGCTTAACCACCAGCCCCCCCCACTCTCGGCCCAGGCCGGGAGAGAGAAACCGAGCGCAAGGATCCTGCCCCCGCCCCCCCTGCTCTAACCCACCAGCCTCCACGCTCCTCCCAGCAGCCGGGAGAGAGAACCCAGGAAGTGCCTTGGCCCCGCCCCCCCTTGCTCAATAACCCACCAGCCACCCACTTCTGCCTTTCCCAGAGCGGGGAGGAGGCAAGGGAGCGAGGAGAGTGTGGAAGGAAGAAGAAGGAAACAAGGAATGGTCTTAGTGAGACCCCCCGCGGGCGCAGTGCGCGCATGAGACTGAGAACGAAAGAGAGAAAGAGACAGAGAGAGCACCGATTTTGGGGAAGGGAAGACCAGAGTTAGCTTAGTGATCGATAAGCTGGGAGCAGGGTACGATAATCTACACAAGCAAGACACACTTCACGAACCGCAAGCAGAATTGCCAAGCAATTAGGGCAGCTTTGGTTAAAGAGCAGCTCCAGCCCAAAAGGTGAGGAA
>NC_133779.1:22967630-22969960 GCF_003597395.2 Chelonoidis abingdonii | reverse complement strand
TTCCTCACCTTTTGGGCTGGAGCTGCTCTTTAACCAAAGCTGCCCTAATTGCTTGGCAATTCTGCTTGCGGTTCGTGAAGTGTGTCTTGCTTGTGTAGATTATCGTACCCTGCTCCCAGCTTATCGATCACTAAGCTAACTCTGGTCTTCCCTTCCCCAAAATCGGTGCTCTCTCTGTCTCTTTCTCTCTTTCGTTCTCAGTCTCATGCGCGCACTGCGCCCGCGGGGGGTCTCACTAAGACCATTCCTTGTTTCCTTCTTCTTCCTTCCACACTCTCCTCGCTCCCTTGCCTCCTCCCCGCTCTGGGAAAGGCAGAAGTGGGTGGCTGGTGGGTTATTGAGCAAGGGGGGGCGGGGCCAAGGCACTTCCTGGGTTCTCTCTCCCGGCTGCTGGGAGGAGCGTGGAGGCTGGTGGGTTAGAGCAGGGGGGGCGGGGGCAGGATCCTTGCGCTCGGTTTCTCTCTCCCGGCCTGGGCCGAGAGTGGGGGGGGCTGGTGGTTAAGCAGCAGGGTGGGGGGGCGTGCCGAAAGGCAAATGGACACTCCTGGTTCTCTCCGCTCTGGGAGGGAGAAGTGGGGGGCTGGTGGGTTAGAGCCAATGGGCGGCTGGGAGAACAGGACTCCTGGGTTCTCTCCCTGGTCGGAAGGGAACAAGTGGGGCTGGTCGGGTTAGAGCGGGGGGGAGGCTGGGACGCCAAGGGTCCTGGGCTTTCTCTCTCTGGTCTCGTGGTGCGGGGGGAATGGGAGATAGAGGTTAGAGCTGGGGGGGGGGGCCTCGGAGCCGACCTGCCCGATGTGTGTGTGCAGGGTTTCACTGTACGCCCCGGGGTGTGTGTTAGCGCCTCTACCCCCCGTGTGTGTGGGGGGGGTCACAGTCTTTACCCCCTAGCTGTGTGTGTGCAGGGTTTCACTGTACGCCCCGGGGTGTGTGTTAGCGCCTCTACCCCCCGTGTGTGTGGGGAGTCACAAGGTCATTACCTCTCATCTGTGTGTGTGTGGTGGGTCACCCCATCTCTACACTCCCGTGGGGGGGGGGCAGGTCACATCATCTCTACACCCCTGTGTGTGTGAGGGGGGGTCACACTGTCTCTACACCCCCATGTAGGGGAGTTTCATAGCATCTCTACCCGCCCCGTGTGTGGAGTCACAGCATCTTTATCCCACATCTGTGTGTGTGTGTGTGTGGTCACACCGTCTCTACACCCGTGTGTGTGTGTGGAGGGTTACACCATCTCTACACCACCGTGTGTGTAGGGGGCGGGTCACACCATCTCTACACCCCAGTGTGTCAGCACCTCTACCCCCCCCCCACCTGTGTGTGTGGGTCACATTGCCTCTACCCCCTCCCCATGTGTGTGGGGTCACACTGTCTCTACCCCCCATGTGTGTCAGCACCTCTACCCCCCCGTGTGTAACGCCCCCCGTGTATGTGGGGGGGGGTCACAGCGTCTCTACCCCCTGTGTGCGTCAGTGCCTCTACCCTTCTGTGTGTGGGGGGTCACACCGTCACTACACCCACGTGTGTAGGGGGGTGTCATAGTGCACACCATGTCTAAACACCCTCCCGTGTGCAATAGGGTGTCATAGCGCCTCTACTCCCCTGTGTGCATGTGTTGGGGGGGTGTCACACCATCTCTAACCCCCCCCATGTGTAGTGGGGTGTCATAGTGCCTATACCCCCCGTGTGTGTATGTGGGGGTCACAGCATCTCTAACCCCCTGGTGTCCTGCAGCGCCTCCTGCTGGGGAGACTCATCTCACCTGTTCCCCCCCAAACGCTGTGGGCTGGGACCCCCCCGTGCAGTGAGTGTGTTTACACGCGCACCCCAGCCCCACGCCTGGTGGGGACCTGCCTCCCCTCCCCCCCGGGCTGCGGCTGGAGAGGGGCCAGGGCACTGACATGGGGGGGTTGAGGGTGGTGGGGGAATCTCACCCTCCCTAGCATGGCAGAGCCCTCCCCCCTCCTGCTTCAGCCTGGCTCTGCCGGTGGGTACCACGGCCACTAGCCCAGGACACCATGGGGCAGCTGCTCCCCCAGCCCCCCGGTGGCAATTGGTGGGATTGCTCCGGGCCTCGGTTTCCCCACGCGACGAGCAGCCGTTCCGGTGGGGGGCCCCAAGCCGACATGGCCCCCGGCTCCTGGGGAACGCCGGGGCCCGGGGGCAGAGCTGGGTTAGAGTCTGGCCTCAGCAGCACAACATGGGGACCCGGGAGAAGCAGGGAAACTGAGGCACGGGGACCAGACCCAAATTGCAGCCGCTGGATCAGACCGTGGGCCTGTCCGACCCCATCTCTCCCCCCAGAGCAAACCAATGCCCCCCCAGCGTGCACG
>NC_133779.1:22963220-22964282 GCF_003597395.2 Chelonoidis abingdonii | reverse complement strand
GGTACCCACGTTGTTCTGGCGGGCGGCTGCCTGCAGCACGGCTGTCAGGAACCCGGTGGGGAAGGTGAACCCCGAGAGCCAGAAGAGCACGGGGGGATGTGCCGTCTCAGCCCAGCGGGCAAACTGCTCCACCCGCTGGCCCAGGTCCCGAGTCCAGGCGGCCAGCGGCTTCTGCGAGGGGTAGGCCTGTGGGGGGCAGAGCACAGGGCTGGGAGGGGGGCAGGCACATGGCACAGCTCAGCATCGCTCGCCCCCCAGCGCTTGGAGGCTTTCACACCCAGGGAAACTGAGGCACCCATCTTGCGGGAGTCCTAGGGCCCCTCAGACTAGGGCGTGGGCGTGGTAAAGGGGGTGGTGCTCCCCTAAGCCACGCGGGCAGCAGCTGAAGATCTGATGGAGGGGGACGTTACTGGGGGGGGGCAGGAACCTTCCCAATCGACCCACCCGTGGCCCCAAAGCCAGACACCATGGGGGGCAGCAGTGGGGAGTCCCTGGGCCCCCAGGAAGGGCGGGGGGCATTCCCATGGGGCAGCGACTCCAGCTCTCCCCCCCTGGCAGCTGGGGCGCCCTTACCCTCTCCCACATGGGGGGCACGCGGGCGTCGAAGATGCAGTTGAAGATCTCTTCCAAGGTGGTGGACATGACGACCAGCCCCTGGATGCCCCTCTCCAGCTCCACCAGCGAGGACCTAGGGGGAGGGCACAGCTCAGGCGGGGCCAAGCCCCACACGCTGCCCCCAACGCCGGGCCGAGGAGTCGGGGCAGCGTCGGTCGGGGACAGGGAGGCTCCTCACTCCCCACCAGGATCCCACGGTTGGTTCTAGGCCCCATCGGGCCCGGGCAAAGCCTGGGGGCAGGAGCGTCTGGTTCTCTGACTGCCAGGAGGGCTGGGCAGGGGTTTGCTGTAGGCTGGGCACTGCCCAGACCCCTGGCCGAGATTGGGGCCCCGTCGCGCCAGGCACTGCCCAGACCCCTCAGACTGAGATGGGGGCCCCGTCGCGCCAGGCACTGCCCAGTCCCCTCAGACTGAGATGGGGGCCCCGTCGCGCCAGGCACTGCCCAG
>NC_133779.1:22948370-22963195 GCF_003597395.2 Chelonoidis abingdonii | reverse complement strand
CGAACATGGCTCACTGCATCAGGAAAGACAGTTGTGTTAAATGTACAGTCTAGCCTGAACAGGGATAGTGAGGAATGAGGGAGTGAAGTGACAACCACTGTGCTATTGCAACACATACAGCATGCAAGATTCCGCACAGCAGGAAAGTCGAGAGAAAACTCTCCTGAATTTTCTGTTTTTATAATGCAGCTATTCCAACCTACTGTCATAAGGCCCACCAAGATTGCCGTCTGGAAGAAGTATTTAGCCTCCCTGAACTTCGTGCACAAGAGACCTGGCGAACCGCAACTGCCTGGTTGGGAAACAGCCACAAAGATCAGATTGGCAGATTTTGGATGACAGGAATCTGTAAGCGGGATTATTACGATCCAGGGCAGACTGTGCCTGCCAATCACGCTGGAGGCCTGAAAGTATCTCCTGGTGAAGGGCTGCTCACAGCGCCCTCCGCTCTCTCTTTGTGGATTGCCCCTCGGGGGTTGGGGACAGCCAATACAGGAAATGATAACAGCACAAGGTCTCCTTTTTATTCTTACTTTCTCTTTACTAATCATAGGACTTGCAGCTGCCTTAACTGCTTACTTGTATCCGCTTTGTAAATAATGCACCCTATATGCCATGCATCCCATATGCTGGTGCCAGCCTTTGACCTCCACCAATGCAGACTGCAATGGCACGTCCAGCAAAACTGCGCTGACCTCCATCTCTCCTCCAGAGAAGGAAGGCAACCAACAGGGTTACAGCACAGGACCGAATGTCTGAACATTGGGTTTGAGTCCTGAATGATACAGATTCCCTGCTAGATCTGAGCAAGTCACCTCTCTGTGCCTCCATTTACCAAGTTGACAAAAGTGAAAGGGAAGAAGAGAGATCTTTTTCTCCTCTCCTACAACTCACTAGCTAAAACTGAATTTAAGTGCTTAAACTGTACAAATTTCTACCTTCTGTTGTGCCAGACTGGCTGTGCCTCAGTTTCCGCTGGGCTGGTAAGTCTGTTTGCTAAACCAAACACCCACTCTATTCGGAGTTAACAAAAGTCAGAATAAACCCAAGTTCCAACTGGATACTTGCTTCAGCCCTTTCCCATCTTCCTCTGACTGGAAGAAAGAATTTGAATAGGGGCGCTTGCCCCTCTCGGGGAGTGCTGTAACTCCTGAGCTGGGGGATGTTCTGGGGCAGTGACTCCGTCGCTCCTGTTGAAGCTGTTCGCCACTGTGGCTAATAACTAGAAGAGTCACTGAAATCAGGACCCGGGCTCCCACCTCCTATGAAGCCTAAACCACCAATCTAGCAAGTCATTCCACATGCTCCCCTCGGGTCAGCGATTCCTTCATTGTTTAATCACAGTTGCAACAGCAGTCAATATGGAGAGATTGAAGGCGCCCCATGTCGCTGTCCCATAGCTGCGGGTTAGAGCACTGAGCTAGTGGCGGGAGGCCTCCTGTCAGTCTTTTTCTCCCTTCAGGCAGAGGGGAAGCTGAACCTGGGCTGCGAACATCCCAGGGATACGCCAGTGACTAGGCGCTAGAACTAGAAGGTGGGTGCCACCAGCGCTGCTTCCTCCAGTTCGCCGTGTTGGTGGGCGAGGCAGGCGCTTATGAGTATCTGTGCGCAAAAAAACCTGCAAGCAGCGAGTCTCAGCGCCTTAGTCAGCTGAACTGGGCCTCCCGGGGCTCAGGCAGCGAGCTACAAGAAGAACAGTGTACGAGTTCCCAGCCGGGCTGTAGCCTGGGCTCAGAAACCCAGCAGGGGGATGGAATTTCAGCTAGAAAAGGCACTTCCCTGCGGCCTGGAGTTAGTGTACCTAGATCCCTGAGGGGAAGGTTTTAAAAACACACCCCTCCGCTCGCAGCTACCATTGTGATTGCATCAGCGTACAGTGCCTGACACCCTTTTGTGATCCTGGACCCTGCTGAGGCACTTTTGCATATCCCAAGGAGGTGGTGACCTGCCTCTCTAGCACCCAATACCTTTTGAAAATCTGGCCCTGAAGTTAATTGCAGCGTAGGCAGAGCGCAGAGTATTGGTAACGGTAACCAAAAGGTGCAAGACTCATAGGATGGGAGTTAGAGGCAAAAAAGCACTGCAGGGCCTGCCATGCACGCAGACCAGCCGGGTAAAGAACTGGTACCCACAGGACGGCCTTACTGATTGCCTATCCTATTTTCAAGGTCCCAAGCAACATGGCCCCACCTCTTCCCTAGGAGCCCAGCTCATGCAGCGAGCGCATTTTCACTCTCAAGAGACATCCTCTCAATTCCACTGATTTTCATTTTCTAACAATCTGTCCAATCATCAGTTGCCCCGCACTTCCTTAGTGCCCAACAGTTATCATCATCCCAGATGACAGGCCACACCCATTTGTAGGTAAACATTCTCGTGTCATAGGTTCCTTTGTATTATTTCTGTCCTCAGTGGTGTTTCCAACGGAAAAAAAATGTAGCGTCTTGAACCATGCCATTTATTCCACTCTTGGCAGATCTATGACTGGAGTGTCACACAGAACTGGCCCATTTTCTTTCTTTGTGCATCCTAATCTCCATTCGATACCCTGGGTCTTGCTAAGGCCCCAGCAACCTCATGCCCCCCCGTAAGTAATCATTAGTCAAACCACCTTGCTGTCATTTTGTAGCTGATAATGCCAAGACTCAACCACCCAAAGAAAGACCCACCCGTCGTTCTCAAGCGCAAACAGGACCACGCCCGCTCCTGTGCCATGAGGAAGAGCACCAGCCAGTCTCTCCACGACCCCTGGGCAAGACTCTCTAGCGCCTCGAGACCTTTCCCCCATGGCTCAGTCGGCCACGCACCCACTACATCAGACCAATCCCCCACCCATTTCTTAATTCTCTTCTCTCATTAGAGAGGCAAGAACCACACCAATGAATTTCTTGCCTTCCCCGAACACAGGACTTCCCCAAGCCTGCAACCTCCCTTAAAGGTCCTGCTGCGCATGTCCCTCCAGCCCATCAGGCGCGCACACGACAACACATCCCCCACATACACACTCCTCGCCACCGACCTGGCCTAGTCCTAGTCTCTGCCTACCCTGCGCACGACTCTATCTCCCCCGCCCCCCATCCATGCACCACGCGCCAGGACAGACGCGCAGGTCGTGTACACGAGACCTCCTCTCCCTCCCAGAAGCGCTCAGCCTTCCTGGAACGCCACAGTCTCCCTTGCGCAAAAGACCAGCACACTTCTCAAATCCTGCACTACACGCACCCCCCATAAGCACCTTCGCCACCGGTCCACCCTATGTGTCTACTTCAAGCGCCACCCACACCCACACTTGAACGTACCGTCGCCCTCCTATTGGCACAGGTCCACATCACCTCCCACAGGACTCTAACCCCCCCACCCAGCAAGTGCTCCACCATCCTCATGCCCCCACCCTCCAGACCTCCCCCATCCCGACGGTTTATAAAAGCTTCGCTTGACAGCCCCAGACCCCTCCCAGGCAGTGCCCCTTGCTGTGGCCCCGAGCCCACTCAAGGGAGCCCGAGCCCTTCTTCGTTATAGCCAGGGGTTCTCTCTCTTGTGACCCGACACACAGCGAGCCCCTCACCTGAGGGCGAGCGCATAGGCTGGCGCGGCAACCCCAGACTTCTGAGCGCGCCCCTCCCCACCACAACAAGGCAGGTCGTGAACGCAACCTCCCCCCACTCGCCCCCAGCGCCCGGCTCCGAACAGCCTCTCTGCCCAGCAATGCGCATGCGCACCATACACTCTCCAGTCGCCCTCGAGTCTTCCCCACACCCAGGCCCACCCAGAGAGGTAGCCTGTCAGCCCCCCCCACCAACCTCACACGGCTGCCCAGAGCGCAGCCCTCCTCCAGCCCACCCCACAAGCCCCAGGGCCATGAGAGCTCTCAGCCTCTCACACGACCCGAGGCCGAGGAGTCTCAGCCCCCAACAGACCAGGTCGAGGAGCTCTCAGCCCCCCACACCCCGAGACCAGTGAGCTCTTCAAGCCCTCCACAACCTGGGCCGAAGAGCCACTCAGCCCCCACAGCCCCAGGGTGAGGACTCTACCCCCCACCAAACACTAGGGCCGGAGAGCTCTCGCCCCTGCCCACTACACTAGGGCCTGGAGAACTCCTCAGCCCCCTAACCCGCCCCGCACCTCACAGCGCGGCAAGCACGGCAGCCTCTCCCGCAGCCCCCCCACCCTTTGCTGCGCTCTTCTTCCCTCGCATCTCGAGGGCCCCGGGGTTTTGACCACCTGCAGCGGGAGGAGTCACGGTGGGCGCAGCCCAACCACGCACAGCCAGTGCACCTAAGGATGGCTGGAGGCCTCTCCTCACCCAACACACGAAGCATTTCGTCTCTCTTGCGTCACAGCGACCGGACGCAGCCTCAGCCCTCACCACGCCACCAGTGGAACGAGCCGCCCAGCTCTCAACAAAGCCCCCACACGCCGTCCTGTAGGCAAGAGCGTCACCTCTTGCACCCACAGACCCGGAGCTAGAGGGGCCTCATCACCCCCGAGGCACAGCCACCCCCCCCCGGCCCCAGGATACGGCCCCCGGACCCACAACGCCGTCCTGGGGGGCAGAGAGGACCCGTCTACCCCCGGCACAGGCCACCCCACCCACCTGGCCCTCCAGGTACGGCCCCCGGACCCCACACGCCCGTACTGGGGGGCATGAGAGCGTCACCCCGGCACAGCACCCCCCCCACCGCCCTCCAGGTACCCCGGCAGCATGCCACCCGCACAAGGGCCAAGGCTGCCCCCCGTGGGGGAGGACCAAGTGGAGCAATTTGCCCCAAGGCTCCGGCAGAGAAGTACCTGCATAGCTCTGCACGAGACTCCCTCCCTAATGGCTATGAAGCGCCGCCTCGGTGGGGCATGTTAGAGAGCGTCTATCATCTCACACGCCATCACAGCTGTCCAGCGGCGGGGATCCCCGGCCTGGCACCTCTACGCGCGGCCACGCGAGTGTCGCGTTTCATGCTGTCGTCGCCCGCAGCGCGACGACACGCAATCCGCGGAAGCGAGTGAAAAGACACCACGGCCGCTGCGAAGAACCCGGACTGCCACCGTGAGGTGTTGTCCAACCACCGTGGAAGGACGATTGAAGAGCTACGCCCCACGGACTTGAGGGCGCTCACGGCCCACCTGAAATCCCTGTACGCGCAATGATCTCTGCCCGAGTGGGCCGGGAGGAGCGCGAGAGCGGCCAGTCTTCGCACAGTGAAGGACGCTCGAAGGTGGTGATTGGAGAGTATCGCGCTAAAGCGCGCCACTTATGGCCGAGGCCATGCTCGATAGGAGTCCACGCCTCGTCACCGCCTCAAGCACAGAGCGTGAGTCTCCAGTCTCACGGCCCACTTCGCGGAGCGGTGCTCTTTCTGCTATCCCTACCCAGTCGATGCCGTCCTAGATCGTCCAGTCACACGATCGAGGAACATGCTGGACAGAGAGCAGGAGCTCACAAGAGCACGTCTCTGGCTCTCAGCCCTCCAATCGATAGGCTGGCCACAAAGCGAGCAAGCCCTGACCTCCTGGCACGAGCGCGCGCGACCCACCCCAGCCGTGGGCTTCGAGCTCAAACAGCGGCCCAAGGGATGTTCCAGCGCTCAACCAGCGCCACGTCCTCTTGCCCCGGAACCGCTACTATCTGCGCGGGTGACACGCATTTCGCGCGCTAGCACTTGTTCAACCAAGCACCGGGAGAGAACCCAGGAGTCCTGCTTCCAGCCCCAGCTGCTCTAACCACCAGCCCCTCACTCCCCTCCCCAGGAGCGTTGGGCCGAAGAAAGAGACGCAGCACGAGGACCTCCTTGAGCTCCAGCCAGCCTCCTCCCGCGTGCTCTATGACACTAAAGCGCCAGCGCGCCACTCCCTTTCATCGAGACAACCGGAGAGAGCAGAACCAGGAGTCCTGGATTCGCGGAGCCCGCACCTGCAATCGTTATCTTAACCAGACAGCCCCAGCGGCCACTATCCAGAGTCTGGGTGAGAACCCCAGGACTCCTGAGCTCCCCACCGCCGCTCTGCATGCGTAGACCCATGCAGCGCCAACTGCGCCCCTCCCAGAGAGCTGGGGAGGAACCCAGGAGTACTGGCTAACCCTAAGCCCCCTGCTCAAACGCATCAGCCCCAACTCCCCTCACCCCGCAGCCTGGGAGCAGATACCCCACGCAAATTAGTCGCGCTCAGACCCTCCCCCCAGTTCGCGACGACCTCTAGGACCCCAACTCCCCTCCCAAGCGCTGGGAGAGACCCAAGGTAGTCACGTCGGCCCCTCCTTTTCACTCGCGCCGCCCTTGCCTGACCCACATAGCCACGCACAACTCGCCATCTCCCCACGCACGACGCTCGGACGAAGAACCCCATGGAGGATCTCCCTCTGGCTCACGCACAGGCGCTGCGCCACCTGCTCCTTACACTCACACCACCTTCTACGCCCCCACCACTCCCCTTCTCACAGAGCTCGGGACGAGAGACCCCTCAGGCAGTACGCTGGCTCTCCCCTAGCCTCTCCCTTGCACTACCCCACCCACATCGAGGCACCCTCACATCCCCCTGTGCTCTCCCGAGCCCTCCCACAACGCTGCTCTCCCGGCCTGATCCTTCGTCACCGAGAAATCCCCTTGCCCGGGCGCCCGCAAGTGCCTGAGCCCCTCCGCGCCACCTCCTCCCTGCATCGTATCCCTGAATGTCAGCCATTAACCGCCCACTGTCAGCACTTCACTTTCTTGGTGTCTCGCTCCGCATATCTCCAATGGGAACAGCTCCTCCCTCTGGCCGGACCATCTTGTTTCTGGCAGCGTGACGCGCGCCTGCAGCACGGTGTCAGGCAACCCGTGCGATGGCGAAAGGTGAGACCCCCCGAGACTTCAGCGAATACGCTACTGTGGCTGCGAGGATGTCGCCACGTCGCTAAGCAAGCCTGCAGCGCCGTGCAACACTGCCTCGCCACTCCTCCCACCTGCTGTCGCGTCATGGTTTCCCCAGAGTCCCAGGCGGCCACCGGAGACTGGCGGAGCTTGTAAAGTGCGCGAAAGGGAGTACGCTTTGGGTCCCGGGGTGCCAGCAGCAAGAGTGCCTCGCTTGAGTGCCGAGGGACACAGTCTGGTCACCCATGCTATACACCATGTGCGGCAGCAACGTTCGAGCTCCGCTGTCCGTCAATTCAATAGCTGCCCAGGCCCCTCTGCATCGAGCGCATCTCTCCAGAGAAGGGAGGCTACTTTCAACTACGCCAGGGGAAAAGTGTAGCGTCTGATTCAATCACTCCATAAAGTCAGGCGAGTCCTTCTCTGAGGGGCCTTAGACCTCCACACCTCTCAATGAACACGTAGGTGGCCCTGGCATGAGGAGGCAGTGGAGTAGAAGGGCGTGAGAGTGGAAGCGTCCTCACACCATAGGGCAAGGGGTTCATCTACGAACGGCAGCCTGAGAAGCAGCGGAGTCAGATGCAGCTAGAAGCCAATAGCTGATGGAAGGGAGGCGGGACTTACTGAAGGGAAGCGCAGGCGGACAGGGAACAGCGTCCTGCCGAGAGCGATGCAGGAGTTTGTGCAAGTTTGGTGTTGACCACAGAATCCCGGTCACGCGGCAGAGCGAGGCCCAGACAGTATCCATTGGGGGCACACAAGTGGAGAGTCCGGGGGAGAGACAGCGCGCACGCGCACAGAAGTGGCGAGGGAGCACACGGATTCTCACCTGAGTAGGGGTGCATGGACTCACACCGGCTGTCAGAGAGACGGGCGCAGAGCGCTCCCGCGCGCGCGGCACAGCGGAGGGCGAGCGAGCTCCGATGAAACAGGCAGACCTCTCGTCGCCACAAATGGGGGAGCCTGGCAGCGGAGGGCGTTGGCGAAGAGAGCATAGTTGGAAGATCTCTCCAATGCAATGGCGATGCGGAGAGATGAGCGACCACAAGAGACTGCTGAGCGTCCACCGCGGAGGAACTGATCCCTATCCCTAACGCTCCACAAGCCACGAGAGACGAACTAGCGGGAGAGGAGAGGTTGCCTATCAGCTACAGGGAGAAGGGGCGGGGCGCCATAGCCTCCGCGACATCTTGTCTAGTCTCACCAAAAAGGTAGATCCCTGAAAGGCCCAGACAGCGCGGGGGCCCCTGTCGTCCAAGGCGAGCCCAGTCATTCCCAGGCGCAGCACGATCGCCTACCGGCTGCCCTTATGTCTAACCACTGCAATGAGCCAAATAGGGACGTAGGGAGCGACATCCAATCATACTGGACCAATGACAACTTCGAAGAATCCCACGGTTGTGTCATCCTAAAGGAGCTCTCCCATCTGCGAGACAATTCACCCAATATCCACGCATGGGGAAATCAATGTTCGGCGAGATGAACTGGTTCAAAGGACTGCCAGAAAGAAAGCTGGGCAGGAAATTTTGCTTGTAGGCTGGGCACTGACCAACAGACCCCTGGCCAGAGATTGGCAGTGTCACCAACTCCCATCCTCCCTACGGAGCAAGGCCACCCACTGCCTGCTCTCAGGACCCACGAGATCTCGTCACACTCGGAGAGATGGGCTGAAGACACGGGCAGCCTCACAGTCTGTGCGCCATGAACAAAATCATTGTCCTATGTAGCACGTAGTCAGTCCCCTGTCTCAGAACGGAGATGGGAGGGCCCCGCCCTCTGCGGCCACGGTCCACTTCATGGCTGATACAGACCAACCTGGCCTGAAGAGTTGATGACCACTGGCCCAGCTCTTCAAGTGCCAAAATCCAAGCAGAAAATGCCCAAGCCGTATGTCGCTAGGCAAGTCCTCCTAGTACCCTCAGCACTGAGAGAGCAGATGCGAAATGCCGTTCAAAAACCCGGAGCCCTACGCGCCAATGGAGGACACACCTTGCCAGTCGAACTAACCTCCTCATATCAGACACTTGGAGATAGGAGGGGAGCACGAGAGGAGAACAAATCCATTGTGCCCCATTCCCTAGCTTTCCAGGGGACCCCTAGAATAGTGCCACTGGCCTCATTGCACGTCTAAGGTAATCAGGAACTAAATCTTCACCTACCACATCCATCAGGGAGGTCGGATGATTTGGTGGCGTGCCGTGGCCGGTCGTGGAGTTGTGTTTGACTGCTGCCCGTCGCGCCACTGGCACTGCCCAGACCCCTGGCCGCCAAAAAAAAAGGATTGGGCGCCTCACCCCGTCGCGCCAAGGCACTGCCCAGAACACCTCAGAGAGAATGGGGCCCCGTCGCGCCAGGCCAACTGCCCAGACCCCTCAGACTGAATGGGGCCCTGGTATCCGAGCCAGCACTGCCCAGACCCATCAGACTGAAGGGGCCCCGTCGCGCCAGGCACTGCCAGACCCCTGGGCCGGGATTTGGGGCGCCCGTCGTGCCAGGCACTTGCCCAGTACCCCCAGACTGAGATGGGGGCCGTCGCGCAGGCACTGCCCAGACCCCGGCGCGAGAATTGGGCCTCATAGCGCCAGGCCACGCCCAGACCACTCAGACTGAGAATTGGGCCCCCGTCACGCCAAGGAACCTGGCCTAGACCCCAGTCTGGCCAGAGATTTGGGCCCTGTCGCGCCAGGGCACTGCCCAGACCCCCAGAACTGCAAACGTTGGGTTCCCCGTCGCGCAGGCATAGCCAACCCCCTCAGACTCGAGATGGGGCCATCCGCGGCGCCCAGGCACAATGGCCCAGAATCCCTCAGACTAGAAGATTGGGCCCGTCCCGCGCCAACACTGCCAGACCCCCTTCATTACTTGAGATGGGGGCCCCGTCGCGGCCAGCACGGCCTCAGCCCCTTCAGACTGAGATGGGGCCCCGTCGCCCAGGCATCTGCCAGCAGAGCACCCTCAAAGAAATGAAGATTGGGCCCCGTCGCGCAAGCACTGCCCAGACCCCTCAGCTGAGATTGGAGCCCCGTCGCGCCAACGGCACTGCCCCAGCACCCCTCAGGAAGCGAGAGGGCCGGCTACCCGTCGGCGCCAGGGTCGGCAACTGCAGACCTCCTGGGGGGCGGAGAATGGGGGCCGCGTCACTCGCCAGGGCAGACTTGGAGCCCGACGGACCAGCCCGCAGCCGTGATCCTGGTCGCGCGGGGGGCCGGGTCTGAGGCCCCGCGCACAGGCACGCGCCAGAACCAGCCCTAGCCTCGTAGGAGTTAGGGGCCCTGTCGCGCCAGGCACGCCCAGACCGCGCGTGCTGAGATTGGCCCAGTCCGTCCAGGCACTGCCGGCGAGACCAGCTGGCCGAGATTGGTTCTCCCGTCGCGCCAGCACTAGGCCGCGCCAGTAGCCTCGCAGGACTGAGACCTTGGGGCCCCGTCGCGCTCAGGGAGCCGATGTGGCAGCCTCGTTGCGGCGAGGACCGCGTTTCCAGACTCGCCACGAATGAGACCCCGGTGCGCCAAGGTCACTGAGCCACAGGTTGACTCCCTCAGACCTGACGATGGCCGGCGCGCACGGATTGGGCTGAGTCAGCGCCTAGGCGGCACTGCGCGCCAGACCCTGGTCGAGAGATGGAGCCACTGTCGCGCCAGTCACTGCCCTACAGACCCTGGCCGAGATAGGAGCAGAACGACTGGGGCTGTACGTCCGCACGCCAGGCACTGTCCTTCGGCAGACCGATGGCCGACTGGTCCGGACGATCTCGGGTCACCCGTCGCGCCAGGCAACTGCTCCAGACGCGCGCGAGTATCTGGACACGGATCGGCCATGGTCACTGGGCCCAGACCCTGAGATCTGGGCACCCGTGCGCGCGCGACCTTGCCGCGCCGCCAGGGACGCTGCCCCTTCACGCGCGGGCGAGCGCGGTTTAACGGACGATCAGGCCTCTCCTGGCGCGCGCTATCTGCATCACAGCACAGCGATAGTGAATGGTCTCCTCGGGACGGGTAACAGCTACAGTGCTCGCGCGGTGGTCGGGGCCCGGCCGCGCCACGCCAGCACAAGGTTGAGCCTCCGCAGTGGCCACGCCCACGGAGCCGCAGGCTTGGGGTACGTGAGGCTTCAGACCGATGACCATGCAGCAGCACCGTAGTAGCGCTGGATCATCCTGACGCAGCAACCAACGTGAGGGCGTAGGAGGTCGTGCTGCGGCAGGCACCTTGCGGTTGCCACGACAGTAGTCCAATAGCTCCTGCGGGATCCTTTGCTCAGCATACGTCAGCCACAGCAGCGGTCCACGAACGCTGACGCCGGTGCGAGGGGTTAGTGTGAGCCTGGGGGCCTTGGGGGGATGGTCGCTTCATGGTATGGGAGCCCGCCCTCGTGGCCCAGGACACTTGCGGGCAGTGGGCCAGGGACGCATTTGGGGGTGTCTCCTGGCGGAATAGGGCCTCCAGGATAGGGCGCGCCAGAATTGCGGAAATTTGTGGCCAGAGACCCTAATGGGCGGTCGTCCTGGCGGAGGATTTGGTCAGCCCCTCACATGTGTTGATAATTTATGGTTTCTACCAGAACTGCGGTGTCTGTCAGGGATCGAGGCGAGTGATCTCATTGGGTGAGGGTGCAACTTGTTTGCAGGTATGCGCTCTACTCATGCGGCCCAAGAACTGGCGGGTGGGTGCAGGGACTCATGGGGGGTCGTCTCTGCGGGTATTTGTTGAGTCCGCACGAGCCTTCCAGAATTTGCTGACGCGTGCAGGGCAGTGGAGGCGGCCCCGTGCGAGTGGTAAGCCCCCTCTGTGCCCCAGAACTTGCGGCGTGGTCTCGCGACGGCACTCTGAGTGGTGTCCCTATTACGGATATGAGCCCCCTCGCCCCAGAACTGCGAGTGGGCGAGAAGGCGGTCCGTGGGGGTGTCCCCACGGGATGCAGCCACGCCCTCTTCGCTGGATCCTGTGCTAGTGTGTTGGCGGTGTGGGCGATACACCTACTTGGGAGGTTGTCTCCCATGCTGGATGTTTTTGATCCCTACCCAGACTCGTATGGGGCGGTGTGAGTGAGCAGGCGCACGCCAGAGTGGGTGCCGTGTCTCCCGACAGGATTGAGTCCCCTTGCCCCTCCAGAAATGCGGGTGGCGCAGGCAGGGGACCCGGTGGGGCATTTGTCTGCCGCAGGAGTTGAGACGCGCGCGCAGCGCGTATTTTGCCGGATCGTATGTAGTGGGCAGTGGGGACGCAGTGGGGTCTGTCCCCGTGGGACGGAGGCCCCCTCGCTCCCAGAACTGCGAAGGGGGCGGGACCGTGGGGTGTTCCCCGTGGGATTGAGCCAATCTGCCCCAGAACTGGCAAACGGTGGGGCAAGTGGAACCTGTTCGGGTGTGTCCCCGTGGAGAGGAGACACCTACACCTTCCAATACTGCGGTGTGAGCGGTACGGTGTCGACAATTGACGGGTGTCCCTGTTGGATTGAGCCCCCTCACCCCAGAACAACCGGTTAGGCTGGACGACAGTGCAGACCATGGGGGCGTCACCACGTGGATAGGAGCTCCCTCGCGAACCCAGATACTGGCTATGGGTCGGGGCGGACAGACCTAGGTGTCCCGCGGGATTGAGCCCACTCGCCCCAGAACTGCGAGTGGGCGGACGGCGGACACGTGGGGTGTCCCGGCGGGATGAGACCCCTCGCCCCAGAACTACAGAGGCGGGCGGGACCATGGGGGTGTCCCTGTTGGATGGAGCCCCCTCGCCCCAGAACTGCGGGGGGCGGGTGGTGACCATAGGGGTGTCCCTGCTAGAATGGAGACGAACCCCCTCGCCCCAGAACTGAGGGGGGGCAGGCCGTGGACCGTGGGGGAGTGTCCCTGTGGGAATGTGAGCACCCGCTCGCCCCACCGAACTGGGGGGGGTGCGTTCTGAGAGGAACCGTGGGGTTGTCCCTTGCGGGATTGACCCCTCACCCAGAATCCACGGCGGCTTCCCTCAATACCGTCAGCAGCCTGGAGAGTTTCCCGCTGCGATACACCGCAATTGGGACGAGTATACCCACCAGGTGCCCAGCTGGAGCAGCACACCCAGGACCTCCCCTCGTATACATGCGCAGGTGGCACCACTTGGCAAGCCCGGGGCACCCCTTCCGCCATGATACTCTTTGTCCTCTTGCCGGCTCGCCCGTTCGGCCCGCCAGACTGGGATTTGATCTCGGCGGCGCAGGAGCGAGGCGGAGAGGTTCTGATATATGTCTCTCTGTCTATGATCTATTCTCATCAGACGTTCGGGGGTTGTCTCGGTCACCGAAACAAGGCCTTCGGTCCAGGTCAGCTCGGCCTGCGACACATCGCCTGATCATGAAGCTCCGCGAACCCAGCCCGTCCTGTCCGGTGACTAGTAGTAAGTACGAGCACCGGAAGCCTGGGGCACGGGGTGAGTCCAGGGCTGTCGCGACCCTGAGCTTCGGGCCTCCAGCATCCTCCACTCCGCTCATACCCATGAGTCCTTTCATAATACTGTACCTCCGTTATCTATATATGCTCATTCGCACTATCCGGGCTATTTCACAGGAGACCCCCCAAGGAGAGGAGCAGGAGGGAGGTACAAGGCTCAAAGCGTCCCACGGTTAACTGCCCGCTCGCCTCCTTTTGAGCCGGGTCCCGGTGCCCCTCAGCCAGTGGTGCCCACGACCCCCCCCTGCCCCGGCGATATTCAGCGTCCCTGAGCTTTACCCAAGAGTGAAGAGGGTTTCTTTGGGGGCCGTACCCCACTGGGAGCTGGGGGGCTGGGTGCTGAGCAGTTTTCGGTTGGGGGCGCGCTGCAGCAGGCTGGCGTGTCTGGCTCAGCAGGGCAGGGTTCTGGAGTCCCAGGCTGGCAGGGAAACCGGGCTCGGGTAATCTCAGCACGTCGGGTGACAGTCCCAAGGGGGCCCCTGGGACCGAACCCGTCACAGCCAGGACCCAGCCGGGAAGGACCAGGGGGAGCCGGAGCACGCAAAGCCCAGAACGACCCTCAGACGGAGGGGAAAGCCAGAGCCAACCGAAGCTACACCGACTCTGGCACCTGAACGAGGCTGAGGGCAGACAGAACCGAGGGTGGATCGCCGGCGCAGCCCAACCGGCACCGACCCTCCTCGCCGTGGCGGGGTAGACGCTGAGCAGGCCCCGCCCCAGCCCCCGTACTTGTAGAAGGGCGCGGCCAGGCTCTGCTCGCAGAAGTAGTCGTTGATGTAGGTGGTGAGCAGGCGCCGGTCCCAGCTATCCGTCACGTGGCCCCCGTAGTTGACGCCTGCAATCAGGTACTTGAGGGCGTCCCAGGG
Source organism: Chelonoidis abingdonii (assembly GCF_003597395.2). Lineage (NCBI taxonomy): Eukaryota > Metazoa > Chordata > Testudines > Testudinidae > Chelonoidis > Chelonoidis abingdonii. The sequence continues at coordinate 22,949,060 of NC_133779.1, read as the reverse complement.
CGTCTCCTCGTACTCGTCCAGGTACAGGCTCAGCAGGTTCTCCGACACCTGGGGGGCGCAGACGGCACCACGCCAATGGCACAGGGCCTGCGGGGCCGCTATTGCCAGGTTCAGCAGAGCACCTCACAGGGAGCCCCGGGGCCTTCTGGGGGCCCTGGGGCGTGAGCTGCCTGGCTCTCATGGGGGTTTGTTATGGCAGGGTCTTGTGAGGGGAGGTGGTTGTTATTGTAGGTTCCCAGAGGAGTGTGTGGGCTGGTTCCTTATGGTAGGGGCTCACCAAGAGTCTGATAAGGGACACCCGGGGGTGTGTCATTGCAGGATCCGAGGGGGGAACACCCGGGGGTTTGTCATTGTAGGATCCGAGGGGGGAACACCCGGGGGTGTGTCATTGTAGGATCCGACGGGGGAACACCTGGGGGTTTGTCATTGTAGGGTCTGATAGGGGAACACCCGGGGGTTTGTCATTGTAGGATTGCGAGAATTGAGCCACCCTAACGCCCCAGAACTGTAGGTGGGTGGGCCACGGGACCGTGGGGGTGTCTCGCAGGGAATTGAGTCCCCTTGCCCCCCAGAAATGCGGGTGGTCAGGCAGGGGACCGGTGGGGCATGTCGCCGCAGGATTGAGCGCGCGCACCTATTGCCGGATCAGTAGTAGTGGCAGTGGGGATCCATGGGTCTGTCCCCGTGGGA
>NC_133779.1:22939366-22943674 GCF_003597395.2 Chelonoidis abingdonii | reverse complement strand
GCCGAGGGGGAACAAACGCCGGAGGGTTTGTCATTGTTAAGGGTCTGATAGGGGAACACCCGGTTTTGTCATTGCAGGATTCGACGGGGGAAACACCCAGGGGTTTGTCATTGTAGGGTCTGACAAAGGTGATCACCTGGAGGTTGTTGTTGTAGGGTCTGACGGGGAACACACAGAATTGCTGTTGTAGGGTCTGTGGGTGATGCAGGCGGGGTTGTTAATCGTAGGGTCTGACTGGGGGAACACTGGGGGGTTGTTGTAAGGTCTGACCGGGGGTGGGGGGTGTATGTTTAGTCTGGGGTGCAGAAGGGTGCTATCGTTGCCCGGTGGTGGGTTGCTGGAGGTAGTTAATTGTCTGTGCTCTGGGGGACCGGGGGTGTTACCGGTGGCTTAGCTGTGGCGGGGGCTGTTACCATTGGTTCCAGTGGCGGGGGGGGACGGGGGGTGGTTACAAGTTGATCGAGGGTTCCATACCCACAGTTGGCTCTCGGGTGCCCGGGATGGGTTACCAGTCTGGCTCCGGGGGTGGCAGGGGTTGTTAAACCACACAGGAGGCACCTGCCGCTCCTGGGACGGAGGCCCCTCGCCCCAGAACTGCGGGGGGGGCGGGGACCGTGGGGGTGTCCCCGTGGGATTGAGCCCTCGCCCCAGAACTGCACGTGGGCAAGTGAGAACCGTCGGGTTGTCCCCGTGGAATGGAGACCCCTCACCCCAGAACTGCGGGTGGGCGGACGGGGACCATGAGGGTGTCCCTGTGGGATTGAGCCCCCTCACCCCAGAACTGCGGGTGGGCGGACGGGGACCATGGGGGCGTCCCCACGGGATGGAGACCCCTCGCCCCAGAACTGCGGGTGGGCGGACAGGAACCATAGGGGTGTCCCCGCGGGATTGAGCCCCCTCGCCCCAGAACTGCGAGTGGGCGGACGGGGACCGTGGGGGTGTCCCCGCGGGATGGAGACCCCTCGCCCCAGAACTACAGATGGGCGGGCGGGGACCATGGGGGTGTCCCTGTGGGATGGAGCCCCCTCGCCCCAGAACTGCGGGGGGGCGGGTGGTGACCATAGGGGTGTCCCTGTAGGATGGAGACCCCTCGCCCCAGAACTGAGGGGGGGCAGGCGGGGACCGTGGGGGTGTCCCTGTGGGATGGAGCCCCCTCGCCCCAGAACTGAGGGGGGGTGGGCGGGGACCGTGGGGTTGTCCCTGCGGGATTGATCCCCCTCACCCCAGAACCGCGGGCGGCTCCCTCAGTCTGCAGGCAGCCTGGAGAGTCGCTGGCGATGCCCGATTGGGAGCAGACCCCCAGGCCCAGCTGGCAGCACCCAGGAGCCTCCCCTCTACAGCGCAGGTGGCACCGCAGCCCGGGGCCCCCTGCCGCCAGGTACCTTGTCCTCGCGGCTCTGCCCGGCGGCCCCGCTGGGCGTGATCTGGGGCTGCAGGGACAGCAGGGTCTCGAAGAGGGTCCTGGCCTCAGTGATCTGGGAGGCCACGTCGGCGTTGGGGTGCTGGCCGAAGGCCTCGGGCAGGTCCATGCCGGGCAGCATGCTGATGAACTCCCGGTAGGAGGCCAGGTTCCCGTCCTTCGGGATGTAGTAGGTGTCGAGCACCGACAGCCTGGGGGCACGGGGGGAGTCAGGGCTCGCGACTGCTCGGCCCCAGCACCCCCTCCTCATACCCCCCCGGGCTATTTCACAGGAGACCCCCAAGGAGAGGAGCAGGAGGGGGGTACAGCTCAAAGCGCCACGGTTACTGCCCTCTGCCTCCTTTGAGCCGGGTCCCTCGGGTGCCCCTCAGCAGTGGTGCCCCACGACCCCCCCCTGCCCCGGCGATTTCAGCGTCCCTGCTTTACCCAGAGTGAAGAGGGTTTCTTTGGGGGCCGTACCCCACTGGGAGCTGGGGGGCTGGGTGCTGAGCAGTTTTCGGTTGGGGGCGCGCTGCAGCAGGCTGGCGTGTCTGGCTCAGCAGGGCAGGGTTCTGGAGTCCCAGGCTGGCAGGGAAACCGGGCTCAGGGGTAATCTCAGCACGTCGGGTGACAGTCCCAAGGGGGCCCCTGGGACCAAAACCATCACAGGGGGTTCCCTGTACCTGGCGTAAGAGAAGATCTCTGTACCCAGCGTGGGGGGTCCCCCATCCAGCGTGGAGGTCCCGTACCTGTACCTGGCATCAGAGGAGATCCCCATACCGGGCGTGGGGGGTTCCCGTACCTGTACCTGGGGTGGGGGGGATCCCTGTACCCAGTGCAGCGGGGTCCCCATACCTGGCATGGGGACTCCCCGTCCCCGGCAGAGGGGTCCTGTACCTGCACATGGTGCAGGGTTCCCGGACCCAGCCTGGGGGTCCTGTACCTGTACCCGGCATTGGAGGAGATCCCTGTACCTGGCGTTGGGGGTCCCTGTACCCGGTGCAGGGGGGGTCCCCAGACACAGCGCTAGGGTCCCCATGCTTGTACGCAGTCCAGGGTCCCGTACCTGGCGTGGGAGATCCCCGATCCCAGTGCAGAGCCCCATACCTGTACACGGCATAGGGGGCGGTCCCCATACCTGCACACGCCATAGGGGGCGGGGCCTGTACCTGNCTCCCCATACCCAGCATAGGGTATCTGTACCCAGTGTAAGGGGGCTCCCCATACCCAGCGTTGAGGGGTCCCCGTACCCATACCCGGCGTAGGGGGGCGTGACGTTGCACTCCATGTGTTTTATGGAAATCCACTCTTGACTATGACCTAATGGGAACATGTGTCCCGCTAAGCACCCCGGGTACAGCTTGGCGTGTACCATGCGTGTTCAGCTGCTGTTTGCGGGGATTCTTTCTAGATCTGGAGTTAAGCGAACAGGACAGAAACCCGCATCACTGGTGTAAACCTATCAAGCGGGGGCCATTGAGGGTGCTCCAGAAACAACCCGCTCTCAATGGCCGTCCTGTGTGTGCGTGGGGCAGCCTGTGGGGGTCCGACCACATCACCTGACACTGGCCTCCATCTTGAACCCGGTGCTTTTCCATTGGGAAGAGGGGGGACCCAGAGAGACAGAGGATGTACAAGGGGGTGGAGCGAAGAAGCAAGCCCCAGCTACCCCCCGAGATGCCTGCTGGAGCTGACCAGGGCTGTGCCAGGGGACAGGGCTGCGGAGCCTAGTCTGGGACAAACGCTTATTGGACCATCTGAGCGTGAGATTCAGTGTCGTCGTGTTTTAGGCCAGTGGGTCTCAAGCCCCCCAATACATTAAACACACTTGTTGATATATTTAACACCATCATAACAGGCAGAGGCAAGCGGGGTTCGGGGTGGAGGGTGACAGCTCGCGACCCCCTGAGGGGTCCCGACCTGGATTAGCTTCAGACGTGCGTGTTTTGTGTCACTGTGTCCGGTAACTTGCTTTCTTCCAGCTGTTACTACTTGGAACCACTTAAATCCTCCTTTTTACACTTAATAAAATCACTTCTGTTTATTACTAAACCCGAGAAAGTGATTCAATCCTGGGGGAGCAAACAGCTGTGAACCTCTCGCCATTAGTGTTCTGGGGGGTGGACAGTTTATGAGTTACCCAGAGTGAAGCAGGTTTCTTTGGGGGCCGTACCCCACTGGGAGCTGGGGGGCTGGGTGCTGAGCAGTTTTCGGTTGGGGGCGCGCTGCAGCAGGCTGGCGTGTATGGCTCAGCAGGGCAGGGTTCTGGAGTCCCAGGCTGGCAGGGAAACCGGGCTCAGGGGTAATCTCAGCACGTCGGGTGACAGTCCCAAGGGGGCCCCTGGGACCAAAACCATCACAGGGGGTTCCCTGTACCTGGCGTAAGAGAAGATCTCTGTACCCAGCGTGGGGGGTCCCCCATCCAGCGTGGAGGTCCCGTACCTGTACCTGGCATCAGAGGAGATCCCCATACCGGGCGTGGGGGGTTCCCGTACCTGTACCTGGGGTGGGGGGGATCCCTGTACCCAGTGCAGCGGGGTCCCCATACCTGGCATGGGGACTCCCCGTCCCCGGCAGAGGGGTCCTGTACCTGCACATGGTGCAGGGTTCCCGGACCCAGCCTGGGGGTCCTGTACCTGTACCCGGCATTGGAGGAGATCCCTGTACCTGGCGTTGGGGGTCCCTGTACCCGGTGCAGGGGGGGTCCCCAGACACAGCGCGAGGGTCCCCATGCTTGTACGCAGTCCAGGGTCCCGTACCTGGCGTGGGAGATCCCCGATCCCAGTGCAGAGCCCCATACCTGTACACGGCATAGGGGGCGGTCCCCATACCTGCACACGCCATAGGGGGCGGGGCCTGTACCTGTACCCGGCGTGGGGCCTCGTACCTGTACCTGGCGTAGGGGGCGG
>NC_133779.1:22934963-22936607 GCF_003597395.2 Chelonoidis abingdonii | reverse complement strand
GGCTCCCAGCCCCCGCCCCCCACCCCCAGCGGAGGCCCCGGCGCCCAGACTCACCCACTCTGGTGACGGACTTGTTGAGGATGGGGGCGAGCGAGGGGTCCAGCTCCTCCTGCACGTTCTGCAGCAGCACGGGCGAGCCGAACTGCACGGCGCGCTCCAGCACCCGCAGGTAGTCGCCCATCTGCAGGTCAATGATCATCAGGCCCTGCGGGGGGCACCAGCACCAGGGTGAGCAGCCAGCCCCCCCGGACCCTCTGCCCTGCCCAGCTGCCAGCCCCCGGGGGCACGGGGTGGACAGGAGGCGGGAGGAGAGTGCAGAGGGCATATCGCAGGGCACCAGCTGTGATGGGGTGGGGCCTAGTAGGGGGTGTGGCTCCAGTCAGCTCCACCCCCCAGGGTGAGGGCACTCCAGTGCCCGTCCCCTGCTGCTCACCTTGGCAGCTTCCATGTTCTTGATCCACTTGGAGGCCTGGCACTGCGGGTCGATCATCAGTGGCCACCTGGCAATGGGGACGGGGCAGATCAATGGGGCTCGGAGCCGGCCAGCACCCAGCGACCGCCCCCTGTCCCGGCCTCACCTGCCCCTCTGCCCCCCAGCACAGCTGGGAAACGGCTGCCATGCCCCACCAAGGGCAAGGGGTCCCTGGGTAACCGGCCGCCCCACCCCAGAGGTGGCTGCATCTCAGCGCCGGGCGAGGGGTCCCTGGGGAACCGGCCGCCCCGCCCCAGAGGTGGGCGCATCTCAGCGCCGGGCGAGGGGTCCCTGGGGAACCGGCCGCCCCGCCCCAGAGGTGGGCGCATCTCAGCGCCGGGTGAGGGGTCCCTGGGGAACCGGCCGCCCCGCCCCAGAGGTGGCTGCATCTTAGCGCCGGGCGAGGGGTCCCTGGGTAACCAGCCGCCCTGCCCCAGAGGTGGGCTCTCGTCAGCATTGGGTGGGGCCCTGCACCGGTTGCCGCGGGTGACGATGAGCCCGTTTTCGGTGGAGAAGGCGTCGGAGGGCAGCCCCTGCAGGTTCCAGGTGCGCACGATGGTGGGGTTGCAGAGGAAGCTGTCGAAGGTGAACCGGGGCGAGCAGGGCACCTGCAGCTCCCGGATCTGCGGGCACAGAGCACAGGGTCACCGGGGCTGCTCGCCCCCTGGCTGCCCCATGGCGCTGGGCTCACAGGGGCAAGCGCCCGGAGCCCAGTGGGAGGCCTTGTCCAGCGTGGCTCAAAGCCAGCAACCCCGCCTGCCCCCTGGAGCCTCTGGGGCGTGTGGGGCCGGAGGAGTCGGCCCCCAGGCGGGGCTCCGAGCGCCCGTGGGTGCCAGGCACCTGCTTCATCCAGATGTTGGAGACGATCTCGTCGCGGTAGCCGGACAGGAAGGGCCCCATGTAGGACAGGAAGGCGGCGGCCAGCAGGCAGTCGCCCACCACGTAGCCCAGGTCCTCCTCCAGCCCCTGCGGAGAGAGCCCGGCTGAGAGCCCCGAGGCGCCGGATCCTGCCCCACTGCCCCCCTGGGCTCCCTGGCCCCCCTCCTGCCCTCACTGCTCCCTGGTATCCTCCCCCACTGCCCCCCTGGGGTCCCCGCCCCACTGCCCCCCTGGGATTCTGCCTCACTGCCCCCACTGCCCCCCTGGGGTCCCCACCCCACTGCCCCCCTGGG
>NC_133779.1:22902567-22919467 GCF_003597395.2 Chelonoidis abingdonii | reverse complement strand
CTCGCCCTCAGCTCCCCCCGCGCGTCCTCCTGTGGCACACCACACATGCCCACCGCCTCTGAACCCCCACCAGTGCCTCCGCCTCTCAGCTCCCCACATGCTGTCCCACCTCACCTGCCCTGCCAAGGCCAGTCTCGTCGCCCCCAGCGCCCTCACACACTGCCCAACTCAACCCGCTCCCCCAGCCCAGCGAAACTCGCCCTCAGCTCCCCTACCCACACTGGTCCCACCTCACCCGCTGCCCCCAGCCCAGCGCCTCGCCCTCGGCTCCCCACACGCTGCCCCCTCACCCGCTGCCCCAGCCAGCGCCTCGCCTCCTTCAAAGCTTCCCCGTGCCGCCTCCTGTGCCCCACACACGCCCACTCCTCTGCCCCCAAGCCCAGTGCCTCGCCCTCAGCTCCCCACATGCTGCCCACCTCACCTGCTGCCCCCAGGCCAGCTCCTCGCCCCAGCTCCCCCCACACTGCCCACCTCACCCGACTGCCCCCAGCCCAGCGCCTCACCCTCAGCTCCCAACGCTGCCCCCCTCACCCGCTGCCCCCAGCCCAGTGCCTCGCCCTCAGCTCCCCCTGCGCCCCCTCCTGTGCCCCACACACTGCCCACCTCTCTGCGCCCAGCCCAGCAGCACCTGGCCTCAGCTCCCCTTGCACCCCCTCCTGCGCCCCAACACACTGCCCACCGCACCCGCTGCCCCAGCCCACACAACCGTGGCCCTCTGCGCCCCCTCCGCGCCCACCCCACTGCCTTCTTTGATTTAGGCTCCACCCTTAGTTCTCCCCCAACCCCAGGCTCCTCCCCCTTAGCCCAAGCCCCCCTCAGTCCCCATCTGCCCCAGCCCTCCCCACTGCTCACCCAGCTGCCTTGGCTTCGGCCCAGGTGGGCTCGTTGCGCGCGGGATCATGACGGCCTGCATCACCGTCTCCACCAGCGTGGGCGGGCGCCCGTACGACTTGATCTCCGTCATGTCCTTCTTGTTCAGCGACTCCAGGGCCTAGGGGGCACGAGGCTGGTCGGGAGGCCCGAGGGGGAGGCTCCCTGCCAGTGGCTCTGAGGCACCACCCACCAGGACGGAGCCCAGAGCCTGAGCAGCTTGGGTGCCAGTCCCTGTGCCCGTTACCTTCACGGCCTCCTCCAGCGCGGGCAGCGCCTCCTCCAGGTCCTTCTGGGCGTTGTCAGCCAGCATCTTGCACTTGATCTCCTCCGCTGCGATTCTCTTCTCCTGTTAGCGCCCACCGTCGGGGAAGCCAGGCAGGGGCCGCCCGTCAGCCCGTGTGGAGCCGGGACCCCCGCACCCAGCAGCCCGCGCCCGGATTCGGGACCCCCGCACCCAGCCGCTCTGCGCCCAGATCTGGGACTCCCGCACCCTCAGCCCGCGCCCGGATCTGGGACCCCCCGCGCCCGGCAGCCCGCGCCTGGATCTGGGACCACCGGTTGCCCAGCAGCGCCCCCCCAGATCTGCGCAACCCGTGCCAGTTCAGCTCCGCGGCCCCGGATTCAAGGACTGCCACGCCCCTCAGCCCGCACCCAGATCCAGGACCCGCACGCCCCTCAGCCCGACCCGGCAGCCCATGCCACGGATCCAAGACCCCTGTGCCCGGATCCGGGACCTCCGTGCCCGTCAATGCCGCACCCAGATCCGGCCCCCCCCGCGCCCCTCAGCCCGCACAGGATCCGGGAGCCCCGGCCCCAACAGCCCGCGCCACTCAGCCCGCACCCGGATCGGGAACCCCTCCGCACTTCTCAGAACACGCCCAGATCTGGGACCCCCCCCCGCGCCTGGCAGCCCGCACCCGCATCCGGGACCCCCGCAACCGGCAGCCCGACCTGGATCCGGGGACCCCCCCGCGCCCGGATCCGCGGACCCCTCCCGCACCTGGGCAGCCCGCGCCCGGATCGGGACCCCTCCCGCGCCGGCAGCCACACCTGGATCCGGACCCGCGGCCCACCAGCCCGCACCCGGATCCGGGACCCCCCAGCGCTGGCAGCCCAACCTGGGCCCTCCTGGGCCCATCAGCCCACGTCTGGATCCGGACCCACGCCCCGCAGTCCATGCTCGCTTTCACGCCCCCTGCGTCCGTCATCCCACGCCCAGATCCAGGACCCCCACACCTGTCAGACTGCGCCCGGATCCAGCCCCCCTGCACCTGTGAGCCCAGATCCGGAACCCCTGTGCCCATCAGACCGGATCCAGGCCCCCTGCACTCGTCAGCCCATGCCCAGATCTGAGCCCAGCGCCAACTCCCATACCCAGATCCAAGCCCAGCCCCTGTGCCTGGATCCGAGCCCAGCCTCAGGCCCCACAGCCCGTCAGCCTATGCCCGGATCCGAGCCCGGACCCAGGCCCCACAGCCTGTGCCCGGATCTGAGCCCGGCCCCCGCGCCCATCAGCCCGCTGTGAGGAAGTAGGGGATTGTCTTGTTTTTCCAGGGGGTTGCATGCAGGGGATTGGGACTCATTTTCGCCGGGCGTTACTGGTTTAACGAGGGGAGGGAGAGGGAGTTCGTTTGGACACAGGACCGGAGAGGGAACGTGGGACCCTGGAGGATGGAGACCCAGCGACTGGTGACCCAATGGCCCAGAGACCCAGCTCAGAAGTCGAAGCTGGTTCTGTCCGGGAGGACAACGGGCTGCGGAGAGAGGATCCCGGTGACCGGACCAGAGGGGCCTGAGAACGGAAGAGGGGAGAGAAGACCCAGGCGGGAACGTGGGACCCTGGAGGATGGAGACCCAGCGACTGGTGACCCAATGGCCCAGAGACCCAGCTCAGAAGTCGAAGCCGGTTCTGGCCAGCGGGAGGACAATGGGCTGCGGAGAGAGGACCCCGGTGACCAGCCCAGAGGGGCCAGAGGACAGAAAAGGGGAGAGGACACCCAGGCGACCTTGTTTCCCTGGAGAGAAGACAATGGACAGAAGGGGCTTGGGGGAGGGCGCCGCCCGCCTCACCTTCTGCTGCTCATCGGCCTCCCTCTTCTGGCGCACAATGATGACCAGATACTCCTCGCACTGCTTCTGGAACTCCGCCACCTTCTTCTTGGCCTCCTCCAGCTCCAGCGACATCACCTCCACCTTGTGGCGCGTCTCGTCGATCTTGAAGAGCCCGTTGCGCAGCTTGTTGGCCTGGTCCGAGAGCTCCTTGCGCTTCTCCGCCAGGAGCCTGCAGGGAGACGCCCCGGGACCCCCTGCCTGAGCCATGCCCTGCAGCACCGGGCGGGGATCTGCTGGACTACGGCCCCCATGATGCACCTGGGACTCCTCTGCTGCATCCCCAGGAGGAGGCACAGCGATGCCCCATGGGAGATGTAGTCTGGCTGAGGCGCCTGACCTAGAGAGGAGAAAGGGGGCACGAGGCTCCCAAACTACAACTCCCATGAGCCACCGTGATGCCCACTGCCAATGAAATATTTCAGTCTCAGGCTGAAATGACAGTTGCCGTGGTAAACCCACCCACCCTTTTCCCACCAGTTCTGGGACTCAGCACAGGGGATGGGGCTACTGGAGCCCAGCAGATCCCCTCAGCTTCCTCCGGCCCACCCAGGGGAGACCCCCCCCGCGGCCGGGCGGATCCCCTCGGCTCCCACTAGCCCACCCCCGGGAGACCACCCCGCGTCTGGGCAAATCCCCTCGGCTCCTACTAGCCCACCCCCGGGAGACCCCCCTGCGTCCGGGCAGATCCCCTCAGCTCCCTCCGGCCCACCCCGGGGAGACCCCCCGTGCGGCCGGGCAGATCCCCTCGGCTCCCACTAGCCCACCCCCGGGCAGACCCCTCCGCGTCCGGGCAGATCCCCTCAGCTCCCTCTGGCCCACCCCGGGGAGAACCCCCCCGCATCCGGGCAGATCCCCTCAGCTCCCTCCGGCCCACCCCGGGGAGACCCCCTCGTGTCTGGGCAGATCCCCTCGGCTCCCACCGGCCCACCCCGGGGAGACCCCCTGCATCCAGGCAGATCCCCTCGGCTCCCACTAGGCCACCCCCAGGAGACCCCTCCGCGTCCGGGCAGATCCCCTCGGCTCTCATCCCCCCCCGGGAGACCCCTCCGCGTCCGGGCAGATCCCCTCGGCTCTCATCCCCCCCCAGGAGACCCCTCCGCGTCCGGGCAGATCCCCTCGGCTCTCATCCCCCCCCAGAACCCTTCTGCGGTCTGGGAGATCCCTTGGCTCCCACTAGCCCCCCCAGGAAACCCCTCCGCGTCCGGGCAGATCCCTCGGCTCTCATCCCTCCCGGTAGGATCGGGCCCTCGGCTCCCCAGCCGGACCCTGGGCGGCCCCGCGAGACTCACTTCTTGTAGCCTGAGACCAGCTCCAGGTAGTTGGTGGGGTGACGTAGTTATGGCGCCTGAGCTCCAGCAGCATCTTCTGCGAGTAGGAGGCCACGGACCAGTGATGGTCACAAAGATCCGGGCCACCTTCCTGTGGATCTGGGGGAGCAGACGGGGCTGGGTCAGCGGAGGGGGGGACGCCAGCCGGGGAGGGCGCCCAGCCAGGGTGGGGGCGGCAGAGGGGAGGGGAGGGTGCCCAGTGGGGCCTGGTCAGCGGGGGGGCCGCTCAGAAGGGTGTGGGGTGGCAGAGGGGAAGGAGAGGGGAGGGAGGAGGTGCCCAGATGGGCCCGGTCAGCAGGGGGGCGCTCAGAAGGGTGGGGGCGCGCACAGGGGAGGGGGGGGACGGGGCACCCAGAAGGGGCCCGGACAGTGGGGGTGGGGCCCAGCCGAGGCTCCTGGCTCCAGTTCAAGCCCAGGGGAGTCTGGGAGGCAGAACTGGAACCTGGGGCGGGACTGGGACCGTGACCCACACCGGCCAGGCAGCGCCCAGCACCGGCTCTTGCGGCCGATCTCCCGGGATCCCGGCCTGCCCCCAGCACCTGCCACATGTCGCTCTCACTTCGGCAGGGCCCCTGGCATCCCCAGCCTGCCCCCCAGCACCTCCTGCGTGTTGGGCTCTCACCTCCGCAGGGCCCCGGCCTGCCCCCCGGCACCCCCTGCGTGCAGCTCTCACCTCCGGCAGGGCCACAGCCTGCCCCCAGCACTCGCCACGTGCCGCTCTCACTTCCGCAGGGCCCCCAGCCTGCCCCCCAGCACCTCCGCATGCGGCTCTCACCTCCGGCAGGGCCCCAGCCTGTCCCCCAGCACCCGCCACGTGCCGCTCTCACTTCGGCAGGGCCCCCAGCCTGCCCCCAGCACCTGCCACATGCGGCTCTCCTCCGGCAGGACCCCCAGGTCCACGCCCTCAGGTATTTCTCTGCCACTCCAGCAGCGGCCTGGTGCGGCCACTCGCGAGAACCAGTCGATGGTTGTGCAGTTCACCAGCGCCGGGTACTGGGATCCAGTTCCTGGGGGCACGGGGGGGGCCAGGCTGAGCACGTCCCGCACCTCTGCCCCTCCCCTCGGGCCCCCATCCCTGCCCACTCCCGCCCCTGCCTGTCCCACTCCGTCCTCATCCCTGCCCCTGCAACCCAGCCTGCCCCCTCCCCATCCCTCCCATGCCCCATCCCTGCCCACGCCCTGCCCCTCCCCACCCTGCTCCACTCCTGTCCCCTCCCATCCTGCCCACTCCCACCCCTGCCCACTCCCACCCGACCTATTCCACTCCCCCCTGCCTCGTCCGTCCTCATCCCTACCCCACTCCTGCCCTGCTGAAAGACTCTCCTCCATCTCTTGCCCTGCTAGAGCCCCGTCCCCACGCCTGCCACACTCCCAACCCCCCCTCACCCCGGCTCCCACCCCTGCCCTGCTCCTGCCTGACGCCCCATCTCTGCCATGCTGCTTCCATCTTGCCCTGCTCCTGCCTGACCCCCATCTCTGCCCCGCTCCCACCCCACGTTTCCCTAGCCCCCACCACACAGATGTGGGCTCCTAGCTCTGCTCCCCCCACCCGGCTGCCAGAGAGGCCCGAAGCTGCCCACCAGGGGGCGCTGCTGCTCCATGCCAGCCCCACACCTGAAGGGGTCCCGATGGGGCTCAGGCAACCACCACGTGCAGGTTGTCCCGCACCCTCTCGATCAGGTAGCCGAAGAGGCTGTCGGCCGTCTCGGGGATCCCGTCGGCTCGGGCCGGGTCCAGGATCACGGACTGGATCTGAGCCACATGGGGAGTGTTTGCAGCTGGACACAGGGTCCCGGCACTGCCTTCCAAGGGGTCCAGCCACCCACCCCCTCCAGCCACTGTGAGCGGCACCCACTGTGCGGCTGCCAGGGGGGATTGGATACTTCACATCAGCCCACAGCTGTTAAGGAGCCCAGGGCTGGGCTGGCAGGGGCAGCGGGTCGGAGTGAGGGCACGGCTGGGGATGATGGGGGCAGGGCTGGGCTAGCAGGGCTGTGGGTCGCGGAGTGAGGGGTCACCGGCAGAGCTGGGGGCAGGGCTGCAGGTTGCAGTGAGGGCACCGACAGGGCTGTGTGAGGGCGGCTGGGCTAAGCAGGGGCTGCGGGTCGGGAGTGAGGGGCACCGGCAAGCTGGGGGCAGGGCTGCGCAGGGGCTGCAGGTCGGGAGTGAGGGGCACCAGCCGGGGATGGTGGGAGCAGGAGCTGGCGCTACGCAGGGGCTGGCGGTCGGGAGTGAGGGGCACCGGCAGAGCTGGGGGGTTAGGGGGCTGCGGGTCGGGAGTGAGGGGCACTGGCAGGATTGGGGGGACAGGGCCGGGCTAGCAGGGGCTGCAGGTCGGCAGTGAGGGGCACCGGCAGAGCTGGGGGGGCAGAGGGCTGCAGGTCAGGAGTGAGGGGCACCGGTAGAGCTGGACTGGCAGGGGCTGCGGGTCAGGAGTGAGGGGCACCGGCAGAGCTGGGGGGGCAGGGGACTGCGGGTCAGGAGTGAGGGGCACCGGCAGAGCTGGGGGGGCAGGGCTGGGGGCAGGGGCTGCGGGTCAGGAGTGAGGGGCACCGGCAGAGCTGGGGGGGCAGGGTTGGGGGCAGAGGGCTGCAGGTCGGGAGTGAGGGGCACCGGCAGAGCTGGACTGGCAGGGGCTGCGGGTCGGCAGTGAGGGGCACCGGCAGAGCTGGGGGGGCAGGGCTGGGGCAGGGGCTGCGGGTCAGCAGTGAGGGGCACCGGCAGAGCAGTCCTGCAGCACAGCTGTTGCAGGGACACCCCGCGGCCCTGCCAGCCCCTTGCCCGCGGTGCCCCCAGCCCGGCGCCGGCGCCCGCACCTCCTCGAACTCGTCAGCCTTGTAGAGGTTGGGCACCTCCCCGGAGCTCAGGATGTTGTTGATGTCCTCCAGAAAGGAGTCGTCCATGATCTGCGTGTCCACGAAAAGGAAGGTGGTGCGTTTCAGGTCCACGCCCGCCTGCCGGTACAGCTTCTTGATGTCTGGGGGGAGAGGCCGGGGGGCCGTCAGCTCCCTGGGGGGCTGGCTGCACGGGGTGGGGGCTAGCGGGGGGCACTCACCGTCTCTGAACTCCTGCTTGCGGTAGTGCTTGGTCACTTCGATCTGGAAGGTCTGGTCCTCGCAGATGGAGGAGGCCAGGCGTGCCAGGCTCTGGCGCCCGCTGCCCCCGATGCCCACCAGCAGCATGTTCCCGCGCGGCTGGCCGATCACCCGCACAATCCGGGTAACTGCGGGGGGCACTGGTCAGAAGGGGGCACCCCGGGGCCGGAGTGGGCAGCCGATTGGCCACCCAGGTAGCCCCAAGGAGACCAAAAGACTTGCATTGCATGCTGGGAGTTTTCCTCCACCAAAAGCAGAGGCTGCTGTCAGGCGGGATAAAGATTTAACTCAGAGAGATCTCAAAGATCCAGGGGCCAGGACTCCGGGTTCCACCGCTGCCCCGAGCAGCGTGCCTCGGTTTCCCCACTTTGGGAGGCGGGGAAGGTGCACCTGCCCCCAGGGAGGGGAGGCCTGCCTGGCCACGTGGGGCTCACTCAGGGTTACAGCAGGTGCTGATCTGCAGCCAGGTGCCAGGGCAGGGCTGCAGGGGAGCCCTGGAGCCGCCTGGCAGGGGCACGGGGTGGGAGGCGTAGCTCACTGTGTTCGATGGCGTCGCAGAAAAGCACGAGCTGCATCTGCACCACGCCGGGCGTCTGGTTGTACTCGTCCAGCGCCCGCTCCATCTCCAGCTTCAGCGCCGCCAGGTCCACCAGGTCTTCGTACACCCGTGGCTCCCGCATGAAGTCCCCTGCCAGCGGGCAAGAGGGTCACTGGGGGCCACGGCCCCTGCTCCACCCACTACCCCCCCTGCCCTCCCCGAGCCGGGGAGAGAACCCAGGAGTCCTGGCTCCCAGTTCCCCCTGCTTTGACCCACCAGCCCTCACTCCCCTCCCAGAGCCGGGGAGAGAACCCAGGAGTCCTGGCTCCCAGGCCCCACGCTGTAGCCACTAGCCCAGCAGCGGGGGCTTGGCAGTGCCACTCAGACCGGCGGCACACAGCCCCTGCCCGCGGCACCCACCGAAGATGGGCGGGCGCTTGCTGGGGCAGAGGTTGTGGAAGGTCAGGTCGAAGAAGGAGCCCAGCTTCTCGCTCAGGAGGCCAACGAAGGTGTCTTTGTCGGCCGAGTCCACCAGGCGGTCGGAGAAGACCCTGCCGGGAGAGGGGGCTGGGCTCAGGCACCGGGGGTCGCCCCGCAGGAGCTCGGAGGGGCCAGGTCCCATGTGGGAGGAAAGGGGCGCAGCGTGGCCGGGTGCAGGGGGAGGGTAGATGCCCACCGCACCAGGCCAGCAGTGCCCAGGGAGGGGGCGCAGTCTGGCCGGGAGCAGGGGGAAGGAAGGTGCCCACCAGCACCAGGCCGGCAGTGCCCTGGAGGGGGCGCAGCGTGGCTGGGCGTGGGGGAGGGAAGGCGCCCACCTGCACCAGGCCGGCAGTGCCCAGGGGGCTGGAGGGGCGCAGCATGACCGGGCGCGGGGGGAGGGAAGGTGCCCACCGGCACCAGGCTGGCAGCTCTACCTGAAACACTCGTGGATCCACAGGCGGGTGAGGCTGGGCTTGGTATCGTGGAAATCCTTGTGCGCCCGCAGCATCCCCTGGAACACCTGTGCCAGGGCAGAGCCTGAGCTGCCAGCTGGGACCCCCCCACCGGGACCCCCCCGCCAAGTTACTGACCCCTCCACCTGCTCGCCTGGGCCAAGCCCTTCACCAATGCAGCTCCCAAACAGAAACAGGCCCCAGGCCCCTGCCCCATTCCCCGCCCCCCTGAGCCAGCCAGTCCCTGCCCTGGGGCCGGAGGGGAGCCAGCGCCCCCTAGAGGGGACAGGTCCCTGCCCCATTCCCTGCCCCCCTGAGCCAGCCAGTCCCCGCCCTGGGGCCCGGTGGGAGCCAGCGCCTCCTAGAGGGAACAGGCCCCTGCCCCTTTCCCCGCCCCCTGAGCCAGCTGTTCCTGGAAGCCTCCGGCCCAGATCCCATCTGCGTGTGGCTGCGGCTGTGATGGGCAGGACACACTGAGGGGCTGGCACCGGGCACCAGCACCACACCTCTGCTGGATTCCTCCCTGCGCCAGCCCCACTAGTGCCAGGGGCCTTCCGTGCCCCCAACCCCCATGTGTGGGGCCAACAGATACTGTGAGCAGGACCCCTGGTTCCATGCTGGGCTCTGACCCAGGGGGTGGGCAGGGCCCCTGGCCCCACGCTGGGCTCCATGCTGGGCCCAGGGGGCGGGCGGGGCCCCCGGCCCCACACTGGGCTCTGGGCTGGGCTCTGACCCAGGGGGTGGGCGGGGTCCCTGGTTCCATGCTGGGTTCTGGGCTGGGCTCTGACCCAGGGGGTGGGCGGGGTCCCTGGTTCCACGCTGGGCTCTGGGCTGGGCTCTGACCCAGGGGGTGGGCAGGGCCCCCGGCTCCACGCTGGGCTCTGGGCTGGGCTCTGACTCAGGGGGTGGGCAGGGCCCCCGGCTCCACGCTGGGCTCTGGGCTGGGCTCTGACTCAGGGGGTGGGCAGGGCCCCCGGCTCCACGCTGGGCTCTGGGCTGGGCTCTGACCCAGGGGGTGGGCGGGGTCCCTGGTTCCACACTGGGCTCTGGGCTGGGCTCTGACCCACGGGGTGGGCGGGGCCCCTGGCTCTACGCTGGGCTCCGGGCTCGGCTCCAACCCATGGGGCACGTGGTGCACCAGCTGGGTACCTTGGAGATGTCGCGCAGGTTGAAGAGGTAGTGGATCTTGGCGGGCGTGGGCAGGAATTTCTGCACCACGGCGTGGTACAGCTCGACCGTGGCCTCGGTGACGACGTTCCCAAGTGGCTTCACCGCCTCCTCGAAGTTCTGCAGCTTCTGGTTGAGCATGGTGCCGAAGATGCGCCGGATCTGTGCCTCCTGCGGGGCGGCCGGAGCGGCACCTAGCGCCAGCTGCTCTCCCCTTGCGGGCCCATCCCTCCCATTCCCGGGGCAGGAGAGAGGGGACGCGGCTGCCAACTGGGCTGTGGGCATCCCGGGGGCTGAGAGATGGCGGGATGGCACCCACCTGCCCTGAGGAAGAGGTGCCCGCGGCGAATGGCGCCTGCCTGGGCTGTGCGCATCCCGGGGGCTGAGAGATGGCGGCCTGGCACCCACCTGCCCTGAGGAAGAGGTGCCCATGGCAAATGGTGCCTGCCTGGGCTGTGGGCATCCCGGGGGCTGAGAGATGGCGGCCTGGCACCCTCCTGCCCTGAGGAAGAGGTGCCCAGGGCGAATGGCGCCAGGGGAGAGGGGCCCCGAGGCCCAGGCATTGAACGCGGCTGCTCTGTGTGCCAGGGAGGCAGCCGCCCTTACCGTGGGGAAGGTCATGTTGATGAGGTTGAATCTGCTCTGAAGCCGGCTGGATATCACGGTGCGGCCGCCCCCCGGGGGGCCCATGGCTGCCATCAGGAACATGTCCTGAGGGGAGAGAGCCGCCGCTCACACCAAAGCCGAGCGAGGCCTTTCTTCTCCCTCCGGGACGCGCGGGAAGCATCCAGAGGGGCCCGTGGCACGGCTGCCACATCCTAATGGTGTTCCAGCGGCAGCACCCAGCACCCATGTCTGCTGTGCCACACGCCAACTAGATTCCGGGCACAGACGCCGACCTCAGCAGGTGCCCCATCCACAAGAACCATCAGAACCAACTCCCCGGGGCCGCGGCACAGCCACCAACCCAGCGCTGCCAGCTCCCCCCCGCCGGCAGGGACCCCGCCTCCGCCGAGCTCCCCAGGCCTGAAGGGGGGATGCGCTGGAGAAAGGGGGCAGGCCAAGCGGTGACACAGCTGAGCCCCTCCCCATGCCGTGAGCCACGCAGTTCCTGGCAGCAAGGGGGCTGGGGTTGGCACAGCTCCTTTTCCAGAAGGCTCCCCAGCGCTGGGGGTGGCAGGGGCTGCCCCCCCATGAGACTCTGCAGAGACCCCTCGGAGCCAGGTGGGCAGCGACGCAGGCCAGCGGTGCCGCGTGGGTTCCTCACCTTGACGTACTTGATGGTTTGCTTCTCGCGGTCGTACCAGAAGCCATAGTCGATCCAGAGGCGCAGCAGCTCCAGAGAGAGAATGTTGAAGGTCGTACATGGAAGGTGATCGCACTTGCCAGCCCCACAGGCACGTAGACGCCTGGTGCGCATTCCACGGGCCGGGAATGTCTTGCACGTTGTTGAGGGGTGGTGGGGGAGGGAGGGCCTGAGTCCAGGGACGCATGGGGCTGGCTTGTCCGACGGGCCACAAGCCAGCCCCCAGGGGCTCAGCCCCGCGGGCTCCGGCACGTTCGCCGATTGGGCTTGATACGACAGCATCAGGACCACCAGCACCCAACCAGCCACCATGACTGCCACCCAGACCCGCCCAACTACCCGCCTGAGACCAAGCGAAACACGCTCAACGCACTGCACCAGCACCTTATGTGCCCACCAACCGTCGCCAGCCTCCCCCTGCGGCCAGCGACATGCCCGGACACCCGCAACTAAGCCACCATTGACGCCCAGCACCACCAGTCTCGCCATGCAAAGATGGCAGCACGAGGCACCCGCCCAGCCCAGCACCTATATGGGTCATTCTCATGGCCTGCCCTGGCCCGGCACCCAGGGGGATCCTGTGGACAACGCTAGCCCATGCCCATGTGCAGGCGATCTCACATAGCCTGGCCCCGCACCGGGGGATCTCGTGGCCCTGCCCCCTGGCCACGCACCAAGGGGGTCCATCCGTGACCCATTACCTGTGCTGACATGGTTGACGGTCAGCACAGCCCACTTGGTGTTGTCCAGGGACTGCAGCACGCTCTGGGCGATGGAGGTCTTCCCGGTGCCAGACCGTATTGCCCAAGGCAACACCCGGGACGCAGAGTAGGAGTTTGAGGTGGGGGCGATTGGAACACCAGGGCGTTATCTCAGGTAGTTGTAGCGCACCGTAGTCCACCCGTGGGGACATGATCTATAGAAGGGGGCGCTGAGGGTGAGGGGGACAGATGGCATCATGCCCAAGTGATCATCAATCACGCTGGACCAGACACATAGCCCATCATCCCGTTCCCTGCTATCATGGCCAAACGGGCCCACAGTCCCCATAGCCCGTTCCCCTGCATCAGGCCAACGGGCCCATCCAGCCCCATAGCCCGTCCCTTGCATCAGGCCAACAGGGCCCATCCAACACCCATAGCCCGTCAGCTCTACCATCAGGCCAATGGGTCCCATCCAGCCCCATAGCCCGTCCCCTATGCAACTGATGGGCCAGGCCCTCCACGACCATAGCCTGTCTCCCTGCATCAGGCAACGGCTCCATCGCCCCATAGCCTAGTCCCGCTGCATCAGGCCAATGGCCATCCAGCCCCATACCGTCCTGGATAGGCACGGGCCCGTCCAGCCCCATATCCCATCCCTGGATAGGCCAAACGGGCCCATCCCCTGCATCAGCCAAAGGGCCCCATCCAGCCACCCATATCCCCATCCCTGGACTCAGGCAAAGGGCCCATCCAGCCCCCATATCCACCCCTGGATCAGGCCAACGGGCCCCATCCAGACCCACTATCCCATCCCTGCAACTGCCAATCAGGCCAACGGGCCCATCCAGCCCCATAGCCCCCCTGCATCAAGAGCCAAAGGCCCATCCAAGCCCCCAGTATCCCATCCCCTGCATCAGGCCAACGGGCCCATCCAGCCCCATATCCGTCCCCTGATCAGGCAACGGGCCCATCCAGCCCCATAGCCGTCACTGCATCAGGCAACGGGTCCCCCGCCCCATATCCCATCCCCTGCATCAGGTCGCAACGGCCCCTCCAGCCCTATAGCCAACTGGCCCTGCAACAGGCCAAACGGGCCCATCCAGCCCCATAGCCTGGTCCCTTGCATCAGGCTTGCAGGGGGACAGAAAGCTGGTAGATCGACGGGCAAGTGCCCAGCGGCTCCAGGTGTAGCTGGCAGACGGTGTCAGCGGCGGTGAACGCTCGCAGGGGGACAGAAAGCTGGCTAGATCAACGGGCAGTGCCAGCGGCTCCAGGTGTAGCTGCAGACGGTGTCAGCGAGGTGCGGCATGGGGTCGATTCTGGGCCGGTTTGTTCCAACTTTATTAATGATCCGGATGAGGGGACTGATTGCACCCTCAGCAGCAAGTCTGCAGCTGACACTGAGCTGTTTGCTATCCCTTACAATCCCTTTCGTAGGAGACTCCCAGAGGAGCGCTTCTCCCCCAGCTTTGGACTCCACTTCTCCTGCTCAGCCCTGCTCCGGCTAAGGCCCTAGCCCCCATCTCGGCCCCCGGCAGCCCAGTTACTCACTTGGATGGGTACCTCCACATTTTGGGCAGTTTGTCCTCAAACGAGGCCCAGTTCTTCCTCTTGGGGTCGACAAATACCGTAGACGGTGTCCTGGAGGGAGCAGGAAGATCCTGTGAGAGGCCCGGGCCTGGCCGCCCAACGCGCGGCCAGGACAGGAGCTGAAGCTGGGGCCTATCAAGGAATGCAGGCTCTGGCCTCAGCAGAGGCTCTTGGAGCTGGGACTACAGAGGGCTTGAGGTGTCAATGCCGTGAAGAGAGACGGGAGCGGGCAGGAATGGAGGAAATGACATGGAGCTGCTCACTCCCGGCAAGCGCTGTCCCTTCCCTTCCCCTATTGGCCATTCCCTCCCATCACCTTCTTGGCTCTGCTCTGGTCACAGCATCACCATTCCTCTGGGCTCCCTCGGGCCTGCGTGGGGAGACACGCCAGGGACCTGTTGGGGAAGGAGCCTTCCATCTCTCGCAGTAGCTGTCAATCTTCTTCCTGCCCTCCTCGTCCACCGCCGCGCACAGACAACATCATGCTGAAGATGAAGTACATTCCACCACTGTGGTGTAGTTCTCGCCATCTGCTGGGTTCACCTGGAGAGCAAGAGATGGGAACCTCGCACTGAGCTGGCTCTCTAACCTAATCACAGGCTACCAGAGCATTCCCCATAAACACGTGTTGACACACCTCAGAACATAGGGTGATATGCAAGAAGTGTTCTACAATGACATAGTATCCGGAACATCATGCTGGACAACGAAAGCATTCTAGGCTGGCGTACCTGGAACATCAGGCTGCACAATGGCAGCGTTCTAGGTTGATGTATCCGGAACATCAGGCTGCACAATCGGAGTGTTCTAGGTTTGACGAAACCAGAACGTCAGGCTGTAACAATGGGCACATTCTGGTTGATGTACCCAGGAACATCAGCCTGCAATGATGGAGTGTTCTAAGGCTATCATACCCAAAACATCAGGCTGCACAATGGGAGGTTTAGGCTGACATACCCTGTGAATATAAGGCTGCACCATGAGAAGCATTCTAGGCTGACGTACCCGGAACATCAGGCTGCACACTGGAGTGTTGTAGGTTGATGAACCCAGAACATTAATACAATGTTGATGTACCTGCAACATCAGCCTCCACGATGGGAGTGCTCTAGGTGACATACCCAGAACATCAGGCTGTACCATGGGAGTGTTTTAGGTTGACATACCCAGAACATCAGGCTGCACAATGGAACATTCTAGTGTGATATAACCAGAACGCAGGCTATACAATGGGCACATTCTGCTGATGTACCTGGAACATCAGTCTGCATGATGGGAGTGTTCTAGGCTGACATACCCAGAACATCAAGGCTGCACAGTGGGAGCGTCTAGACTGATTTAACAGAACATCAAGCTGTACCATGGGAGTGTTCTAGGCTGTCATACCAGGAACATCAGCCTGCATGATGGGAGTGTTCTGAGCTGATATAGCTGGAATGTAAGGCTGCATGGACGAATGTTCTAGGTTGGCATACCCACACCCTAACCCTTAAATCAGCAGCTATGATGGGTAGTGTAGGTTGAAACACTCAGAAACCTTTAAGCTCTGTGAATAAGTCTTTATTCTTCTCTCCTAAACTGGTACTTAGTCTCCTCCAAATCAGGAGGCTTTGCTGGCAATGGTGCCAGAACATAAGACTAGAACAATCAGAACGACCACACTGGATCAGACCAAAGGTCCACCCAGACCAGTATCTGCTCCGACAGCAGCCAATGCCAGTGCCCCAGAGGGGAGTGAACCTAACAGTTAATGATCACATGATCTCTCTCCTGCTATCCATTCCACCCTCTGACAAACAGAGGGTGAGACACCATTCCTTACCCATCCCTGGCCAATATGGACCTCCATGATGTAGGCCCTGCAGTCAGGCATGACCAGAACACGGAGAGGCTGAGAAACAAGGGGGTGCCAGAGCACTGGCTACTAGGGATGATCGTAACCCAACTCTTGCTACAAGGAACCCCTGCTCTGGATTCCGAGGATCGGCATTCAGTTCCCCACAGCTGGGTACCTCTGCTGACTTACACGAGTGACTCCTGGTTTAAACACCGTGGGGTCACATCAACGGAGTGGAGCTCCTGCTGATTACCAACGCCCAGATACAGAGGGGCGCCAGGGGTGCAAAGGCGTCAAAGCCCCTGCCTGAGCGATGGGCGGAAAGGCAGCCAATGAGAGCGCGAGGGCGGCTCCCGCTCGCTACCAACCCCGTTCTCTGGGGTGGCCAGACAGAGAAGAGCTGCAGAGCGACACAATCCCGCTGTACTCGGGATGGGGACCAGCTCCTCACAGTTTTCCTTCTTGAACGTCAGCATCTTGTCAATGAACTTGTCGAACATTCGGCTGCAGGAGCTTCCGTCTCCCCTGAAGGGAGGGACCAGAGCAATAGCTCCGCACAGCAGGGTTGAGCTATTCCACTCCTGGCTTCCACCACGGCTCTGCCGGTGCCCTCACATCCTCCCCCAGCTCCAGCCCTGGCCTCCCCCCGGCTCTGCCAACCCGCAGCTCCAGCACTGGGCTCACACCCCGGCTCAGCCAGTGCCCCTCACGCCCGACCTGCAGCCTTCCCCAGCTCCAGCCTCTGGGCTCCACCGCTCTGCGCACCCACAGCTCCAGCGCTGGCTCTGCTAGTGCCCCTCGGCCCAAATCCACACCCCTCCTCCCCGCAGCACAGGGGAGAGTGCCCCGCTCCATCCCTCCTCCCACCCAGGAACCTGGGGCGCTTCTCGATCCAAGAGTGGAGTAGGGTTCCAGCCACAGGTCGCTGAGTCCGTGTAGACCATCCCCGCAGCGGAGACAGTGGCGGCGAGGCCACCGCTAGGTTCTCCACCTCGAAGAGCAGTGAGACCTGGAGAAGGGACAGGATCATGGGGGCAACGCGCCGCCTTCCTGGCCCCGGCCCAGGTGCTCGGAGCTGCCCCCAGGATGACTTGCCTGCTCAGGCAGGGAGATCCGCTCCCCATGATCAGGGTCAAGACTTTGTGTCGTCCATGACTGAGTTCATGCTCTCGATCCACAGGGTGTCCACCGGCCCGCAAACAGGATCCACTTCTCATCGGCTTCTCGTCTGGTGGAGCAGGAGAGCAGGGGAAGCCCCTCAGCGCTCTAGGAGCTCCCACCCTTGCCCAAAAGCTCGTGCCTTCAGCCCTCTCTGCCCCTCGATCCACGCCACACTGCCCTCAGGGTGCCCTTGGGCCTCCGACAGCAAGTCCCGGTGCTGGGAAAGGAGATGAAATGGAGATGGGCATGGGTCATCC
>NC_133779.1:22845321-22902542 GCF_003597395.2 Chelonoidis abingdonii | reverse complement strand
CAGCTCAGTGGCGGCTGGTGCAGCCAAGTGGCGTCTTGGCCGGATGTTGAGGTCGTCATTGAAGGTGATCATGCTCTTGCCGGCACAGGCACGTAGACGGCCCTTGGTGCGCTTTCCACGCGGCTCTGGATTCGTCGCACGTTGTTGGGAGGTCTGGGGGCAGGGGCTAGTCCAGGGACGGCATGGGCTGGCGGCTTCCAACAGACGGGTCCAAGGCCAGCCCCTCCAGGGCTCGAGCCTTCGCGCGAGCCAACCGGGCACGTTCGCCCGATTGAGAGCTTGAGATATACTTGTCCAGCACAGCGGCCACGCCCAGCACCCGCACCAGTCACCAATGACTGACCCAGCACACCGCAATTGACTCCTCTGCCGGCAAGACGACTGCTCGGCACCCGCGCCAGCGCAATGACTCGGCCAGCACCCGCCAGCCCCCCATGCCGGCAGCGACCATGCGAGCACGCCCACCCCATGACTGCCAGCCACCCCGCCTAGCTCCCACCGGCCAGCGCCGACGCACCAGCCACAGACTTTTGCCCCACCAACCGCCAGCCTCCCCCTGCAGGCACGACCGAATCAGGCCAACGGGCCCATCCAGCCCCATAGCCCATCCCCTGCATCAGACCAAAGGGCCCATCCAGCCCCCATATCCCATCCCCTGCATCAGGCCAACGGGCCCATCCAGCCCCCATATCCCGTCCCCTGGATCAGGCCAACGGGCCCATCCAGCCCCATAGCCCGTTCCCTGCATCAGGCCAACGGGTCCATCCCGCCCCATATCCCATCCCCTGCATCAGGTCAACGGGCCCCTCCAGCCCTATAGCCTGTCCCCTGCATCAGGCCAACGGGCCCATCCAGCCCCATAGCCTGTCCCTTGCATCAGGCTTGCAGGGGGACAGAAAGCTGGCTAGATCGACGGGCAGTGCCCAGCGGCTCCAGGTGTAGCTGGCAGACGGTGTCAGCGGGCGGTGAACGCTCGCAGGGGGACAGAAAGCTGGCTAGATCAACGGGCAGTGCCCAGCGGCTCCAGGTGTAGCTGGCAGACGGTGTCAGCGGGCGGTGAACGCTCGCAGGGGGACGGAAAGCTGGCTAGATCAACGGGCAGTGCCCAGCGGCTCCAGGTGTAGCTGGCAGACGGTGTCAGCGAGGTGCGGCATGGGTCGATTCTGGGGCCGGTTTTGTTCCACACTTTATTAATGATCCGGATGAGGGGACTGATTGCACCCTCAGCAGCAAGTCTGCAGCTGACACTGAGCTGTTTGCTATCCCTTACAATCTCCTTTCGTAGGAGACTCCCAGAGGATGCGCTTCTCCCCCCAGCTTTGGACCTCCACTTCTCCTGCTCAGCCCTGCTCCGGCTAAGGCCCTAGCCCCCCATCTCGGCCCCCGGCAGCCAGTTACTCACTTGGATGGGTACCTCCACATTTTGGGCAGTTTGTCCTCAAACGAGGCCCAGTTCTTCCTCTTGGGGTCGACAAAATACTCGTAGACGGTGTCCTGGAGGGAGCAGGAAGATCCTGTGAGAGGCCCGGGCCTGGGCCGCCCAACGCGCGGCCAGGACAGGAGCTGAAGCTGGGGCCTATCAAGGGGATCAGGCTCTGGCCTCAGCAGAGCCTTGGAGCTGGGACTACAGAGGGCTTGAGGTGTCAATGCCGTGAAGAGAGACGGGAGCGGGGCAGGAATGGGAGGAAATGACATGGAGCTGCTCACTCCCGGCAAGCGCTGTCCCTCTTCCCTTCCCCTATTGGCCATTCCCCTCCCATCACCCTCTTGGCTCTGCTCTGGTCACAGCATCACCATTCCTCTGGGCTCCCTCGGGCCTGCGTGGGGAGACACGCCAGGGACCTTGTTGGGGAAGGAGCCTTCCATCTCTCGCAGGTAGCTGTCAATCTTCTTCCTGCCCTCCTCGTCCACCGCCGCGCACACGGACCAGATCATGCTGAAGATGAAGTACATTTCCACCACTGTGGTGTAGTTCTCGCCATCTGCTGGGTTCACCTGGAGAGCAAGAGATGGGAACCTCGCACTGAGCTGGCTCTCTAACCTTAACACAGGCTACCAGAGCATTCCCCATAAACACGTGTTGACACACCCAGAACATAGGGTGATATGGCAAGAAGTGTTCTACAATGACATGATGTACCCGGAACATCATGCTGGACAACGGAAGCATTCTAGGCTGGCGTACCTGGAACATCAGGCTGCACAATGGCAGCGTTCTAGGTTGATGTATCCGGAACATCAGGCTGCACAATCGGAGTGTTCTAGGTTGACGAAACCAGAACGTCAGGCTGTACAATGGGCACATTCTGGTTGATGTACCAGGAACATCAGCCTGCATGATGGGAGTGTTCTAGGCTATCATACCCAAAACATCAGGCTGCACAATGGGAGTTTTAGGCTGACATACCCTGGAATATAAGGCTGCACCATGAGAGCATTCTAGGCTGACGTACCCGGAACATCAGGCTGCACACTGGGAGTGTTGTAGGTTGATGTACCCAGAACATTATACAATGTTGATGTACCTGCAACATCAGCCTCCACGATGGGAGTGCTCTAGGTTGACATACCCAGAACATCAGGCTGTACCATGGGAGTGTTTTAGGTTGACATACCCAGAACATCAGGCTGCACAATGGGAACATTCTAGGTTGATATAACCAGAACGTCAGGCTATACAATGGGCACATTCTGCTGATGTACCTGGAACATCAGTCTGCATGATGGGAGTGTTCTAGGCTGACATACCCAGAACATCAGGCTGCACAGTGGGAGCGTTCTAGACTGATTTAACCAGAACATCAAGCTGTACCATGGGAGTGTTCTAGGCTGTCATACCAGGA
Source organism: Chelonoidis abingdonii (assembly GCF_003597395.2). Lineage (NCBI taxonomy): Eukaryota > Metazoa > Chordata > Testudines > Testudinidae > Chelonoidis > Chelonoidis abingdonii. The sequence continues at coordinate 22,899,699 of NC_133779.1, read as the reverse complement.
ACATCAGCCTGCATGATGGGAGTGTTCTGAGCTGATATAGCTGGAATGTAAGGCTGCATGACGAATGTTCTAGGTTGGCATACCCACACCCTGAACCCTTAAATCAGCAGCTATGATGGGTGAGTTGTAGGTTGATACACTCAGAACCTTTAAGCTCTGTGAATAAGTCTTTATTTCTTCTCTCCTTACATGGTACTTATGTCTCCTCCAAGCTCAGGAGGCTTTGCTGGCCAATGGTGCCAGAACATAAGACTAGAACATCAGAACGACCACACTGGATCAGACCAAAGGTCCACCCAGACCAGTATCTGTCTTCCGACAGCAGCCAATGCCAGGTGCCCCAGAGGGAGTGAACCTAACAGTTAATGATCACATGATCTCTCTCCTGCTATCCATCTCCACCCTCTGACAAACAGAGGGTGGAGACACCATTCCTTACCCATCCTGGCCAATATGGACCTCCATGAATGTATTGCCCTGGCAGTCAGGCATGACCAGAACACGGAGAGGCTGAGAAACAAGGGGGTGCCAGAGCACTGGCTACTAGGGATGATTCGTAACCCAAACTCTGCTACAGGAACCCCCTGCTCTGGATTCCGAGGATCGGCATCCCAGTTCCCCACAGCTGGGTACCTCTGCTGACTTACACGGAGTGACTCCTGGTTTACACCGGTGGGGTCACAGTCACGGAGTGGAGCTCCTGCTGATTACCACGCCCAGATACAGAGGGGCGCCAGGGGTGCAAAGGCGTCAAAGCCCCCTGCTCTGAGCGATGGGCGGAAAGGCAGCCAATGAGAGCGCGAGGGCGGCTCCCGCTCGCTACCTACCCCGTTCTCTGGGGTGGCCAGAGCAGAGAAGAGCTTGCAGAGCGACACAATCCCGCTGTACTCGGGGATGGGGACCAGCTCCTCACAGTTTTCCTTCTTGAACGTCAGCATCTTGTCAATGAACTTGTCGAACATTCGCTGCAGAGCTTCCGTCTCCCCCTGAGGAGTGAGGGACCCAGAGCAAAGCTCCCGCACAGCAGGGTTGAGCTATTCCACTCCTGGGCTCTCCACCACGGCTCTGCCGGTGCCCCTCACATCCTCCCCCAGCTCCAGCCCTGGGCTCCCCCCGGCTCTGCCAACCCGCAGCTCCAGCACTGGGCTCACACCCCCGGCTCAGCCAGTGCCCCTCACGCCCGACCTGCAGCCCTTCCCCCAGCTCCAGCCCTGGGCTCCACCGGCTCTGCCGACCCACAGCTCCAGCGCTGGGCTCTGCTAGTGCCCCTCGGCCCAAATCCACCACCCCTCCTCCCCGCAGCACAGGGGAGAGTGCCCCCTGCTCCATTCCCTCCTCCCACCCAGGAACCTTGGGGCGCTTCTCGATCCAAGAGTGGACGTAGGGTTTCCAGCCCAGGTCGCTGTAGTCCGTGTAGACCATCCCGCAGCGGGAGACAGTGGCGGGCGAGGCCACCGCTAGGTTCTCCACCTCGAAGAGCAGTGAGACCTGGAGAAGGGACAGGATCAGTGGGGGCAACGCGCCGCCTTCCTGGCCCCGGCCCAGGTGCTCGGAGCTGCCCCCAGGATGACTTGCCTGCTCAGGCAGGGAGATCCGCTCCCCATTGATCAGGGTCAAGACTTTGTTGTCGTCCATGACTGAGTTCATGCTCTCGATCCACAGGGTGTCCACCGGCCCGTCAAACAGGATCCACTTCTCATCGGGCTTCTCGTCTGGTGGGAGCAGGAGAGCAGGGGAAGCCCCCTCAGCGCTCTAGGAGCTCCCCACCCTTGCCCAAAAGCTCGGCCTTCCAGCCCTCTCTGCCCCCTCGATCCACGCCCACTGCCCTCAGGGTGCCCTTGGGCCTCCGACAGCAATGCCCGGTGCTGGGAAAGGAGATGAAATGGAGATGGGCATGGGTCATCCAGGGATGGAACGGGGGCTGCGAGTTGGGAGTGAGGGGCACTGGCAGAGCTGGGGGGCAGGGCTGGGCTAGCAGGGGCTGCGGGTCGGGAGTGAGGGGCACCGGCAGGGCTGGGGTGGGGCAGGGCTGGGCTAGCAGGGGCTGCGGGTCGGGAGTGAGGGGCACCGGCAGAGCTGGGGGGGCAGGGCTGGGCTAGCAGGTGCTGCGGGTCGGACGTGTGAGGGCACTTGGCAGAGCTGGCGGGGGCAGGCCTGGGCTAGCAGGGTGTGGGTCAGGAGGACTAGCAGAGCGGGGGGGTGGGTTGGGCTAAATAGCGGCTGTGGGTCAGGGAGGGGCAACAACACACTGAGCAAGTGGGGGGGCAGGGGGGGCTAATGTGGCCTGTGGGTCGGGAGGGCACAACACACCATGGCAGAGCTGGGGGGCAGGGGCTGGGCTAATAGTGGGCTGGGGTCGGCTTTTACGTTACTTCGTATTGTGCGCGTTAGCGATGCCACACCCACTGGCAGACTGTGGGGGCTGGGCAGAAGCTAATAGTGGCTGTGGTCGGGAGGGCACAAACCACTACCACGGCACATCCATAACCAAGACTCAGTGTTCACCTCGCTTTTCATGTGGGGCTATCCATGTAAATTGAACCAGAGCCCTGGTGGGCACCAGCCCCATCCCCCTTCCCCGGTGCTGAGCCAGCCAGTGCCCCCGGCTGCGCTCCCGCCGCCTGTCACCTCGCTGTCATCCTCAATGACCAGCAATACTGGGGTCAGGCCGCAGCCCCCCCGTCTCCTAGTAACGGCAGAACTCTCTCACATGCCACCGCAGCCTGGCACGCACACGCCACCCGCTCCGGTGGGCAAACCGAATCTCCCGGGTTCCCGTGGGGAGACCCGGCCACAAGCCATCAGACCGTGGGTCACTGAGCAGCCGCGCATGGCAGGGGCACCCCCTACGTGGTGCTGGTGGGTATGGTCTGGCATCTAGCGCCCGCGCAGTGTAGCATGCCAGGCCTGGGGCACAGCTCCCCACGGTGCACGGCTGAGAGCACCTCCCTTCTCCGCGCTGTTTGCGGAATGCTGGTGCTAACTGGCCAGCACGCGCCGGGGGCACCCCAGCACCCGGGCACAGGCCAGTCTCCCAGAGAGGGGCAGGCCAGCCAAGAGAGTGGAACAGACATGCCAGAGTGAGGAGCAGAAAGCAGCACACGGGCACTGCCCCCCTTCTGCGCAGTCCTATGAGGCGTGCCCTGCCCCCGGGCACAGGCCCCCCTCTGCCCACTCCTCTGGACTGTGCCCTGCCCCCGGGCACAGGCCGCCCTCTGCCCACTCCCCTGAGCCGTGCACTGCCCCTGGGCACAGCCACCCGCTCTGCCCACTCCTCTGGGCCGTGCACTGCCCCTGGGCACAGCCACCCGCTCTGCCCACTCCTCTGGGCCGTGCACTGCCCCTGGGCACAGCCCCCTCTCTGCCCAGTCCTATCAGCCCTGCCCTGGCCCCGGGCACAGCCCCCCTCTGCCCACTCCTCTGGGCCATGCCCTGGCCCCACGCACAGCCCCCCTCTGCCCACTCCTCTGGGCCATGCCCTGGCCCCGCGCACAGGCCCCCCAATGCCCATTCCTCTGGGCCATGCCCTGGCCCCGGGTACTGCTCCCTTCTGCCCACTCCTCTGGGCCGTGCCCTGCCCCCCTCTCTGGCTGTGGCTCACCCCTGGCCCTGGCGCCCATGGGTACCTGCGCAGGCTGCCCGCATGACGCTGGACAGGATGCCATCTGTCCACTCGCCGGTGCTGAGGTCATACTCTCCATACAGCTCGCCCAGGGACACGGCCTTGGGGTTCAGGGGGAATTCCTGCCAGGCCCAGCGCCAGCCGGAGGGCAGAGGAGAGAACCAGTCAGAGGGGGTGGGAAGCCAGGGACCCCTGCCCAGCCCTGCCCGGCTCCCAGCCCCCTGCCACCGCCCGGCGCCAGGGCAGCCCCAGTCCCCACCCACTGACCCGGACGAGATTGTAGGCGGCGTCCCCACTCCGGCACAGGGCGGCCATGGTGGCCTGCAGAGTGCGCCAGGTGACCGTCTTGCCGCTGCCCGTGGTGCCCACAATCATGGTGGAGTGGCGGGAGTTCTTGGTCTCGTACAGCTGGATGACCTTGGTGATGGTGAAGGGCGTCACCTGCAGCCCCATCCCCTTCAGCTCCAGCTCGATGGCTTCCTTCAGCTGCAGAGACAGGGCCCTGCCTGGGGTGACGGGCCCCGGGCACGGAGCCCAGGGCGGGGAGCAGCCCACGCCAGCAGCGACAGGCACAGCCGGCCTGAGCTCGCTGCACGTGCCCCCGGGACCCCACTCCCTGTCCAGACCAGGAAAGAACCCAGGAGTCCTGGCCCCCAGCCCGCCTGCTCTAACCCCTAGCCCCCGCTCCCCTCCCAGAGCCGAGGAGAAAACCCAGGAGTCCCGGCTCCCAACCCCCCTGCTCTAACCACTAGACCCCACTGCCCTCCCAGAGCCGGGGAGAGAACCCAGGAGTCCTGGCTCCCAGCCCCCCCACTCTAACCCCTAGACCCCACTCCCCTCCCAGAGCCAGGGAGAGAACCCAGGAGTCCCGGCTCCCAACCCCCCTGCTTTAACCACTAGACCCCACTCCCCTCCCAGAGCCGGGGAGAGAACCCAGGAGTCCTGGCTCCCAGCCCCCCTGCTCTAACCACTACCCCCTGCTCCTGTCCCTGAGCTGGGAACAAAACCTAGGCGTCCCCAGCTCTCGGGAAGGAAGTGCCTTGGCAGTGCAGCCCCTCAGCACTAGAGGGCACGTGGCTCCAGCCCTGGGAGAAGGAGCCCAGCTGAGGGCCAGGCCGGCTAGCTGACCTTCCCGTAGTCAATGACCGGCGACTCGATGCCCGGGAAGAGGTCCTGGATGATGCCGTTGAAGAGAGGCACGTCGACCGAGGCGAGCTTGGCGATATTCATGTCCTTCATTGCCATGAGGAGGATCTGAAAGCCACCAGGAGAGCCGGGTGAGCCAGGCACCTCGGGGTGCTGGGGATCCGGCTGGCACTCTGACGGCATCACTCCTCACGGCCCCCTCCAGTGCCGCCCGGCACATCCCAGGGGCACCTCACCTCTTCGTCGGTGATGTCGGGGTGCACCCTGCGCTTCTTCCCGGCGTAGCGGAGCAGCGACGTCAGTGCCCGCAGGCCGAAGTCATAGTGGTCCTGCTTGGAGAGCTGCTGCACTGCTAGCGAGTAGAGGGTGTAGACCTTCTTAGCCAGGAGCTGGGACAGAGTGGAGCCCATCAGCGCGGGGTGGGGCGCGGCAGCCAGGGGCTCCATTGCGGGGGGCCAGGGCACCAGGCTTTGGAGGGGCATCTCGCTGAGAGCTAGAAACCCCCAGCTCACCCCGCCTGCCATCCCCTGACCCCTGGAGCCCTGCCACAGCCAGCACCCCCAACAGCAGAAACCCCCTCACCCTGGCCAGCTGGTCCCTCAACCTTGGGGCTAGATGGGAGCCTGGGCCACCCGGACGGGAAAGGCCCCGTGTCCCAATCCCCGAGCCCGCCCGTCCCCCCAATCTGGGGCCGGATGGGAGCCCGGGCCACCAGACGGGAAAGGCCCCATGTCCCAATCCCTGAGCCCGCCAATCCCCCCAGTCTGGGGCCGGATGGGAGCCCAGGCCACCCAGATGGGAAAGGCCCCGTGTCCCAATCCCTGAGCCTGCCCGTCCCCCCAGTCTGGGGCCAGATGGGAGCCCGGGCCACCCAGACGGGAAAGGCCCCGTGTCCCGTTCTCTGAGCCCGCCAGTCCCCCCAGTCTGGGGCCGGATGGGAGCCCGGGCCACCCGGACGGGAAAGACCCCATGTCCCAATCCCTGAGCCCGCCAGTCCCCCCAGTCTGGGGCCGGATGGGAGCCCGGGCCACCCAGACGGGAAAGGCCCCGTGTCCCGTTCTCCGAGCCTGCAGGTCCCCTCCCTGGCTGGGACTGGACCCACTGACCAGGCCACGAGTGCTCCCAGCTAGGGCAACTCTCTGAGATCTGTGGCCCCAGGACCGCGAGTACCTTACAGTTGCTGAACCCTTCTCCGAAGAGGATGATCTCTGCGATGAGCGTGGAGTCCGGCACCACCATGGAGATGGGGCGGAACATGGACTTGAGGTTGTCGGGCAGCTCTGTCCGTCCGGCGTAACCTGCCCCATGGCACCCAGCAGCACGTTAGCCCTGGCCACTTGCCATCTCCGCCTCGCCCCCTTTACCCCAACCCCAGGCCTGGGACCCTGAGCCGAGGCCCCTGCACAGGGACCAGCTGGTCTTGGGTTCTTCCCTAATGGCCAAGTGGTGCCCATCTGAACTCCTGCCATGCCCGAGCCAGCCACTCCGCCAGCGAGAGGGACCTTTCCATGAGCACGGGCGTGTCTCCCACCTGGGTTCATGGTGATGAAGATGCCACAGGACCACACCAGCTTGATCTTATGGCCCTCAAAGATGAAGGAGGTCATGTTGGCGGCCAAGGCTGAGAGAATGGAGAGGATCTGCTGGGCCACCACTGACAGCACCTCAATGTTGATGCGGTTGAACTCGTCAAAGCAGCCCCAGGCTCCTGTCTGAGGGATGAGAGCAGAAAGTGCGGGGTGGGTGCTGCCACAAACAGGTTCCTCCCATTCACGCACAGCCCCATGCCCATCCGCCTCACCCTGCCCTGGAGAGGGAGTGGGATCTAGTGGTTAGAACGTGGGGGGCCAGCAGCCAGGCCTCCAGGGTTCCGTCCCCAACTCTGGGAGGGGAGTGGGTCTGGGAGTCCCAGCCCTGGGAAGCGCCCATGTGCTCTGGAGCCAATGCAATGGCCTGACCCCTTACCTGAGCCAGGCCCGAGTACATGCGCCCCATGGATTTATAGTCCAGGCCTTCGGAGCAGTTCACTACAATCACATACATGCCCAGGGCCTTGCCCAGGTCTTTCACAGTCTCCGTTTTCCCTGTGCCAGCAGGGCCTTTGGGAGACCCTCCCCGGTGGAGGTGGAGGGCTGTGGTCAGAGTTATGTAGCACCTGGAAAGAGAGGGGAGACCACGCATCAATCTCCCTGCTTTCCCCAGCCCGCCCCGGCCATCCACCACTGGGATCTCCTCTCTCCATCCCTCTGATGTCCACTCTGCCCATCCAGCCCCTCTGCCTCTGGGAACAGACCTCAGCTGAAGCCAGCAGGAAGCCCAAGAAAGGGGGCAGGGAGAGCTCAGTGGTTTGAGCATTGGCCTGCTAAACCCAGGGTTGAGAGTTCAATCCTTGATGGGGCCATTTAGGGATCTGAGGCAAAAATCTGTCTGTGGATTGGTCCTGCTTTGAGCAGGGGGTTGGACTAGATCCCTCCTGAGGTCCCTTCCAACCCTGAGATTCTACGATAAGCTCAGCAGTTAGTCCCTAGTTCTCCTGTGGCACTTTCCTCAGGAGCAGTTTCACTGTCGGGGATCAAGCCATCACCTTAACGTAGCCAACAAACTCTGGGTGCCTCTTGTGATCCCCAATCTCCCAGCGCCCCCCAGGGGGCTGCCGACAGCACTGCACTGGAGCAGCAGGGACTTGGCACACCGTGCTGTACCTGTCAGTGAGCGGCGTGATGACCAAGCGTCCGGAGTTCCCCAGGTACTCGTAGCCGTAGGGGAACTGGGTGTTGGTTTGCCTGATGACACAGTCATCCAGATCCTGCCGAGGGAAACGGGGGGAAATAGAGCCAGGCCTCTGGACTCCCCCACCTGCCCATGGGGCTCCGGTGACAGAGGACAAGCAGGCACCAGGGGAGAGACTCATCAGACTGCAGAGAGGACGGACGTGCAGATCCCGGGGGAATCCATCCGGCAGCCCATGAGGTCAGGTTCATCCCCCCTCCTGCCATACCAGGGCACTCTGCAGACACAAACCCGGTAGCCCTCTGACTGCCCCCACCCAGGGAGGTGGGTCATATCACTGGGGAGAAAAGGAGACACAGATGGAAAAGGGGCTTGGCTGAGGCCATGCGGCAAGTGGAGGTGGAGCTGCAGAGTTCCCAGCTTCAGATCCAGTGCTGAGGTCACTGGGTCGCTGCCACATCAAAGGAGAGAGAAAAAGCAGGGAGCAGGGCTGGGAGGGCACCAGACATGGCAGAGAGCTCCGCAGGGACCCCAGGCATTGAAGTCCCCCATAAAACCCCCGGGTTTTCAATCCCCCTGATATCTGCTGGGAGAGCAATACAGCAGTGCACAGACAATCCAGGAAGTTTTTGCAAAGTGTTGGGGACAATTTCCTGGTGCAAGTGCTGGAGGAACCAACCATGGGCCGTGCTCCTCTTGACCTGCTGCTCACAAACAGGGAAGAATTGGTAGGGGAAATAGAAGTGGGTGGCAACCTGGGCAGCAGTGACCATGAGATGGTCGAGTTCAGGATCCTGACAAAAGCAGCAGAATACGGGCCCTGGACTTCAGAAAAGCAGACTTGGACTCCCTCAGGGAACTGATGGGCAGGATCCCCTGGGAGAATAACATGAGGGGGAAAGGAGTCCGGGAGAGCTGAGTGTATTTTAAAGAAGCCCTTATTGAGGCTGCAGGAACAAACCATGCCGATGCACAGAAAGAATAGCAAATATGGCAGGCAACCAGCTTGGCTTAACAGTGAAATGTTTGGTGAGCTTAAACACAAAAAGGAAGCTTACAAGAAGTGGAAACTTGGACACGCGACTAGGGAGGAGTATAAAGACACTGCTCGAGCGTGCAGGGGTGAAATCAGGAAGGCCAAAGCACACTTGGGGTTGCAGCTAGCGAGAGATGTTAAGAGTAACAAGAAAGATTTCTACAGGTATGTTAGCAACAAGAAGAGAAAGTGCAGGCCCCTTACCAAATGTGGGAGGCCACCTAGTGACAGAAGATGTGGGAAAAGCTGAAGTACTCAATGCTCTTTTGGTCTCGGTCTTCGAAGACAAGGTCAGCTCCCAGACTGCTGCTCTGGGCAGCACAGTATGGGAAGGAGGTGAGCAGCCCTCAATGATGAAAGGACAGGTTAAGGGCTATTTCGAAAAGCTGGACATGCACAAATCCATGGGGCCGGATGTGCTGCATTCGAGGGTGCTGAGGGACTGGCTGATGTGATTGCACAGCCACTGGCCATTAACTCTGAAAACTCATGGCAACTGGGGGAGGTCCCAGACTACTGGAAAAAGACTACTGTAGTGCCCATGTTTAAAAAAGGGGAGGAGGAGAACCTGGGGAACTACAGGCCAGTCAGCCTCACCTCAGTCCCTGGAAAAATCATGGAGCAGGCGGAGTAGCTGTGGGGCGTGTGGAGGCAGCCCACAGAGCAAGAGCGGAGCCGAGCAGTTTTTGCTGGGAAACTGGAGCAGCTCACGAGGCAGCTGGTGGAGCGGAGCAGTTTGTGAGGACGGCTTAGGAGCAGAGTGGAGCGGCTGGTAAGGCGGAGCAGTTTGTGGAGAAGGCGGAAGCAGAACCCACGGAAGGCAGGGCAGTTGGCCCTGGACCACGTAAGGTGCCCCTTTCACCCAGGCTGGGGGGGAGGGACCTCTACAGATAGACTCTTGAATTCTGGGTGGCATTGACCAGAGACTTTTGGGTTGTTGGACTTTGGAGTGATTGGACTTAAGACCCTAAGGGGAAAGGACATTGCCAAAATGTACTTGGGGGGTGGTTATGGTTTGTGTTATAACTCTGTTTGTGGTGTTTCTCCAATGGGATGCCGCATTGATTCCTTCCTTTATTAAAAAGATTTCGCTACACTCAGACTCCGTGCTTGCGAGAGGGGAAGTATTGCCTCCTAGAGGCGCCCAGGAGGGTATGGTATGTAAGTGTCCCAGGTCACTGGTGGGGGCTCGAGCCGGTTATGCCTTGTGTTATTGAAATGGAACCCCTGGATACTGAACCTGGCCCTTGTTGCTGCCAACTCAGAGGGGGAGAAGGGTTACACACAAAAAAAAACTGGTGCAATTAGAAGTGGAAGGTTTGGACAGAATGACTCAGGGAGGAGTATTATTCCAACTCAGGCTGCAGGAGTGAAATCAGGGAAGGCAAATCACACTTGGAGTTGCAGTTAGCAAGCAATGTTAAGAGTAACAAGAAGGTTTTTCTTTCAGATTTTTCTGGGTACCAACAAACAGAAAAGGTCAGGGAAAGTGTGGGCCCCTGACTCGAATGAGGGAGGCAACATTGGGTGAGAGAGGCTGTGGAAAAAGCTAATGTACTTGAATTTTTTTTGGATTCTGTCTTCACGAACAAGGTCAGCTCCCAGACTGCTGCACTGGGTAGGCACAGTATGGGAAGAAGGTGACCAGCCCTCTGTGAGAAAGAAGTGGTTCAGGACTATTTAGAAAAACTGGACGAGCACAAGTCCATGGGGCGGATGTGCTGCATCCGAGGGTGCTAAAGGAGTTGGCAGATGTGATTGCAGAGCCATTGGCCATTATTGGGTTCTTCTCTCATAGTTATCAAAACACTAGCATCAATAAGACTTAACCAAATGATTTTTTGTTAGCATAAAGTCTTTTTAAATTCCAAGATTAAAATAAAGGAACGGAGAGGACAAGATTATACAGTGAAATGCTGCACTCGGCACCAGTTGTGTTTCTTATAGCATTTATGTATCTGAAAGCTAATGCTTTCAGGAACAGTCAACATGGATTCACCAAGAGCAAGTCATGCCTGACCAACTTGATTGCTTTCTATGATGAGATAACTGGCTCTATGGATATGGGGAAAGTGGTGGATGTGATATAGCTTGAGTTTAGCAAAGCTTTTGATACAGTCTTCCACAGTATTCTTGCCAGCAAGTTAAAGGAGTATGGGCTGGACAAATGGACTATAAGGTGGATAGAAAGCTGGCTAGATCGTCAGGCTCAACGGGTAGCGATCAACGGCTCCATGTCTAGTTGGCAGCAGGCATCAAGTGGAGTGCCCCAAGGGTCGGTCCTGGGGCCGGTTTTGTTCAACACCTTCATTAATGATCTGGAGGATGGGATGAATTGCAGCCTCAGCAAGTTCACAGATGACACTAAGCTGGGGGCAGAGGTAGATACGCTGGAGGGTACGGATAGGGTCCAGAGTGACCCAGATAAATTAGAGGATTGGGCCAGAAGAAACCTGATCAGGTTCAACAAGAACAAATGTCCTGCATTTAGGAAGGAAGAATCCCATTAACTGCTACAGACTAGGGACCGACTGGCTAAGTGGCAGTTCTGCAGAAAAGGATCTGGGGGTTACAGTGGACGAGAAGCTGGATATGAGTCAGCAGTGGCCCTTGTTGCTAAGAAGCCCTACGGCATTTTGGGCTGTATAAGTAGGAGCATTGCCAGCAGATCGAGGGATGTGATCATTCCCTTCTATTCGGCACTGGTGAGGTCTCATCTGGAGTAGTGTGTCCAGTTTTGGGCCCCCCACCATAGAAAGGATTTGGACAAATTGGAGACAGTCCAGCGGAGGGCAACAAAAATGATTAGGGGCCTGGGGCACATGACTTATGAGGAGAAGCTGAGGGAACTGGGGTTATTTAGTCTGCAGAAGAGAAGAGCGAGGGGGGATTTGATAGCTGCCTTCAGCTATCTGAAAGGGGGTTTCCAAAGAGGATGGAGCTGTTCTCAGTGGTGGCAGATGACAGAACAAGGAGCGATGGGCTCAAGTTGCAGTGGGGGAGGTCTAGGTTGGATATTAGGAAACATTATTTCCCTAGGAGGGAGGTGAAGCACTGGAATGAGTTCCCTAGGGAGGTGGTGGAATCTCCCTCCTTGGAGGTTTTTAAGGCCCAGCTTGACAAAGCCCTGGCTGAGGTGATTCAGTTGGGGTTGGTCCTGCTCTGAGCAGGGGGTTGGACTAGAAGATACCTCCTGAGGTCTCCTCCAAGCCTAATCTTCTCTGTTCCTATGATTGTATATTGGACCCTGTCCCTGGCAATGGACACCGGGGGCAGTCCATAGGGGAAGAGAGGGGGTGAAACAGAGCCGGGTGCCTGAGGCAGCTGGCGAGAGTGCGGAGGAGAGAGGTGGCTAACGGCCCAAGCAGGATGGCAAACTGCAGGGAATTACAGGTACGTTGGAGGCAACATCTTCCCCTCTGCTCAGCACGGCTGCTGAGGCTGAACCGCAGGGGGCAGTGATGCGGGCGCAGGCGTATAGCTAGGACTGATTCTGCCCCGCAGGGGGTGGCAGAACTAGCCCCACATACACCTACTCTCCCCAGCAGGCGGAAATCCAGCCAGCAGGGGGCAGCGTGGGCCTCACACGCTCAGAGGCCAGTCCGTTCTCACCTTGTCCCAGTAGAGGCGGAGCTGACTCAGCCACTCAAAGGACGTCACGTCCATCAAGCTGCTCTTGTAGAGTTTTTCTATGACATCCCGCGCGTGGATTTCCACCGTCACCAGCGCAACAATCTTCAGGCGCATGATCTTGGTCAGGCTGCCCCGGATGGCCTCCGAGTACTTATTCAGCAGGGACACCTAGTGAGGAAACAGCCAGTGGTCAGACGTGCGCAAGGGCGTGTCGTAGTGAGCAGTGTGCGCATGTGTGCGAGCACATGAGCATGCCCGGGAGTGCCAGTGCCAGCATGCACGGCTGCGCTGCGCTCTCCCCTTCACCTGCTTCTTCTTCATGACCCTGAGGAATTTCTTGTCCCCTCGCTCCTTGCAGCTGGCCAGGCACTTGGTGACGTCCGTTGTCCACTGGATCTGGCTGGCAGTGATCACCATCTGCAACAGACAAGGAGTGGGGTGGAGGGAGGGGCACTGGCAAATCCCCTTTTCCCCAGCCCTCCTGAGCTCAGTTCTGGGGAGCCCCCTGCCCACAGACCTCCAACACCCTAATCCGAAAAATGACCATTCGTCCTGTGCCCCACGTCCCTCTTCCTCCGCCTGTGTCTTCCCCTCAGCCTGGGGGCTCTAAGCACTTTACCCAGGGAGGTCAGGGTCACTGGATCCCTTTTACACGGGGGGAACACTGAGGCCCACGCCCAGAAAGTGACTTTCCCAGTTCTGGCAGAAAGAAATCCAGGATATGGAGCCCCGAGTTCCAAGTCCCTACTGCCTGCTTTAATGCCTAGAACCCACTCCCCAGAGCTGGGGAGAGAACCCAAGAGTCCTGACACTCAATCCTCTGCTCTGAATTCTGAACCCTCCTCCCCGTGTTCAACGGAGTGCCTGAGCTGAGGCTAACCAAACTCATTCCACGTATGACCTGAGTGTACCCAAGGCTGATCCAACCCACGTCAATAGAAAGACTCCCATTGGCTTCAGTGGAGCCGGACCAGGCTGTAAGGCCAGTCCCTGTGGCCCAGAAGCCACCCCGAGCCGCTGGCCAAGCCGTGGCCCCCTGTACCCTAGGGGCGCAGTAGTCACCTGTCCAGCCCACTCCTTCACCCACTTGTCCCTTTTCGTCAGCATCTTCTTCAGGGCCAGGCGACAGTTTCTCAGCAGCTCCTTCAGGGTCCAGCGCATGGCCCGCTCCACGTCACACAGCCACTCCTGGGAGGCAGGCAGACGGGGAGCTGAGGGGACGTCTAGGGGGATTCCCCCTGCACCCTCTTCAGGACAATGCAACCCCCTTCCTTCGCGCCAACTTCCTTTTCCTCGCAAAGCAGGCAACACCCAGCCAGGGCCTGGCGCCGGGGGGCAGAGGGGATCTCACAGCGGAGGTCTGAAAGGGGAGAGGGGCTGGAAGGCTGCCACAGACCCAGGAGCAGAAGTGATTTGGAATTGGATCGGACCAGAGCTGGGGAGCCAGCGGAGGTGCCCGAGGGCGGGCTGGTGCATGGGGGGGTCAGAGGAACCAGGATTCGGCTACCCAAAGCCCCAGCTCCCACCGCCCAGAGCTGGCCCCCTCACCTCCACAGGCCCTTCCAGCAGCACGGAGTGGGCAAACTCCACATACTCCCCGTCCAAGGAGTACATGCCCACGGCTTCCGACTTGTTGCCCATTCCCACCTGAGAAATGAGGAGACTACTCATGCTCCGCCCACCTCCGAGTGCCTCATGGATTTCCGAGCTCCGGGTGAGGTGGGCATGAAGATCAGAGCCCGAGGGCGGGCCAAAAGGTGGGAAGGGGCTTGGGGGCTCAGATTCAGAGGGGCTGAGAGCCGGCTGTACCAGGGCAGAAGTGTCCCCTTCTGCCGTAACCACAAGGTCACCCTCCCCTTCCAGAATCTGTTTAGACAGGTTCCCACCTCTGGGGGACCGGGGGTAGCTGTTTATACAGGGGTCCCTCGCTCAGTGCAGAGGTGGGTGGCGACTGCTACCAGCGTCCCCACATTGTTCAACAAGCGAAGGAGAATCTCCTCTCTGGCTGAAAGGTCCGGGGGCTTTGGGGAAGCCGGATGGCACCACCCAGGCTGGGATTTAGCCAAGACCCCAGGGTTGAATGGGGAGAAGGACCAGGGACTCTGCACAAAGCAGGAGGAGGCTACGCCCTGGGCAGGCTCTGGACCTTCTGGATTTTGAGGCACTTGATGTTGTCGAAGCACTTCTTGAGGTGGGGCTGGACGGCCTCGGGGTTGCGCGACTGGCCCAGGATCTCCAGCAGATCGTCGTTGGACAGGAAGTAGAAGCGGGGGAAGATGTGGCGCTTGGTCTCCAGGTACATGTCCAGGGATTTCTGGATCTCCTCCAAGGCGCTGTTCATCTCCACCAGCTTGTCCAGGAGGCCTGGGGGGAAAGCGCCACAGGCCCCCTGACTCCTGCTGGCCCCACTCCAGCCAGGTCACATGGTCCTCCCTTCACAAAGCTCCCTCCCCTGGCCTTCAGCAGCAAGGTCAAGTCCTGGGCCTCCCTCTCCCCATCCCCGTTCCCCTGAACCCACTCCCTTCCATTCCTGATCCCCACTCCCCGCCCCCATGCGGCTCTGAGTCACCCTGGCAGATCCTCAGGGTGGGAGCCCTGTTGTCTCCCGGCTTCAGCCCTAGGTGCAGTGAGTTTGCTCAGCCTCAGCCCCAGGCCTCAGGGTGCTGCAATCTTTCATCCTGCAAACAATGGCCTCGCTTTCCGTTTGAACGAGAAAGGGGCCACAAGCAAGATCAAGCCTTTAAAGGGGGCTGCTTCCACCAAGCACTCTTCAGTTTCACCGGCGATAGCCCCTCCTGAGCCCCACACCCTGCTCCGGCAGCACAGGCTAAGGACCAAGCCCCACACTAGGGACCTGGGCTCGGCCCTGGGACTGAGGAGAATGGCCCTCATCCTGCTCCCTGCACATAGGCCCCTAGCGCTGTGCTGTGGCTTTGGGGCGGCACTGACTGAGCGCCCCTGACTGAACCGCCACCCTCTCTCCCCAGGGCTTAGAGCCCTAGCACTCCGCTGGCTTCAGCACTGGCTGAGAGGGGAGAGTGCCCCCTACTGAACCACCATCATGCAGCAGTGAATCTCCTTTGGAGGCCTCCGAGCCAGTTACTCATAGAATCATAGATCAGGGTTGGAAGGGACCTCTGGAGGGATCTAGTCCAACCCCCTGCTCAAAGCAGGACCAACCCCAACTAAATCATCCCAGCCAGGGCTTTGTCAAGCTGGGTCTTAAAAACCTCTAAGGAAGGAGATTCCACCACCTCCCTAGGGAACCCATTCCAGTGCTTCACCACCCTCCTAGGGAAATAGAGTTTCCTAATATCCAACCTAAATCTCCCCCACTGCAACTTGAGACCATCGCTCCTTGTTCTGTCATCTGGTACCACTGAGAACAGCCAAGCTCCATTCTCTTTGGAACCTCCCTTCAGACAGTTGAAGGCAGCTATCAAATCCCCCCTCGCTCTTCTCTTCTGCAGATTAAACAATCCCAGTTCCCTCAGCCTCTCCTCATAAGTCATCTGCTCCAGCCCCCTGATCATTTTCGTCGCCCTCCGCTGGACTCTCTCCAATTTGTCCACATCCCTTCTGTAGTGGGGGGCCCAAAACTGGACACAAAACTCCAGGTGTGGCCTCACCAGTGCTGAATAGAGGGGAATGATCACATCCTTCGATCTGCTGGCAATGCCCCTACTTATACAGCCCAAAATGCCGTTGGCCTTCTTGGCAACAAGGACACACTGCTGACTCGTTGTCACGGAGTCCCCAGGCGACGCTCTGGAACTGCTCCCCACTAAGCCAGTCAGGACTTTGGGGAGCCTCCTCTCCCTTGGAGCAGACTTGTTCAGGGCAAGAAACTCACACGTCTTCACCTCCTGGGTCTCTCCTTGGAGCATTCAGCATCCTCTGCCCCTCCGTGCACTTCCACACCCCAAAGCCCCCGCAGCAGGGTCCTGGGGAAGCCACAGGGTCTGCACCCCACTTTGCAGTCAGATGTGACTCTCAGCCAGCCAGTAAACAGAGGTTTATTCGATGACAGGATCATGGTCTAAAACAGAGTTTGTAGGTACCGGGGACCAGACCCCTCAGCCGGGTCCATTTTGGGGGGCAGTGAGCCAGACCCCACATCTGCCACTTACAATCTTGTCCCCAGCCAGCTGCAGACTAACAACCCCTCAGCCTCCTCTCTGCTCACAGCCCCCTTTCCCGGGCCAGGTCACCTGATCCCTTTGTCTCCAAACACCTTCAGCTGGCACCTTTGCAGAGGAGGGGCCCAGGCCATCAGTTGCTAGGAGACAGAGTGCCAGGCATTTAGGTGCACTGGCCCTTTTCTCTGCAGCAATCACACACCCTTATTCCACCACTCAGCTATTAAAAACTGCATAGGGGACACTGAGGCACCAACACACTATTCAGAGCAAACACTAAGAACATTCCCAGTTCATCACACTCATATCCAGCTTCTCGTCCACTGTAACCCCCAGGTCCTTTTCTGCAGAACTGCTTCCTAGCCATTCGGTCCCCAGCCTGTGTCAGAACCTGGGATTCTTCCATCCTAAGTGCAGGACTCTGCATTTGTTCTTCTTGAACCTCATCAGGTTTCTTTTGGCCCAATCCTCCAATTTGTCTAGGTCCCTCTGGACCCAATCTGTACCCTCCAGTGTATCTATCTCTGCCCCCAGCTTAGTGTCATCTGCGAACTTGCTGAGGGAGCAATTCATCCCATCCTCCAGATCATTAATGAAGATATTGAACAAACCCGGCCCCAGGACTGACCCTTGGGGCACTCCGCTTGATACCGGCTGCCAACTAGACATGGAGCCGTTGATCACTACCCGTTAAGCCTGACGATCTAGCCAGCTTTCTATCCACCTTATAGTCCTACTCCTAGTGAGCAGACTCCGCTGGGGAGCTAGAGAGGAGAGGAGATCACTGCTCTCAGAGGCAGCCCCGTGGCAGGAAACAAGGCCTGTGTAGAGTGGGAAGAGGCAGCTGGCTTGTGGCTGGGGTCCGGAGGGAGGGCGAGCAGCACCTACCTGGGTAATGTGTCCCGCGCAGCGCGTTGTTATCCTTGTTCAGTCTGTCCATGATCGTCTTCCAGCTGGCGTTGATCTGGTCGAAGGAGGCCGACTCCTGGGGCAGCTGCTTCCGGATGTCTTCTCCCAGGAAGATGTTCTGTGGGGGGTCGGTAGCAGAGAGAGAGAATGGCCTGCCCGTCATTAGTGGGGAAACCTGGCCCTGCGTGTGGGCCCGTCAGTGAAGCGCAGGGACGCTGGGCAGGGGGCTCCTCACCTCCAGGTACATCCACTGCCTCTGCACAGTCAGCACCATCTCGATCACCTCCAGGATGAGTGAGAGGCAGCGCTCCCAGCGGTCCACCTCCTTCTCAAAGGGCTTGACGAAGCGCGAGGCCTTCATGGTGGAGAGGGAGACCTGGTTATCCTCCAGCGCCTGGAACACCTCATCCGTCCCCCTGCGGGAGCCAGGAGTGAGAGATCGGTGGGAGGCTGAAAGGCCTGGGCATACAACAAGCAGAGCGGCTATGGGGCGCTCCCACCAATGTGCCTTTGGGGGCACACCACCCATGGTCCAATCTGCCCAGGGCCTCTCTGCAAAGCCTGCCCACAATGGGGCCTGTTAGGATGGCAGTTCTGTGCTATGGGCACCTGTCCTCAAATGATGCCCCAAACTCATCGCATATCAGGGCCACAAAAGACAGGAAGAACTTGTACTCGCTAGTGACATGGGGCTGGACTGGAGTTAGCTCCCCAGCGGGGAAAGGCCCCGTGTCCCAGTCCCTGAGCCAGCCAATCCCCTGGCCCCAGGGCCAGATGGGAGACAGCGCCCCCTAGTGGGGAAAGGCCCCGTGTCCCAGACCCTGCCCCCACCTCTTTTACAGAGTCCCTGCTTCCCAGGAGAGTTCCCCAGTTCTTTCGTCCTAGACGGCCGAGTTGACATTTGGCTGTGTTAAAACACTCACTGTTTGCCAGCAATCCAGATCCCTCCCTAGTCCCCCTAGACTAGCACCGGTTTCTCTCTCTCCCTTCAGGACAAACACATTTTCATCTCAGAGCTGAGCAAGCCAGCCACACACGAGCCCTGCAGCTCCCAGGTATTAACCCAATCACGGAGGGACACCCCTGCTGCAGCCAGCAACTGCAGAGGTCAGGACACCCTCAGCAAACTCGCTCCCTGCTAATAAGACCAGGTTAGTGAGAAAGACGGAGGGGAAATCTAAAGGCCACGGCCTGCCCTGCAACAATGTTCTGATCTTCGGGAATGAAAGGAAACCAGGCTTTGTGGCTAGTGCTGGGACTCAGGACTGCTGGGTTCTATTCCTGGCTGTGGAAGGGGAGTGGAGACTAGCAGTCAGAGCAAGGGGGCTGGGAATAGGACACTTGGGCTCCGTGAGGACCAGGGGAGCCTGGTCTGGTGGTCAGAATGGGAGCTGGAAGTCAGGACCCCAGGGTTCTAGTCTCAGCTTTGGGAAGGGAAGGAGGTGTTCAAGGGAGGGTCTATCTACCTGTACTCAGACAGACAGAGAAACAATTAAATAAACCAGATTTCCCCCCTGGCTACCAGGGCACCTTGTTAACGAGCAGGAGACCACACCCCGCCATGCTCAGCTGCTTGTCTACCCAGGAACCCTGCCCCCACCCCATCTCTCCTGTTGGTGCTGCAAGGCAGGTCTTTGGAAGCCCTACCTGAGTCGGTGGTGTCCCTTGTCCTTGTACGGCACAATATCCAGCAGCACCACATCCCAGGTCTTGGCGATGGCTTGCAGGGCCTGGGAGAAAGACAGGGACGGACAGCATGAAATACACAGGGAAACCTTACCACATCTGGATGATTTAGCTGGGGATTGGTCCTGCTTTGAGCAGGGGGTTGGACTAGATACCTCCTGAGGTCCCTTCCAACCCTGATAGTCTATGATTCTATGACTGACTGGGGCTAAGTCTGTCTGTCTGTCCCTCTTCCCTCAGTCATTTCACAGGCTCTCTTTGAGCAGACGTTGAATGTCTCTGCCCAGATCTTAGCAGGACAGGAGTCCACATGCAAAACCACTGTCATATTTGGCACTGATTTGCCATCTATCATCTGGAGCCAGGAGTCCTGACCCCCATGCACTATTAGACATGTTTCAGCTCCCCTCCTCCTCTCTTAACTTCCCATCTCAGATCTGGGAATGAACCCAGGAATCCTAAACCCCCCGACCTGCGCTCTACCCCGCCCCCCCCCCCCCCCAACCAGGAATAGATCCCAGGCGATCTGACTCCAGGCTCAGTTCTGACATTAGACACATGGTCTCTCCTTTCTGACCTTATCACCACTTTGGGCAGGTCAGATGTGACTCTCAGCCAGCGCATAAAAACAGAAGGTTTAATTCGACTGACAGGATCATGGTCTAAAACAGAGTTTGTAGATACTCGGGGACCAGACCCCTCGCCGGGTCTCATTTGGGGGGCAGTGGCCAGACCCTCCACATCTGCACTTAACATCTTGTCCCAGCCACTGCAACTAACACCCCCTGCCAGCCCCCTCTCTCTGGCCAGGCCTTTTTCCCGGGCCAGTCACCTGATCCCTTTGTCATCCAAACCTTCACGCAGGCACCTTTGCAGAGGAGGGCCCAGCTACATTTGCTAGGAGACCATAGTGGCCAGTGCATTTAGGTGCAACTGGCCCTTTTCTCTGCGCACGCAATCACACACCCTTATCCACACTTCAGATTAAACACTGTCATAGGGGACTGGAGCAGCCAACACACTTTTCAGCAGGAGCAAACACTAAGAACATCGCAGTCATTCACACTCAATCATCGCTTCTCGCCACGTAACCCCCAGGTCCTTTTCTGCAGAACTGCCTTCCTAGCCATCGTCCCAGCTGTGTTCAGAACCTGGTATCTTCCATCCAAGTGCAGGCTCTGCATTGTCTTCTTGAACCTCATTCGGTTCTTCTGGTGGCCCAATCCTCCAATTGTCTAGTCCCTCTGGACCCAATCTGTACCTCAGTTGTATCTATCTCTGCCCCCACTTACGTGGTCACGCGCGAACCTGCTGAGGAGCAATTCATGCCCATCCTCCAGATCATTAATCGAAGATATTGAACAACCCGGCCCAGACTGGACCCTTGGGCACTCGCGCGCTTGATACCGGCGCAACTAAGAGGCATGAAGCCGTTGAGCACACCCGTTAAGCGCTGACGACTACCAGCTTCAATCCACCTTATAGCTCCTTACTCCTATGAGCAGGTCCGCTGGGAGCAGAGGAGAGGAGATCACTAGCCCAGAGGCAGCCCCGTGGCAGGAAACAAGGCCTGTGTAAGTGGGAAGAGCAGCTGGTTGTGGCTGGGTCCGAGGGAGGGCGAGCAAGCAGCTTCACTGGTAATGTGTCCCGCGCGCGCGTTTATCCTTGTTCAGTCTGTCCATGATCGCTCCGCTGGCGTTGATCTGTCGAAGGCCGGACTAGCCTGGGGCAGCTGCTTCACGGATGTCCTCCCAGGAAGAATGGTCTGTGGGGTCGGTAGCAGAGAGAGAGAGAATGGCCGCCGTATGTAGTGGGAACCTGGCCTGCGTGGCCCGCAGTGAGCGGCAGGACGCTGGGCAGGGCGCCTCACCTCAGGTACATCTCACTTGCTCTGCACAGTCACACCATCTCGATCACCTCCAGGATGCGTGAGAGGCAGCGCTCCACGGTCCACCTCCGTTCTCCAAAGGGCTTGACGAAAGCGCGAGGCCTCAGTGGTGGAGAGGGAACCTGGTATCCTCTCAGCGCCTGGAAAGCACCTCATGCCGCCCCTGCGGGAGCCAGGAGGAAGATCGGTGGGAGGTCTGAAAGCTGGCATAAACAAGCAGAGCGGCTAGGGCGCATCCCGCAATGGCCTTTGGGGCACACCACCATGTCCAATCTGCCAGGGCCTCTCGCAAAGCCGCCCACATGGGGCTGTTAGGTGGCAGTTCTGTGCTATGGGCCACCGTGTCCTCAAATGATGCCCCAACTCATCGCATATCAGGGCCACCAAAAGACAGGAAGAACGTACTCGCTAGAGAATTGGGGCTGACTGGATTAGCTCCCCAGCGGGGAAAGGCCCGTGTCCCAGGCCCTGAGCCAGCAATCCCCTGGCCCCAGGGCCAGAGTGGGAGACAGCGCCCTAGGGGGAAAGGCCCCGTGTCCCAGACCCTGCCCCCACCTCTTTTAACAGAGTCCCTGCTTCCAGGAGGTTCCCCAGTTCTTTGTCCTAGACGGCCGAGTTGCATTCTGTGTAAACACCTCACTGTTTGCCAAGCATCCAGATCCGCTCCCCAGTCCCCTTAGACAGCACCGGTTCTCTCTCTCCCTTCAGGACAAACACATTTCAGACTCAGAGCTGAGCAGCCAGCCCACAACACGAGCCCTGGCTCCCGGTATTGAACCCATCACGGAGGGACACCCTCTGCAGCCAGAACTGACAGAGGTCAGGACCCTCTCAGACAAATCGCTCCCCTGCTAATAAGACCAGGTTAGTAGAAGACGGGGGGAAATCTAAAGGCCACGGGCTGCCTGCAACAATGTTCTGATTTCGGATGAAGAGAGAAACCAGGCTTGTGTGGCTAGATGCTGGATCAGTGACTGTGGGTTCTATTCCTGCTGTGAAGGGGAGGGAACAGCACGTGAGCAATGGGGGGCTGGAATAAGGACACTTGGGCTCCGAGGCGCCACGGGGAGCGGTCTGGTGGTCAGAATGGGAGCTGGAAGTCAGGACCCCCAGGGTTCAGTCTCAGCTTTGGGAAGGGAAGAGGTGTTCAAGGAGGGTCTATCTACCTGTACTCAGACAGACAGAGAAACAATAAATACCAGATTCCCCCCTGGCTACCAGGGCACTTGTTACGAGCAGGAGACTCCCCCACACCCGCCAAGCTCAGCTGCTGGTCTACCAGGAACCCTGCCCCCACCCACTCTCCTGTTGGTGCTGCAAGGCAGGTCTTTGGAAGCCTACCTGTCGTTGGGTGTCCCGTGCCTGTACGGCACAATATCCAGCAGCACCACATCCCAGGTCTTGGCGATGCTTGCAGGCCTGGGAGAAGACAGGGACGGACAGCACCGAAATACAAGGGACACCTCTAACAATCTGGATGATTTAGCTGGGGATTGGTCCTGCTTGAGCAGAGGGGTTGGACAGATACCTCCTGAGGTCCCTTCCAACCCTGATAGTTCTATTGATTCTAATGGACTGACTGGGGCTAGGCAGACAAGGTAGAGCCATGTGGTCTAATGTCAGAACTGAGCCTGAGAAGTCAGATCGCGGGATCTATGCCTGGGGGGGGGGGGGGGGGGCGGGGTTAGAGCCAGGTCGGGGGGGTTAGGATTCCTGGGTTCCATTCCCAGATCTGAGATGGGAAGTTAAGAGAGGAGGAGGGGAGCTGAGAACATGTCTAATAGTGCAGTGGGGGTCAGGACTCCTGGCTCCAGATGATAGATGGCAAATCAGTGCCAAATATGACAGTGGGTTTTGCCATGTGGACTCCTGTCCTGCTAAGATCTGGGCAGAGACATTCAACGTCTGCTCAAAGAGAGCCTGTGAAATGACTGAGGGAAGAGGGACAGACAGACAGACTCTACCAGCTCGATAGACAGCTCCTTGGAGGCCGACGCAGAGATCTCACTGATTTTCTCCACGTGTTGATCCAGGCCGAGCTCCACAATATTCTCCAGCCTGAAATCTTCAGCATCCTGGTCAAACGTCCTGAGGACCAAGTCCTTTACCTGATCCCAGTGCCTGCAGGGAAGCCACCAACAGCATTAAACCAGGGAATGGACAGGCCCTCTGCGCTGATACACCAGGATCAGTTCTAACCCCTTCAAGACGGAGACATGGCCAGCCCCAAGAAAGGAAATCCGTACGCTCTCCAGCACAGAAATGGAGATGTTGAGGTGGTCAAATGGTTGGTTGCTCTCGGATAGGAAATGAAACGAGGATAGAAGGGGCCTAATGTGGGTTGCTCTAACTGGACGGAAGCTGAGGGAGTCGAGGCTATGCTGATATGGGCATATTCAGCACAGCCCGGGGAGCGCTATCAATCAGATGATCTTTCAATGACTGTGGATGGAAGAAAACCAAAGGGGAAAGCGAAGCCTTGGCACATGGCCTGGATAAGAGAAGACTTCAAAAGATCAGTCTGCACTGATGTGTGATCACCCACGTTGGAAGAAGCTATAAATGTCGCCAACCCTGAAGAGGGAAGTGGCAAGGAGGAAGGAAGAAGAGTTTTATAGCCTTCAACCCCAGAGATCTGTTCCCAGAGCATGCAGGGAACAGCCCCCCGGCCCGGGCCCACACACTCCCACAAGCACAGTGAGGCGACAGAGGGGCTAGACCCTCACTAAGCGGCTCTAGGGAGGCTGCATACATTTCTAGGTACTTCAGCAGCACACAGATAAAGGCGGTGAGAGGAAAGTCCAAGCAGAGCGACAGACCTGGCTGGGAGGGATGGGGCTATCTCTGTGGACCAAAAGAGAATGCAGTGGGCTGCACTGCCTGCAGGTGGCCAAGGGCTGTTTGGAGCACCGCTCCAAGGGCTGGGCTGAAGGCAATGCTCCAGGCTCAGTGACCAATGGGTTATTAACCAGCGCTCATGTGTGGGCTTGTTTGAAGGGTGCCGCACGACAGGACACTGGAAGAAAAAAGCTCTTCCTCCTTCCCAACTAATTGCGGCCTCTTTCCCACCGCCTCACATCCACACACCTCCCTCTGGGTGCAGGCGTGGTGTTGGGCAGTGAATCACTGGTGGTAGGTAGGAGAGGAATTCTCCCCCATCAGCTCGCTAATGCGTGTATGTTCCTGTGGGGCTGACAAACGAGGTCAGAGCCAAGCCCCTTTGCGTTTAACTCCCCAAGGAGGTGCAAGAACCACGTGGTTACAAACCAGCTGTGCTGGCTGAGTCCTCCAAGGGAACAGACTTCATGTCTGAGCCGCCCAACACCCAGAGCCAAGCACATGGCTAGGACACCAGGCACAGTCATTTGCAATCTAGTTCTAATCCCACTCTGGGAGGGGAGTGGGGGCTAGTGGTTAGAGCAGGGGAGGGCTGGGAGCCAGGACTCCTGGGTTCTCTCCCTGACTCCGGGAGGGCAGTGGGAACTGTTGGGTTAGAGCAGGGGGTGCTGGGAGCCAGGACTCCTGAGTTCTCTCCCCGGCTCTGGGAGGGCAGTGGGAACTGTTGGGTTAGAGCAGAGGGTGCTGGGAGCCAGGACTCCTGAGTTCTCTCCCCGGCTCTGGGAGGGCAGTGGGGACTGTTGGGTAGAGCGGGGGTGCTGGGAGCCAGGACTCCTGAGTTCTCTCCCCGGCTCTGGGAGGGCAGTGGGGACTGTTGGGTTAGAGCAGAGGGTGCTGGGAGCCAGGACTCCTGAGTTCTCTCCCCGGCTCTGGGAGGGCAGTGGGGACTGTTGGGTTAGAGCAGGGGGTGCTGGGAGCCAGGACTCCTGAGTTCTCTCCCCGGCTCTGGGAGGGCAGTGGGGACTGTTGGGTTAGAGCAGAGGGTGCTGGGAGCCAGGACTCCTGAGTTCTCTCCCCGGCTCTGGGAGGGCAGTGGGGACTGTTGGGTTAGAGCAGGGGGTGCTGGGAGCCAGGACTCCTGAGTTCTCTCCCCGGCTCTGGGAGGGCAGTGGGGACTGGTGGGTTAGAGCAGGGGGAGAAGGGAGCCAGGACTCCGGGGTTCTATTCCCCAGCTGTGGGAGAGGAGTGGGGTCTGGTGGTTAAAGCAGCAGGTTAGGACTCCTGGGTTCTCTTTCCTACTGGAGCAGGGGAGTGTAGTCGGGGGGGGTGCTCTCAGGACTCCCCAACCCTACCACTCACTCTCTGTGACCCTGGGCACATCCCTTCTTGTCTCTGGGCCTCACGGGAACAGCGAATTTACCCAGGCCATAGAGGGGTTGGGAAACTTCTTTCTTAAAGGCAGGCTAAGGCGTGCGAGCTCCTCAGACAACAGGAGCTCCTCAGGCAGAGGACGATCCATTCCCTCAGTGGGCTCCTGCCCCACCACAGACAGACTCAGGGGCACAGTATTCCGTATATTCCTCCCCGGAGAAGCAGCTTTCAGCCACTCTCCAGAGGGCCAGCAAAGCGCGTGCTGACGGAGCCCTCGGGCGAGCCGTACCTACCTCTCCCGCAAGGCCGGGTTCCTGAGGTCTGAGATCAGGGGCATCGTCCTCTTAAACTGCTCCACCTTCACCTTGGAAGTCTCGATAATTTCCCAGTTCCGATCCTTTGGTTGGAAAGGAAGCAACGCCAGGTCTGGGGGGGGCTCGGCAGGGATGGGGGAATACTCATTTGGACAGCCCCTTGGCACGCCTTTGACGTGCATCACACCCACCCCCAGAACGTCACGCACAAGAGATGATGTCCCCAGTGGGCTGCTCTGGGAGAGCCTCTGCACCATGTCTAATGAGGACAGGAAGTGAGGGCGCTGCAGCTGCACCAGCCCTATTGGTCCTCCCAGCACAATCCCACAGTGCCCCTCCAATGACCTCCAGAGGAGCAGAGCACTAGGAAAAGCCCCCTTCTCTGCTGTCCCCCAAGTGCCCCGGTTCCCCAGCCGGCGCCCTCCAAAGAGCCCTTCCCATACGCCACAAGGGGACCGGCCGGCAGTGCCGGGCCAGGGGAGCCCCTCTCTTACCTTGAGCTCCCGGCTCAGCTTGTTGAGCTTCCGGAAGAGCCCGTAAGCCGTGGTCTCCATCACCTCCGTTTGCAGGGTCTTGAAGCTTCCTGTCTTCCACTCGTTCCAGTGGTCTTCCCACTCCTTGGTGATCTCCCACACCTGCTGCAGGTAGTCCAGCTCCTGCAGGGCACCACACAGAGAGCTGAGCCACAGCTGGAGAGACACCCGGGCCCACTTTCCTGCCAGTCCAGCTGGCTACACCCCACACTGCGCCGACCCGGGGGGCTGGATGTGGATTTGCTCGCGGGCAGCAGCGACACATGCACAATCCCTCCAACCTACGCCCAGACTGAGCCTCTCACTGCCCCCCAGGAGAGGGGAGCTCAGGCCTGGGAGGTCCCCACCTTCTCGAGCTTCTGCAGGTCTTTGGAAGCAGGCTGCTCGATTTTGAAGATGCCCAGGTTGGAGCGCAGGGTGCTCTCCTCATCCTTCATGGTGGCCAGCAGCTGCCGCATCGCCGCGATCTGCTCCAGGGCCGCCTCGCAGCTCACAGCACAGGTGAATGGACCTACGCAACAAAGAGCTCAGCGGCCTCTGCCCATGCTGGATGGCTGGGCCATCGCCAGGGACCCTTTTCCCGCACTTGGAGAGGTCAAGGGAGGCTGAACGAGGACGCGATTACAGCATGGAAGTGCGAGCCAGGACTCCTGGGTTCTCTCCCCGGCTCTGGGAGAAGAGTGGGGGCTGGTGGGTTAGAGCAGGGGGGGTTGGAAGCCAGGACTCCTGGGTTCCAGCCCCAGCTCTGGGAGGGGAGCGGGGTCAGGTGGTTAGAGCAGGGGGAGCTGGGAGCCAGGACTCCTGGGTTCCAGCCCCAGCTCTGGGAGGGGAGTGGGGTCAGGTGGTTAGAGCTGGAGGGCTAGGAGTCAGGACTCCTGGATTTTATTCCCAAGCCTACAGGGCATGGTGAAAGCTCAGCAGTGCTCAGTTTCCTGAAGGGCTGTTCAGTGAGGGAGGGTGAGAAGGTACAGGACAGTGATTTACAAGAGGACTAGAAAAATTAAAGGATTTACTAGTAGGGAGGGACATGAGATTCAAACTCACTAACTGCAAATAGCTCAATCTACTGAACCAGTTTCTTCAAACCTGGCTTGTTCTTTAGGTCGCACTGAGATCTAGACAACAAGCCAAATATGGTGTTTCTAGCAGGAGCAATTTTTGAGTTCACTGAGGCCTCTGCTCTGTGCGTGGCACCACCACTCACCTTTGGTGCCAAAATCCTGCAGCAGGACCTGGGCCTTTCTCTTGAAGTCGTCCGCAGAATGGATCAGGCCAGTCTTGAACTTCTCCTTGTGTTTCTTTAGCATGACATCGCTCTCCAGGATGCACTGCTGGAAGGACAGCCACTCCGAGTTGAGCGCTCCCAGTGTCTGCAGCACCTGGGACAAGGGCGAGGGAGAAAGATGAAAGACATGTTCTCCTGCCAAGATTACCGCAGCTCCGAGAAGAAGGCTGGGCACAGCAGGTTCCAGAAACGTGGCTGGGATAAATAGGAACTTCCTCCATCCCCATGGCACGGGGATCTCGTTCATTTCCCTGGGGCTGGGCAGGACTCGGGTCATTTCTACAAGTCCTCATTCATCGAAATCTCTGCCAGTTACAGTAAAAGCTTTTTTATCCACTGTATCATTCCGGTTAATTAAGTGAGAGGGAGTTTGGGTGTGGGGCGTGGGCTCTGGGAGGAAATTTGGGTGCAGGAGGGAGCTCGGGGTAGGGGTACAGGAGGGGGTGCAGGTCACAGGCTCTGGGAAGGAGTTTGGGTGCGGGAGGGAGCTCGGGGTAGGGGTACGGGAGGGGGTGCAGGTCACAGGCTCTGGGAAGGAGTTCGGGTGCGGGAGGGAGCTCGGGGTAGGGGTACAGGAGGGGGTGCAGGCACAGGCTCTGGGAAGAAGTTTGGGTGCGGGAGGGGGCTTGAGATGGGAGTTTGGGTGTGGGAGGAGTTTCAGGGTGCCAAATCCAGGGGGCGCTCACCTCGGGCAGCTCCCCGCAAGCAATGACTTGTCCCAGCTGCTCCTAGGCAGCGGCGGCACAGCAGGCAGCTTGGCGCATTGTTTCCACCTACAGCTCCTATTGGCTGCAGTTGCCGGCCAATGGGAGCTCCGGAGCCAGCGCTCAGGGCAGGATGGAGGCAGTGCAGAGCCACCTAAATCCCTTTGGGGTCTGGGCCAGCATGGCAGCGGCCACTCAGGGTCTGCGTCCGTACTCACCCCCTCGTCCACGGCCACTTCGTATTTCTCCAGGATGGCAAACTGCTCGTGGATGGGCTGGATCTGCCCCTCTAGCTTCGGCAGCTCGTGCTGCAGGGTGTCCAAGAGCTGCAGGCTTTGGCCCAGTTCCTCCAGCGTCTGCGGAGGCCGGCTGACTCTGTGGGCCAGAGCGGGGAAGAGCCAGAGTGAGCCAGGCCTGGATCAAATCTCTTGTGCCTGCTCAGTCCTTCGGACTTGCCCGGGGGCAGCTGGGTGTGCCACACTCCCCACAGCTGCTCTGCTCGGGGAAAGGTGTTTGACGCCCCGTGGCAGGACTGACACTGCGAGCCGCTGAAGCAGGGCCTAACCCTACGGAAGGCTGGCCCTCTCCATGGGCGCCAGCAAGGGCTCCGGTCCGAGCCAAGGCAGGGGCCCTATTTAATAGTAAGGGGCCAGCTGACCACTCCACCCGTAAGCTGCTGAACCTCAGAACCACAGAAGGGGCGAGAGCAGGCCCAGAGAGGTGATGTCTCGGGGCTTTTGCTATTTTCCGTTATTCTCAAGTGCTTTAAGAGTAAAATCCCTGTGGATAAGAAGTTCCTCTGCTGAGCCTGGGTCCCTCGCTTTCCTGCCAGGTTTCTCTCTGAAGGGGTTAAGCCAGAAGCCCAGAGGGCCGCCTAGAGGGGGCTTTGCAGGACTGGAGAACTTGGCTGGACAAGGGCATGCCATGTCCCAGGGAAGAGCGTCAGCCAGGGCCCCCGAATCCCAGAGCTAGAAACAGTGACTAGACTCTACCCAGACCCAGCTGGCATGGAAGCCCATGGGACCCAGAGATGGTGACGGTCCAGTGGGTAACTGGGCCAGTTTGTAACAGGACAACTCGCATTGGTGGGGAAAAGGGAAAGCCAGAAAGGAGCCTGCCAAGAGAGAAGGGCCTGGGCTGTCTCTGCCCCAACCAGCAGGGGCGTGGGGTGCAGGTAATGGGGCAGGAAGGAAGGGGCCTCACTTCTCAGCGTTCTCCTGGAGGTAGGCGTACAGCTCCTGCAGCCGGGTACTGGCCATCTCGTTCAGCAGGTTGGTGAGCTTGTTCTGCCACTCGTTGCAGTGCTGGACCACAGAGAACTTGAGGTGGGAGCAGTCGAGCAACACAAACTGGATGTTCAGCACCGTCTCCTCCTTCTGCACATTGTTGGCCACCTCCATGTACCTGCCATGCACATACACAGACCCCCCCTTCAGCCAGCTGCTCAGTGCAGAGCGGGAGGGCCGAGCTCTCCGGCACACACCTCCACGTGGCAACAGAGGAGAAGCCCGGAGGAACTCTCTGTATGGAGGTGACTCGGTGGGATTAGTTCCTTCGCTGGAGACGCTGGAACTCACACAGAATGGATCAGAGGAGAGATCATCAGATCCTTCTCACCCGAGCTACAGGGGCCTTGTGGAAAACCAGCATGGCACTAGGGGGCGCTGTTCCCTCAGAGGCAGTGCTGAGGCCAGTGCCCCAGCATGGCACTAGGGGGCGCTGTGCTGGAAGAAGCAAGTCAAATGGGCCCCTAGGAGGTGCTGTTCCCTCAGAGGCAGTGCTGAGGCCAGTGCCCCAGCATGGCACTAGGGGGCGCTGTGTTGGAGGGAGCAGGTTGACTGGGCCCCAAGGGGGCGCTGTTCCCTCAGAGGCAGTGCTGAGGCCAATGCCCCAGCATGGCACAAGGCGGCGCTGTACTGGAGAGAGCAGGTTGAATGGGCCCCTAGGGGGTGCTGTTCCCTCAGAGGCAGTGCTGATGCCAGTGCCCCAGCATGGCACAAGGGGGCGCTGTGCTGGAGGAAGCAGGTTGAATGGGCCCCTAGGAGGTGCTGTTCCTTCAGAGGCAGTGCTGAGGCCAGTGCCCCAGCATGGCACAAGGCGGCGCTGTACTGGAGAGAGCAGGTTGAATGGGCCCCTAGGGGATGCTGTTCCCTCAGAGGCAGTGCTGAGGCCAGTGCCCCAGCATGGCACTAGGGGGTGCTGTGCCACAGGCAGCAGTGTAGTTAACCCAGTAGCCGAGTTCGTTTTCAGTCAGTCCGCCCCCCAACCTCAAATGCCTGCCCACGATACAGAGGCCATGCACCCTCATGCTCATTAAAGATCATCTGAGCTTACTGAGAAATCAGTAGCATTGGTAGCTCCTGAGTGAACAGGGTGGGGCCAGGGCACTGGTTGCTGGGGGGACCAGAGTGAGGTTTACAGCTGCCATGTGGGGGTTTCACCAGCACAGCTCCACGCCCAGGTGCAAGGTGTCCCAGTCTCCTGAAATGCCAAGGGGCCTCCTGTTTACAACCAAAATCCTCCTGCCTCCTGAATGAATGTCGTCTCCCGCATGAAGAGGCATCCATTGACGCCAAATTCCCCAAAATTCATCTACCTTACCCAGGACCGCTTGCATCAGCCACATGTGTGCACCAGCCTCGGCCACGGAGCAGACACCGGACCGTGGCTTGGACAAACCCAAGCGGAGCTGTGGCCCTGTGCCGGGTCTCAAGCCCATTCACTCAAATTTGGCCTGGCCACCTTCACAGATCTCCTCGAAATGCCTCTGAAAAACGTTGGTCAATATGCCTAGATGGCAGCACTTTCTGCTTTCAAGCCCTCACGCCAGTCTGGTGTCCTAGCAACCTGACGATTCCCGGGGAAGGCAACGACCCAGAATGCATCTGACCAACTGTGCAATGCCATCCCAACCTGGCTGGACTCCTGCAGGGATCAGTTGATGCCCTGATCCGAAGTGACCACTTAGGGTGACCAGATGTCCCAATTTTATAGGGACCGTACCCCCCAACCCCTGTCCAGATTTTCACACTTGCTGTCTGGTCACCCTATGACCACTACAGTTACCAAGTAGATTAGATTTTAGCCTTGATGCGCGATGAGTGGATTATAATCTCAGCCAGCATCTGGATGTGGGAGAGAGAACATTTGGATGGAGAAAGCCTAAATGCAACCAAAAGCGGCCCCCTGGGACTCAGTGTGGGATTCTGAAGTTGCCTTGGGCAAAAGGAGCATTTCATAAAGGAGCAGGGAGTGTTTCATGGCCATGCAACAGGAGCAGCTGCTGTTCGGAAGGAGAAATTCGCTCCCTCCAAATGATTTGTTAATTGAAACATGTTTTGATGTCTTTGCTCCTGACTCAGCCAAGCGAGGCCAGCAGGTGGAGACGGTTCCAGCCCCGAGGGATCTTATTAAATCTTCCCAACTATTCCATTAATTAATTCCCTGTCTCCAGGTCACTGGAAACATAAGGCCAAACTTTATTAAACAAGGAAACCAAAAACGGCCCTGGAAGAGACAGACGAGGGGCAGAGGCAGAGAGGGGCACCCGGCTCTGGTGAACAGGCAGAGATGGATGGGGAGGCAGCATCCCTCCCACCTCTCTCTAGTTACGGATCCAAATTTACCTCCGGCCTGAAAACTGTGCGTGTCAAACGCTGAGTCAGCACAGCACCCGAGCCGGGAAAATGCTGCTTGTGCTGACGAAACGAATCCTGCATCCCTCCTTTGACCAGCTGGTTTTCAAGTGTGCCTCGTTCTGGGGCTTTGTTCCACCTTCTGGCTCACAACTGGGCCACAGCGAGGCGGGAGGCTCGGCTCACGCTGTGGAATCGCTCTTCCTGGTGCTGCTATAAACGGCCCTCAAAAGGCTTTCGGGGCTTTAATGGGGAGTTTTTCTCCTGTTGAAATGCATTTGAGGAAGTGGAGGGTAGAAAGCCCATACGTGGCCTTGTAAACTAAAGTATCCCACAGGCAAAACTGCTATTGGTTTAGGGAGTGGTGGCACTCTAATAACACAGCACGGCTCCCTCCTGACCTGCTTACAGCACAATTCCATTGCTAGTCGTTGGTTACCTTCCTTCGGAGGCCGAGGAAAGCCAGCCAGAACTGCAGAAGGGCCTGATCTCATGGCTGGAACGCCTCCCCACTCTCACACCATTAGCGCTTTTCCTTTAGCCCCATTTTCCAGATGGGGAAACCGAGGCAGAGAGGTGCCCGGACTTGCCTAAGGGCCCCCAGAAGGCTAGTACCCGGGTCTGGTGAGTGCCAAGCCGGTGCTCTATGTGCCAGAGAAGAAAGGCTTCTAAGCCAGCCACTTGTTGCTAACAGAGCCCTCAACGCGCCGCCTGCAGGGAAGCTATAAAAAGGAGCTGATTGTCTGTGTTTCTCTGACTCTTAACCAAAAAAAAAAAAAATTGCTTGTGACATTTGCATGTAAACAGAATTTTGCTTTCTTAAGAATTCAGCTGCTCCTGCTGCTTCCTCTCCACGCCGCGCAGAAAGTGAGCCACCTCCGGGGGGGCCCAGCCCCGCTGCACCGGCACACACTGCGGTGGGCCGCAGCACTTCCCAACAGGAAGCACAGGCAATACCGCGGCGGTTGAAACAGCAGGCGTGATTTAGGGAGGCAGACTAGAGCCGCTGGAGCTGGGATCCGGCCAGCACACTGAGGTTCATACGCACACTCCTGGGAACGGGACCAGGAAATCTGTAATGGCCACGAGCCGCCAGAGCTTTAGCTTTAGAGCTGAGCTGAGATCGCACCTCCCGCACCACGTGGCCCTAGCACTGGGCGGGGGGATTGGGGGCAGTGCAGATTTGTAGGGGGAAGGGCCACACTGCTCAATGCAACACTGCACCCCTGGCACCTCCCGGGGATCGGCGCTATCTGTGGGGAGAGCGCCCCCTACTGACCCACCCACACTGCTCCCTGGCACCTCCCGGGGATCGGCGCTGTCTGTGGGGAGAGCGCCCCCTACTGACCCACTCACACTGCTCCCTGGCATTTCCCAGAGATCGATGGAGTTTGTGGGGAGAGCACCCCCTACTGACCCACCCACACTGCTCCCCGGCCCCTCTCGGGGATCAGCGGGGTCTGTGGGGAGAGTGCCCCCTACTGACTCACCCACACTGCTCCCCAGCCCCTCCTGGGGATCAGAGCTGTCTGTGGGGAGAGCGCCCCCTACTGACCCACCCATGCTGCTCCCTGGCCCCTCCCGGGGACTGGCAGGGTTTGTGGGGAGAGCGCCCCCTACTTACCCACCCACACTGCTCCCTGGCACCTCCCAGGGATCAGGACTGTCTGTCGGGAGAGCGCCCCCTACCGACCCACCCACGCTGCTCATCAGGACTCCGATTTTCCTTGGGGTCTCACATTCAATATTGACCATGGCAGGCCCGGCTTAGCTTAGGAACTATGTCCATTTCAGAAGGGTAGGAGGGTGGACTTCCCTGAATCTGAAGGCCCTGGGCCCTCATCGGTACTGGTACAAGAGACCCGTCTGGTCAACGAGGGGCATCCACGGACACAGGTCCTCCCTTACCGAGCAGTGTCTGCATCGAAGGAAGACACGAGCGGGTTGAGGTGCCGGTAGCGGTTAATGAAGGAGTCCTTGTTGACCTCCCAGATCTCCCGGTACACGTCCCAGGTCTTCAGGTACGCCTGGAGGTGTGTGGCGTTTGCTTGCATGCCCCCACTGATCAGGGCCTGGATTTTCTTGATATCCTCATCACGCTCTGTGTGCGGAGGGAGGACAAACAGGACAGTGACCAGCTGTTTCGATGCCCAAACAGCCAGTCCTAGTCCATCAGAACCCCTTGCTTCTCTTCCATGCTGAGTCTGCCAAGCCTCACCGGCCCTCTGGGAAATACTGTCCCTATGTTAGAAAGGGAGGAAACTGAGGCACAGAAATGACTCCTAGGGGATTGGGTGTGCGCAGACAGGAACTGGTTCCGTGACAGACAGAGGCTACATTCAGGCAATGTCTGTCTAGACTCACCCTGTGACTCTCAGTAGCTGCTACCATGTGCCACGGAGAGAAAATAGATCAAAATAAAGTGTTAGCGGCAAGGAAACTGAGCTAAGGGGAAATGTCCAGCTGGGGAATCATCTCCTCCAGGGACAGGGTGGGAGCTGAACCCAGAGGGCATCACTGCCTTGGCTTTTCAAACCCACAGCGGCGAGTCTCAGAGCCCAGGTCTACCCGGGAGGTGCCTGAACACGGGAACAAGCCAGTTCGGCAAGGCAGTTGCAGACTCCCGGCCAGGCAGCATGTGAGTGCAGGGGGAGGGCTCCTTACCCACGAGGACTGAGATGGGATCGCGGTAGAATCTGCGTTTGGTCAGGATCTCCGGCAGGTGGCGGAAGACAGAGATGCTGGTGATGAGGTGGCTGCTGATGTCATTCACCATATTCGCGAGCTGGGCCAGAGTTGGGGAAAACTCCACCTGGAAAGACAAAACAGCAGGTCTGGTGGAGAGAGGACCCAAAGCCAGACGAGAGGCAACAGCGGCTCAGCGAACCCAAGGCGACCCACCGGGATCTATTCCATTCCCATGGCCGCACAAGCCCCTGCAGATCCCGGACCTGAAAATCCCATCCTTCTGATTTCCATCTTGCTCCCCCATCCTCACCTCGCTCCCACGCACAGCAGCTCGCTGCTTGAGCAGTACTAGAGGTTACAGGCCAAACCTGCAGTCCAACAGCTCTGCTTGGGGCAAGACCAGGGCAGAGGTGGCCCAAAGCCACCTCTCTGGGTCTCTCGTTCCCGGGGCTGGGCAGCACTGGCTCAGACCTCCAACACAAGACTCGACAATCCTATCTGGCTGTAATGTCAGCCAGGAAGCGCTAGGCCAGGCCACAGGGATGATCGGGCCACGCTCCCTTGTCCCCCGGCCACCCCTCATGCAGCAGAAGCCCTTCTGTGGCTGCTCTGGCTCTTAGGGTCTGTCTACACTGCAGTGGAGAAGTAGGACTGCAGCCCATGTAGACATACCCACGCCAGCTTCGATTGCTCTAGCTAGCTCTGGTAACAGCAGTGAAGCTGTGACAGCACGGGCAGCTGGCACCTGTGGATATACCCAGGGTCCTGGGTGGGTGGGATTAGCTGCCCATTGAGGGAGAAAGGAAAGCAAGAGGGTGATCAGACAGCCCATTTCTGACCCTCATGGCATGCAGAATATTGGGTCTTCACTCTCTCACCGGCCCTTGGTCGAGCGGTGCTTGTGCGGGGACACTAATTCAGAACTGAACTCCCCCCCGGCCATGCTGCTAATTCCTGGCAGGGACCTTGGGGCGGGGCTCAGCTGGGTGTCTGAGGGCTGCAGTGGAAGGGCTCACCTGTGCAGATGGTGCCGGGTAGTTGTCCTGAAGGATCACCTTGACCCTGAACAGGGGGTTAGGCGTAGTCTTGCCATCTCCATTGATGGCCTTGGAGAGTTCCAGTAGGGACCATTTGACGTTGAGCCTGAAGGCCTCTTCCATCATTCTGTTCATCTTGACGGTGTAGGCCACCCAGCACTGCTGCACCTGAGGGGAGAAACAAGCCGGCTGAGAAAGGCAGCGTAGATATGGCCACCAGAGCGAGGGGCAGCCAGGGTGAAAGACAGTCAGGGCTGCAGAACTGGGCTTCTGGCTCTGGCTGCGAAGGTGACCTTCGCCGAGTGACCCAAGGAGCTCCTCGGTCTGCTTACCTTGGAGAGACTGAACTATTTCACTGCCACTCATTTGGGTAGAAGCAACCAGGGAATGTCCTACTTTGTTGCTGGAAGTAGTGCCAGATGCCGGGGCACTGGGGCAGGGTAAAATGGAGCAGCTAGATGCTGGCACGATTTGCTGGGGACAACTCAACCTCCTCCTCCCTAATCTAATGTCACCTCATGCCATGCCCAGGGGGGATCTATGCCCAGAACTTGCTGCAGAAAGAAACTGAGGGCCATAGATTTTAAGCTGTAAGAGCCTGTTGTATTTCACCCAGCACCCTTATACTGAGTTAGACAAAAGTATCTCAGTCTTCGTAAAACTAAACTGTTGGGTCCTACAGGGTGTGACGAAGCAGGAATGCTCTTAATGTTTTCTCTGAATACTGTGTGGGTGCCTTGGTTTCTTCTATGCAGTTCTCAAGTATCTAGGTGGTGGGATAAGGGAGTGTGATTGTTGCAGAGCTCCAGAGGGCCAGTGTGATGGTGTCTGCACAGAGAATGGCTGACGTCCTGTCTCCTGGCCACTGATGGCCTGGGCCCCTCCCCTGCAAGGTGCCAGCTGAAGGTGTTGGAGAACAAAGAGACCAGGTGGCCTCCTAGCCCGGGACAGAGACAAAGGCAGAAGAGGGGCTGGAGAGTTTCAGTTTGGAGCTGGCTGGGGAAATGGAGGGAGCCCCAGGGCTGGTCTAAACTCCCTGCCCCCCAAGATGGACCTGACCAAGGGGTCCTGTTGTCTGTACCTATAAGCTCTGGTCTGGACTGTGTTCCTGTCGGCTAATAAACCTTCTGTTTTACTGCTGGCTGAGAATCATGTCTGACTGTGGAGTTGGGGGGCAAGGCCCTCTGGCTTCCCCAGGACCCCGTCTGGGCAGACTCGCTGTGGGAAGTGCACGGCGTAGAAGGGGATGCTGGATGCCCTGAAGTCAGATCCAGGAAGGTGGAAGCTGTGGAAGCTTCTTGCCCTGGAGACAGTCTGCTCAGAGGAGACTTCACCAGAGTCCTGCCCGGCTTCGTATGGAGCAGTGCCAGAGCATCACCTGGGGATTCTGTGACACAGGGAGAAAACGGGCAAGACCGACGAGCCAGCCATGTCCAAAGCCCCTGTGATGACATGGACCTGACTAGGTGAGGCAGGCCCAGATGATCTCAGCAGGCAATCTGTGCCCCATCCTGCAGAGGACGCTAAAAACGCCATGGTCCATGCCAATCTGACCTGGGGGGAAATTCCTTCCTGACCCCAAATCTGGTGATTGGTTGGACACTGAGCATGTGAGTTAGACCCACTGGCCAGGCAGCTAGAGAGAGGATTCTCTGAACCCACCCCGTCCGGTGTCCAATCTCTGGCTGTGGTCGAGCTCTTGATGCTTCAGAGGAAGAACCCAGAGTAACCTCTATAACCTGGGCCTGACCCTTCAGTGCTGCTGGGGAGGGGGTGGTGCTGGAGGGAGTCGGGTAGGTAGGTGGGTGGGCAGGGACAGCCATTGGAGAAGAGGGAGAAGGTCTCTGCCACAGGTCCTTACACAGAGATCTCCTGACAGAATCAAAATGAAGCACTGCATGCTGGGACCTACACCCAGAGCACTGCCTGCGGGGAGCTACCTGGCCTGGGCCTGGCCTTACCTCGGCGCTGTCATGTTTGAAGACTTCATAGGTTTGCCGCATGATGTTGATGACCTCCTCGTGGATACCCATCAGCTTCTGCTGCACCCAGGCCCGGTGCTCCTTCTGGTCCTCCTCAAACTCCAAGTCGTTGTAGACCCTCTTGCCGGTGATCCGCACCAGCAGCGCCTCGCTGATCTGCTGAGCACTGCGAGCGATGGTCAGGGTGGCTGCCTTGTACTCATTGACAATGGTCTGCACCTGAGGGCCAGTGGCAGCAAGGCAGGCTCAGGGCAGGGCGCACGCTGATCAGACACCTTAGGGCCCCAGGGTTTGAGGAAGGTGAAACCTGACCAGCTACACCGGGGGAGTGTCATCTGCCATGCTGGCTTCCCTGCTCCCTACCACCCGTGTTCTGAGTTTCTCCCACTCCACCTAAGCCTAGGCAGACTGAGCAGAGCATGGATCACTGGGATGCCGCCAGCTGGAGACCCCTGAAGCAGATCTCTGTGGAGGAAGGATGGCGCTTTGGGGGCTGGCTGCGGGGGCAAGGGGGGCCAGAGGAAAGCTCACCTTGCTGGCGTGCAGTCGGCACTCACTGATGAAGGCCGCGCTGGCCCCTTTCAGCGACCAGTGCAGCTTCTTCAAGCCGGGCTGGATCTTCTTGTCCAGGTATCGGATCCGCTCCTTGAACAAGGCCCGCTCCTCCGAGGACAGCATTGCAATGATCCTACGGTGGCACGGGGGCGAGATCCAGCCCCATCAGCAAGTCAGAGCTACGGAGGGCATTCCTCCCCCCAGCCCACAGAACAGGCCTGGCTCCAGACGGGTCACTGGTGAGTCCCCAAGGCCCGATGTCTTTCCGATCACCTGCCAGATCGTGCTGGCTGCATCTTTGGGCTTGTTAACTTCCTGGCCTGGCCGGGTGACCTTGGCCAAGCCACTTGCCCTCTGTCACAGAGTCTGGGGGAGTCCGGCCCTGCACCCCTCTTCCTGGACCCCACAGTGACTTTTATCCAGCCAGTAAAACAGAAGGTTTATTGGACAACAGGAACACAGATTACAGCAGAGCTTGCAGGCACAGTTAGGACCCCTCCACTGAGTCCTTCTGGGGGTTCAGGGTGCTTGGATCCCAGCTAGGATACCCTGAATTCCGCCCCACAGCCCCAAACCCAAACTGTCCTGCCGTTTCTCCCGCCGGCCGAATCCTTTGTTCCCTTCTCCTCCGCCCAGCAGCTCCCCGCTCCCCACTGCCGGGCTCAGGTTACAGCCTGACCACCTGTCCCTCACCTACAGACATCCCCTGCTTTCCCCGTTCCACCACAGACAGTCCCACTCCTTCCCCATCCCCACACCCTACTCCATCACACCGCTCCCCCCTTCGGAACTGAACTGAGCGGGTCACTCTGCCCAGTGACCTGGGGAAGTTCAGGGCCCCCTCTCCGGGACAACGCGTCCGCTATCAGGTTGGCACTTCCCTTCACATGGACCACGTCCATGTCATAGTCCTGCAGGAGCAGGCTCCACCTCAGGAGCTTGGCGTTGGCTCCTTTCATCTGGTGCAGCCAGGTCAGGGGAGAGTCGGTTGGCTGCGGTGTACACGGTGAAGTGTCGCCCCAAAGAGATATGGCTCTAGCTTCTTAAGGGCCCACACCATGGCCAGGCATTCCTTCTCGATGGCCGCGTAGTTTTGCTCCGGGAGTAGCAGCTTCTTGCTCAGGTACACGATGGGTGTCTCTCCCCCTTTTCATCCTCCTGCATTAACACCGCCCCCAGTCCCGTGTCTGAGGCGGTGAACACCATAAAGGTTTGTCAAAAATCTGGGTTCGCCAGAACTGGGCCACTGACCAGAGCCTCCTTCAGCGCCCGGAAAGCCTCCTGGCACTGCTCGGTCCAGATCACCTTGTCTGGCTTCCCCTTTTTGCACAGTTCAGTGATGGGCGGCTATGGCGCTAAAGGGGGCACGAACCTTCGATAGTACCCCGCCATCCCAATAAAGGCCTGGACCTGCTTCTTGGTTTGGGGGAGCAGGCCAGTCTCTGATCACCTCCACCTTGGCTGGTTCCGGCTTCAGGCAGCCGCTCCCCACCCGATGGCCCAGGTAAGATACTTCCGCCATCCCCACCTTGCACTTCTCAGCCTTTACGGTTAACCCAGCCTCCCGGATTCGGTCCAGGACTTGTTGTAACCTGGGACACATGGTCCTCCCAGGTCTGGCTGAAGACGCAGATGTCGTCAATATAGGCCACGGCAAAACTCTCCATCCCCCTCAGTAGCTGATCCACCAGGCGCTGGAAGGTGGCCGGCGCTCCCTTGAGGCCAAAGGGCAGGGTCAGAAACTCGTAGAGCCCCAGAGGGTGATAAAGGCCGATTTCAGCCTGGCATCTGCGTCCAGCGGCACTTGCCAGTAGCCCTTGGTAAGATCCATGGTGGTGAGGTACCGAGCACACCTCCCAGCTTGTCTAGGAGCTCGTCAGGCCTGGGCATGGGGTAGGCATCAGATACGGTGATGGCATTGAGCTTTCGATAGTCCACACAGAACGGATTGACCCATCCTTCTTGGGACCAGCACCACTGGCGAGGCCCAAGGGCTGGAAGACTGCTGGATCACCCCCAAAGCCAGCATGTCCCTGACCTCTCTTTCCAGATCCTGGGCAGTTTTACCAGTGACCCGAAAGGGGAGCATCTTATAGGGGATGTGTGACCGGTCTCCACCCTGTGGACAGTCCAATTAGTGCGTCCAGGCTGGTTGGAAAACAGCTGTCGGTACAGATGCAGCACCCCTCTGATCTCAGCGTGCTGGGCCAGGGTCAGCTGATCAGAGAGGGGGAATCGCCTCCAGGGGGGAACCAGCTTTGTCCCAGGAATAGATCCACCAAAGGGTCATCTCCTGCCTCCCAGTGTCCACACACGGCCAACACCACATTCCCCCCTGTCATAGTATGGTTTCATTCATGTTCACATGGTACACCCGCCGGTGATGTGCCCGGTTTGACAGCTCCACCACATAGTTTACCTCATTCAGTTGCTTGATTACCTTGAAGGGTCCTTCCCAGGCGGCCTGGAGTTTGTTTTTCCTCACGGGGATGAGAACCATCACCTGATCCCGGTGGCAAAGGCCGGGGGCCCGGGCTGTGTGGTCATACCAGACCTTCTGCTTCCTCTGGGCTCGGGCCAGATTCTCCCTGGCCAGGCCCATGAGCTCGGCCAGTCTTTCCCGGAAGGTCAGGACATACTCCACCACTGACTCTCCTCGGGAGTGGCCTTCCCTCCCATTCATCTCTCATCAGGTCCAGGGGCCCCCTTACTCGCCTTCCATACAACAGTTCGAAAGGCGAAAACCGGTAGACTCCTGGGGTACCTCCCTGTACGTGAACAGCAGGTGAGGTAAGTATTGTCCCAATCCTGCGAGGTGCTGGTTCATAAAATGTTTTTAGCATCATCTTCAGCGTCCCGTTGAACCTTTCCACCAGCCCGTTGGACTGGGGGTGATACGCTGAGGCCCAGTTGTGCTGCACCCCACATTTCTGCCATAAGGACCGGAGCAGGTCGACATGAAGTTGGACCCCTGATCCGTTAAGACCTCCTTGGGGAACCCCACCCGGCTGAAAATTGTCAGCAGCGCATCTGCCACTGTGTCTGCTCAATAGAGGACAAGGCCACCGCCTCGGGGTAGCGAGTGGCAAAATCCACCACCACAGGATGTATTTTTTCCCTGACCGGGTCATCTTGCTGAGAGGTCCCACTATGTCCATGGCCACCTTCTGGAAAGGTTCTTCTATGATGGGTAAAGGCCTCAAGGGCTGCTTTCCCCCTTGTCCCGGGCCTTCCCCACCCCTCTGGCAGGGTCACAGGATTGGCAGTACTGTCGGACCTGGGTAAAGACCCAGGCCAGTAAAAGTTCTGTAGCAGCCTCTGCCTGGTGCGCCGGATTCCCTGGTGTTCCTGCGAGAGGGATGTCATGGGCCAGGTACAGCAGCTTGTGGCGAAACTTCTGGGGAACCACCAGCTGCCTCCTGATCCCCCATGACTCTACCTCCCCCTGGGGGAGCCCATTCTCGGTACAGGAACCCCTTCTCCCACAGGAACCTCTCCTTGCAACCTCTCCTCAGGGTCTGTTCCGCACTAAAAGGTCAGCCTGGTCCCTGGGCTTCCGCAAGGAGGGATCTTTCTGCAACCGCCTGGAACTCAGCAGCTGGGACAGGGGGGGACCAGCTCTCTCTTGCTGGCTGGGTCTGAGGCGCAGCCTCTCTGAGCCGTGCCCCTGGGGCGCTCCCGCTCTCCCAGGTTAGGGTCCTGCACCTCGGGTTCCCGAGTACCTTCCCGTTGTCGGGTGCAGTGCCCTTTGCCGACTCTGACTACGAGTCACGACCAGGGCACTCTGAGTCGCTACTAGGCCAGTCCTCAAGGTCCCCTCCCATTAACACGTCTGTGGCAAATATGGGTGTACCCCCACGTCCTTGGGGCCCTCCTTGGCCTCCCACTTCAGATGTACTCTCGCCACGGGCACCTTGAATGGGGTCCCGCCCATGCCCATCAGGGTCAGGTAGGTGTCGGGCACCATCCGATCTGAGCCCACCACCTCGGGCCGGGCAAGCGTCACCTCTGCAACCCGTGTCCCAGTACCCAGTGACCTCCCTCCCATCTACCTCCAGGGAAACAATGCACTCTTTCCGGAGGGCAGCCCCGCGCCCACCCGGTAAACTAAGAACCCGAGGCTGGAGCTTCCAGCCCCCAGAGGAGCTGACCTGGGGACCTCCTCCCTCCTTCATAGGTGGTATGTTGCCAGCCCCCTTTCCCGGGAATGTAGCCCATCTTCCGATTGGGTTTTTACCCAGTCCACCCTCTGCGGGTTGGGTCTGCTTGGTCTGTCCCTGAGCTTTGGGGCACTGGGCCCGTATGTGGCC
The DNA here is from genome assembly GCF_003597395.2 of Chelonoidis abingdonii. Lineage (NCBI taxonomy): Eukaryota > Metazoa > Chordata > Testudines > Testudinidae > Chelonoidis > Chelonoidis abingdonii. Next base: position 22,857,658 of record NC_133779.1, on the reverse strand, counting down.
TCGTTGGCCACATTGATAGCAGCCCATGTCTGCGTGGGTCCCCTTGAGTTTGGGTCGGAGGGACCTGACACTGGATGTTCCCCTTTGGGGGGTTCTCCTCCATAGGCCCCCGCTGGGAGGTCCCATGATGACTCTCTCTCTGCGTTGAGGCAGGCCTGCTCCTTCGAGACTCCTCCCTGCCATCCCCTGCCCGACTGTCCACAAATTGGTCGGCAAGTTGGCCTGCGTGCTGCGGGTTCTCCCGGCTTCTGGTCCCTCAACCACAGCCTCAGGTCGGACGGGCACTGCTCATACAGGTGCTCCAGTCCATGAATAGGTCCAGCAAGTCCTCTTTAGTTTGGGCCCCAGCTGTCCACTGTTGCGGGCATACCCCTGGCGCCGGTTGACCAGTTGTAGGTATGTGATCTCACGGGTTTTACGCTGACTCCGGAACCTGAACCTCTCCGGTACGTCTCAGGAGTCAGCCCAAACTCGCGGAGCAGGGCCTGTTTGAACAGTTCGTAGTCCCCCGCCTCCGCCCCTTTCAGTCGGCTGTACACCTCCACGGCCGTGGAGTTCCAGTAAAGGGGGTGAGAACTGCGATCCTGTCTGCAGGGAGCGCAACCCCTAAGGTGTGCAGCTCGCAGGCATTCTCAAAGGCCGTCAGGAAGGTATCTATGTCCTCCCCCCTCCTTTCGCCGGCCGGGCAGCAAGCGCTTATCAAAGTTCGTTGTAGGCTTGGGTCCCCCCTCACTCACCGCAGCCGGGGCCTCACGCTCCTCAGCCGGGCCAGCTCCAGCTCATGTTTACGCTGTTTCTCCTTCTCCTCCAGCTCATGCTGGCGCTGGTTCTCCTCATGTTTACTGTACGGTTCTCCTTCTCCTCCTCTGATGCTGGTTCTCCTCATGTTTACCGTTCCTCTCATGTTTCGCTGTTTTCCACCTTCTCCTCCAGCTCTTGCCTCTTTAACTCGAGCTCCTCCCGTCTCAACTTCCTTCCTCTTCCCAGCCACGGCATGCTCCACAGATGTCGAGCGTCGCCGGGAGGATCCCCTGCTGGGGGGTGAGCTTCGCTGCCAGGATCCCTGCTGCCGGGGGGTCACGGTGCCCTCGGTATTCGCTGGGCTCTCCCCGCCCTTCCTCTAGGCCTAGGAAGGGGAGGGTCTCGGGAAGCCCTCATCCGCCGGCTGACCACTGCTCCCAGGGGGGACAGACACTGGTGACTGCGCTGCATGCTGCCTAGTCTGCTTCCCTCAGAGACAGGGGACTCGTTCATCAAGTGGTCTCTCCTCTCCAGCTGGCAATCAGCTGGTCCTTGGTCAGCTCCCTGTGCGCAGCCCCCTCTGCTTGCACAGCTCCAGCAGGTCACACTTGCGCGCCGCTTGGCGTACATCTTCCTGCTGGCCACTCACAGGTCGGGGTGCTCGCCGCTCCCACGGTTTCCGGGGACCCTAGTGCACCAGCCCTTCTTGAGGTCACCACCTCTCTGCCAGGGTCGAGCTGCAGACTCCTCCGCCCCTGGGACCGCTCGCTGCAATCCCGGGGGACCCTGTTACTGCAAAGTCCTTCTCAACCTGGGCACACACTTCCCAGGGGTTAAACCACCCCTTCGTTTTACTGCTCCCCAGTCACTTACTGCAGGAAGCGCCGTCCACGGGTGCAGTATCTCCCGACCGCTGCCACCAAGTTGTCACGGAGTCTGGGGGAGTCCGGCCCTGCACCCCTCTTCCTGGACCCACAGTGACTTTTATCCAGCCAGTAAAACAGAAGGTTTATTGGGACAACAGGAACACAGGGTTACAGCAGAGCTTGCAGGCACAGGTCAGGACCCCTCCACTGAGTCCTTCTGGGGTTCAGGGTGCTTGGATCCCAGCTAGGATACCCTGAATTCCGCCCCACACAGCCCAAACCCAAACTGTCCTGCCTTTTCTCCCGCTGGCCGAATCCTTTTTTCCCTTCTCCTCCGCCCAGGAGCTCTCCCCTCCCCCCTGACGGGTTCGGATTACAACCTGACTACCTGTCCCTCACCTACAGACATCCCCTGCTTTCCCGTTCCCCACGCAGACAGTCCCTACTCCTTCCCGTTCCCCACACAGACAGCCCCTACTCCATCACACCCTCCCCGGGCCTCTGTTTCCCCATCTGTAAAACAGGACTGCCCCCCTTTGGAAAGCACTGGTGAAAAGCGCTGGGGGATTAGTATTGTTACAGGTCTGCTGAAAGGAGGTTCCAACGGGGCCGTCGCTCTCCTCAGTCACCAGGGTCAGGCCAGGAAGTTAACAAGCTCAAAAATGCAGCCGGCCCGGTTGCGGAGGCGATCGGAAAGTCAGATCGGGCCAGGCTGAGACCAGACCCCAGTCTGACCAGGATGGTTTGGGGGGGAGAGGAGGAATTCCCCTACCACCATCCCAGTGGATCACCCAGGCACATCTGTTCCAAGCCGGCTGCGTGCCCCGAGTCAGCCTGACACAACACTCCCTCTTTGGTCATGTTAAAAATACACTTGCCAAAACGAACCTGTTTCAAGAAACACTTTCTCCGCAGAGAAACACCCCCACGTCACACTTTTAAAAATACTGGAGCAAAGCAAATTGAAACCCTACCCCTACCCCCCGACAGTTTAGTCATGAGGCAGCTCCCTCATTCCCTACCAACGGATGGGGGTACCAGACCGGTAGCGGTGAAGTCTGACTCACGGCGCGTCCCCCACGCAACCTCCTCCCAAAACACACACATTCCCCCAACCGATGGGCCTCGGCTCTTCTCCAGCAGGGAGTGGGAGTTCTGGCTGCCAACACAGGAGGCCAATTAGCGTCAATTATCCGGGGGGGGGGGTGATGGGGACATCTGTTCTGCTAAGAACCGGATTCAGATCCCATCCCCCTACAACTCATTTACACGGGGACCACCAAATGGGCATTGCATGGGGGTGACTTTCAGCCACTGCTGAAATAGAGACTAGAGCAGAGGCCTGAGGGCCACATAGGGTGTCCAAAATTGTATGGAGGGCAGGTTAGGGGAAGCCGTGCCCGGCCCCTGCCCCATCCGACCCCCCCTGCTTCTCACCCCAACAGCCCCCCTGGGACTCGTGTCCCATCCATCCCTCCCTATCCCCTGAAGTCCCTGGAACTCCTGCCCCTAACTGCCCCCCGTTGCCCCATCCAACCCCTCCTCTCATTCCTGACTGGCCCCTGGGGACCCCTGTCCCATCCAACCACCCCTTCTCCCTCACCACTCCCAGAACCCCTGCCCCTGACTGCCCCCCACCGCCCCATCCAATCCCTTCTCTCATTCCTGACTGCCCCCTGGGACTCCTGTCCCAACTCATCCCTCCTTGTCCCGACGCCCCTAACTGCCCCCCAGCGCCCCATCCAACCCCTCCTCTCATTCCTGACTGCCCCCCTGAGATCCCTGCCCCATCCTACCACTTCTCCCTGACCACTCCCAGAACCCCTGCCCCTGACTGCCCCCCCGCTGCCCCATCCAACCCCCCCTTCCTTCCTGACTGCCCCCTGGAACCCCTGCCCCCATTCAACCCCCATTTCCTGCCATCTGACTGCCCTGCCCCCTTTCCACACCCCTGCCCCCCACCACTCCGAACTCTCCTGCCCTCTATCCAACCCTCCCCCCCCACTCCTTGCCCCCTTACCGAACTGTCTGGAGCTCCGGTGGCTGGCGGCACTACAGCCGCGCTGCCCAGAGCACCGGGTCAGGCAGCCATGCCACCTGGTTGGAGCCAATCCCACCACCGTAAAGCGCAGAGCACCAGGTCAGGCAGTCACGTCTTCCACCTGGAGCCAGCCCCACCACCGCACAGCACAGTGCACCGGTCAGGCAGCCCCCGGCTGGAGCCAATCCCACCATTGCGCAGCACAGAGCGCCAGGTTAGGCAGCCGCGCCGCCCGGCTGCAGCCGACCACGCCACCGTGCAGCACAGAGCACTGGGTCAGGCAGCCACCCGGCTGGAGCCAGCCCTGCCACCGTACAGCACAGAGCACCGGGTCAGGGAGCGGCTCTGCAGCTGTGCTGCCCGGCAAGAGCTTGCCACCCCGCCGCCCAGAGCCTTTCGCCAGCAGGGGAGGGGCTGGGGGGCGAGCCTCCCGGGCCAGGAGCTCAGGGGCTAGGCAGGAGGGTCTTGAGGACCAGATGTGGTCTGCCCACCTCTGGAAATAAGGCTTCTCTGGTTTCCCAGTTCTCACCAAAACCAGCAAAATTGTGAACAGAGTGGGGGGCTGGCTGGAGCTGTGGGGACGAGAGGGCTGGCCAGACAGAGGGGCGAGGGGCCCCGCTGAGGCAGGGGTAGCCAGAGTGTGGTGAACCGCCCACTAACCTTCACCCTGAGGTCACTGCCTCGCTCCTGTATCCAGAATGACTCTGCTTCCCTCACCCTTTTATCCTGAGTAACCCAACAGGGATTTGAGTGAAAGCTGAAATCAGCGGGGTCCTGCTCACTGGTGCCTAGAACAGGCAGGCGCCAGGGTCTGTGTCCCACTCCCAAGCGCCAATGCCATCCAGGGTCAGGCCCCGCCCAGGAAAGCCGAGAGGGATCCGACCGGCAGCGGAAGGGCAGGGATGGCAAACCTGTTATAGTCCCGGGCAACCAGGAGCAGGTTCTCCCGGAGGTTGCGCAGATCCTCCTTCCTGTCGTAAACTTCCACCACGTAATGGGGGGTCTCAAAGAGCAGCCGCTCCCAGTAATGGATTTCCACAAATAATTTCAGCAAGTCCCTGCAGAAGGAAGCACAGGCAGGCCAGCTGTCGTGAAAGGCCTATCCCAGCCAGCGCCAGCCTGCCGCAGCCAAGCCTGCCCTGTCCGGTCCCGCTTACTTGTCAAAGTTAATGTCCAACATGCCACTCTTCTCGGCACTGGGGATCAGGAGGGGGGTGTCCAGGCGCTTCAGGCTGTCTTTGTCCAGGGTCTGCGTCCACTCCTGGAAGGTCTTCCTCTCAATCTCGTCCATGGCCTGGACGAGCAGCTGATAGGCCTGAAAGCTCTCCTCCCCGGTCCCAATGTGGGGCAAGAAGTGGGCATTGGAGAGACACTGCAAGGCAGACGGAGAACCCCAGCCAGTGGTTTGACTTCCACTGGGGAGGGACCCAGGACATTAGCTGGGAAGCGGGTAAATGGGGGGCAGGTGCTGCACTTCGATCCTGACTCCTCCCCCTGCTATTCCAGCCCTGAAACCCACTCAGCTCTGCTGCTGTCCTTCACTCCTGACACACAGTCCCCCTACCTGCCCTGGCTGTCGCAACACACACACAGACGCACACACCTACCTCTGCCGATGCCCCTCCGTCCCCACTCACAGCCCCTTGCTGTCCCAGCCCTGCACTCCCCAAACACGGCTAGGGCATCAGCTGACTGCTCGGCGAACAAGTGAAATCCGAAGGTCAAATGCTCACTGGACGTTCAGCGCGATAAAGAAACCAATGCGGGCGCGCATGGAGGCGCACGGTCCTGCCAACAACGTTAGAGCCACTGACAAGCGAGTGGCAAGGCTGAGTGACCAGGCTGCTTCGAGCCTCCCGGCATGCTCCCTCTTTCAGCCCGCCCCCTCTCCATCCCTGGGCTCTCAAGGGGTAACAGAAGAAACTGAGGAAGGTGAAGGCTGCATGACCCCCTATATAACTACAGCCCCAGTTGGGATGCCCCAGCCGGCTCCACTCGTGGGGAGTCCCAACGCTGTGCAGAACCCAGCTCAAAAGCGGGAATATGCAGAGGGCACTGGGTGGAAAAGTGGTGTCCTGGCCAACTTGGGTGACTCCTTCAGCTGGCCACGGGCTTCTCCTTGTGTTCTGTTTTAAGCCGCTGAGCAGCAACACTGTTAAACAGCAGCTGTGTCCCACACCAGAGGCAGCTCCGTTTCAGTGCTGGGTTAGCGACCCCTGGGCAACCCTGGCGGGTGGCTGGCAAACTCCTGCCAAGCTCCACTCCAAGGGAAGCTGCCTTTCCACAGCGTGTTAAGCGATCGTAAAGCGCTCTGAGGTCCTTCAAGATGAGAGCTAGGAGCAGGAGGTGCTTCTGCAATCAGCTCCTGCGTTCCAACAAGAGCTATGTTCCGGGGCTGACGCAGCCCACGACTGTCTGACTAACGCCTCATGCTGCGCAGAGAAACATGAGCCACTAGGTGGCTGCCAGACAGAGGAGAGGTGAGTCCCACAAGGCCGAGCAATGCACTGGACAGATAAGAGAGGCAAAGGTGATTTTCACACCCAGATTTGGCATCTCAAGCCTGCGCGTACTGGAGGGTTTGTGACTGATGCTGGAAATGCTGTTCTGTTGTTACACAAGGTATAATTAAACCTGTCAAAGGAACTCGCTGTCAGAGAATGTTATTGAGGCAAATAGTCAAAAACAGATGAGGTAGTTCGATGAATAAAAACAACATCTGCCATGACAAGGGCTTGGGCAGAAATTCCAAGCCTTCAAGATACAGGGAGGAAGCGGGTCCCCAGCTGAGCGTCAGGAGGCTTCAGACATACATACAGTCCCCCAAGCCTGGCCTGGAACGGGATGGCATGTTACACTTGGAAGCAGTAGGGCTTGACCCCAATCGGAAGCAGGGATGTCAGGCAAGATGAACCATCCATCTGGGTCGGTGCTGTGTGAAGGCAGGGGAGTGTGTAGGGGTGTGATTGGGGTGTGAAGGGGTGAGATTGGGGTGTAATTCTGCCATGACAGGGTGTGGCTGGAGTGTGACGGGGTATGATTGGGGTGTGAAGGGTGTGCTTCGGGTGTGCTTTGGGTGACTGGGTGTGCTTGGGGTGTGATGGGGGCATGAGACAGGGTGAGACAGACGCTGGAACAGGGGTCTTGCCATGGCCGTGGGATACTCACTTTTAGGGGTCTGTCAATGCGCCGGCGCAGAGCCCGCAGCCAGTGCGCCAGGCCCGAATAATGGCACATGTGTGGCGGCAGGAATGGCAGCTTCTTGCTCAGCTCCCTGTTGACCAGGGAGAGCTCTCGGTTGAACAGCATGTAGACGTCCACAGCTTTCTTGTCGAAGGTGCGCTTGATGGCCTGGGGGAGGGAAGAGGCCAGCGGAGCCCCAGAGGGATGTGAGGCACTGGGCCAAAGCCCACGCAATGCAGCAACCCACTCCCCATCCAAGGGTTGGTCCCCCCACTTCCTCCGCCAGATGCACTCGTTGACATAGCCTGTCAGTACCCCCGTACTCCCCAGCTAACCAGTCTGGGAGCGGCCCTCCCACAGCCGGCACCCTCTGGCTGCCACGTCTGAGAACTGACCCCACTCAGAACCACCTGGTCCAGAGGCTGTTCCCCACGGACACCCCAATCTCCCCCATTCCAGGAGCTTCCAAACTTCCCAGCTAGCCGGTCAACAGCTGCCTAAGAGTCTGCCCTCTGTGTCTGGAAAGGTTCCTTGTCTTCGGGACACAGTGCTCCGCCAGGGTCCCACCCCGCTGTCCTGACACCGGCCCCGTACCTCTCGTGCGGAGAGGTGGTGGAAGATGTCCTGGATCTCCACGCCATGCTCCACGTCCCGCACCGTCTCGAAGGCCGAGGTGATCAGGTTTTGGGTCATCACCTCCAGGTCTTTGACACCAGAGCGGAACCTAGCATGTCAGGGCAGCAGGGATTCGCAGCGAGAAGAGAAACAGCAAACAGAGGACACAAATTCACCACCACCTTGCGGGGACAACACCCCCGCCTCAACAGGCCGCATCTCTGGTCTTTCCAGCATGCCTCCCACTCACAGTCTCTCCCCCACCCAGGAGTCGGCTACCTGGCCACTCATTCACCATCCCTTGCTCTGTGACAGTGGGTCCATCTATACCTCCTGCCCGCTCTACCCGACAATTCGGAGGGAGGGCCCTTGAAACACCGCACGGCCCCGCTCTTCCACTGCTGGCCACGGGGGTAGGAAATGGGGCCAATCCGTCTCTGCCAGCTCAGGTCCCTGCCAATGCTCGTAGCTCAGGCCTGACCCATGCAGTCTCGGCAGAGGAAGGGCATACACCGGACTGACCCCCATGCCCGCTGCGAGAGCTGTCAGAGGGGGAAGACTCTGCACCTGGGCCCTGCGAGACGAGGGCCCCCTCTCACCGGTTAAAATCCTCGTGCCAGAATGTGTTCTTCACGTCCAGGATCCCACCCTTCATGTTCCGCAGAGTGTGCAGGTGCTTCTGAAATGTCTCCTCTATCTCCAGCAGGTTCCGGGTCATCTGGGGACCTCGGTGCCCAAAGAAACAGGGCAGTGGGGTCTGCTTCCCATCCTCCCACCGGGCAAAGTGCTGCTGGCAGTCGCAAACCTGTTGGGAAGTGCACCGCAGCGTTATCGGGTTTGCCTTCCCATTGCTTGGCATGAATCCCACCCTCACCCCCATTGACCAGCTGGACACATTTCCACGCTGTGGGAGCACCGAGTGGCTGCTGGGAGATGTAGTCCAACCCCACCCCATCTTGGCAGGGCAGCCACCCACCCTGATGTTATTATCGTTAGCTATATATGAAGACTCCAGGGTTATCACCCTTTTGTGAGTCACTCTGGAGCCCTGAATGTCTGTTGAGTCAGTGAGGAGGGGGGAAAACACCTACAAGCCTGCTTGGGAGCTCCTTCTGTTCAGAATATCACCAGGTTCAATCATCACTGGGTTTTGCCAACTTTTCCCACCCAATTTTTAAGGTCCCAGCTATTTTGACTTTACAAATGACACCCGTGCAAAGCAAGGCATGTATCTGCCATGCCCAGAGTCCGTGGTATCAACCAAACATCTGCCAGAGAAGATGGAGCTATTGTGTGGTCCCACCTTGAGTGCAGGGGACTGGACTAGAGGACCTCTCCAGATCCCTTCCAGTCCTACGAGTCTATGATTCAACCACCACCCCTTACTTTACAGCTAATTTGCATGCAACAATTTAATTGGCTCTATGAGACACATAGTGGATTACTTGGCCCAACTGCCACACCCACGTAAAGTCACAGGTAAAGTCGACACTAGGAAATTAGGTCAATAGGACACTCAGAGGTGTGAAAAATCCACACTGCTGAGCACTGGAATTAGACCGACCTAACCCCAGTGTAGACAGAAGTCTCCCTTCAAGCTAGCTACCGCCTCTCAGTGAGGGGGAGTGCCTGTGCCGACCGGAGAACCCTTCCCAACAGCATAGGTAGCATTTTCACTGAAGCACCGCCGCAGAGTTTGAAGTGTAGACAAGCATACAGCTGATGTGGGGCAGCCTGGGTCTGCAGAAACAGGCGGGCGCCCAGGCCGCATGCAGCGCAGCACAGCACGATGTGCTGATGTTGCATGTGCTGTGGGGAAGGAGCGTCTGCCATAGTTCTCCATGCATCACCACCAGAATGGGGCACTGTCATGAAATCTACCTGGAGCAGCAGGGAGGATCAGACACTCTGCAAACCCCAGCTGACGCAGAAGGCTGCGTTCCCACCACGACCCGAGGCTGGCTACCTCCTGGGTGGGCCTCTCCACTGTGACACAGGGCTGCTACCTCCCGCGCAGCTCCCCACATCCCGTCACGCTGAACGCTCTTATGCTTTCGGTGTGGGGAGTGCTTGATGCCAGAGCAATCACTACACGGCACCTGCTACTTGTCTCAGGCACTGTATGAAACACTGAGCGCCAAACTTCTCTGTCATGGAAACAGATGGATTTGTCCTGCTGCACCTGAGAGCAGCCACTGGCTCCAAGTAAATGGAACACCAGTAATTGTCAGGCTAAGATGCAGCCTCCTCTCACAACGATGCCAGGGTGCCAATGCTGCCGTGAGACTCTCATCCCACACGGCAATGCCAGGCCACGGCCCTAGTCCTGTCACCGCAAGGAGGGAATCACGTGCCATGGCCACGTACCTCCAGGAGGTCTTTGCAGCGCTGAACGAAGGCGTCCACTTGGGCAAAGATGCTGGTCTGGTCCAGGACCCAGCCTTTCCCGGAAAGCCTGTTAGAAGTGTGGAAGGAGAAAAGGTTTGTCGTGCCCAGTGGCTGCCTCGGAGGAAGCCACCAAGATGGGGAGTAGATTCTCCTAGGCGGGCACGTATCAGAGGGGTAGCCGTGTTAGTCTGGATCTGTGAAAGCAGCAGAGAATCCTGTGGCACCTTATAGACTAACAGAGGTTTTGGAGCGTGAGCTTTCGTGGGTGAATACCCACTTCGTCAGACGCAGGCGGGCACGTTAGCTCCCTTGCTTCTCAGAGGCAGCAGCCCGGGGCACTGCAGAAAAGGCAGAGCTGCATTCTGGGGCCAGAAGGCAGGGCCATGCCTGGCCTGGCACAAGGGATAGGCACAAGGGATAGGAAGGCTGGCACAAGGGATAGGAATGTCACCCAAGCATAGGCACCAACTCCGTGGGTGCTCCGGGGCTGGAGCACCCACAGAAAAAAATTGGTGGGTGCTTAGCACTCACCGGCAGTTCCCCGCCCCACGCCCTCTGCTCCAGCTTACCTCCACCTCCTCTGCAAGCGCACTGCTGCGTCCTGCTTCTCCCCCCTCCCTCCCAGCATTTGCACCGCAAAACAGCCGATTCGTGGGGCAGGGAGGGAGGAGGGGGAACGCAGAGCGCTGGGGGAAGAGGCAGGGCTGGGGTGGGGATTTGGGGAAGGGATCCAATAGCGGCAGGAAGGGGGCAGAGTTAGGGCAGGGACTTTAGGGATGGGGTTGGAATAGGGGCAGGGAAAGGATTGAGTTGGGCCGGGGCCAGGGGTGGGGAAAGGGGCAGGGGGCGCAGGCACCCACCAGCGCCAGAGAAAGTTGGCACCTGTGCACCCAAGAGTTTCCTCGCTCACAGACCTCAGGCTCTGGGGTCTGGCACGCGAATCCCAGGGCAGGATTTTGCAAAGGGGGCGGGGAGATAGTTCAACAGTTTGAGCATTGGCCTGCTAAACCCAGGGTGGTGAGTTCAGCCCTTGAGGGGGCAAGTTGAGGATTTACTTGGGGATTGGTCCTGCTTCAAGCAGGGGGCTGGACTAGAGGTGAGAATCCACCCCCAAAGGGCACATCAAGCCTGCAGACCCTCTCAAGAGCACCCAGGAAAGAATGGAAGCGCTTTGAGATGCCCCAGAATCTCTTCCCACAGACAGGGCTGTAGGAAAACCCAGGGGGATTATCCTACCCAGGAGATCACAGACCCCGAGAGCAAAGCTTGAGTGCCTAATCCCCACTCAGCTGTATTTGCCTGGCTTGTGCATTAACGTCTTTGTCTTATAAAATATTGATCCAGCTCGACAAATCTGAATCTGAAGCCGACAAGTAACACTTAGATTTAATTGTCAAGGACCAGGCGCCCACTTAAACCCGACATCCCTAATCATAATGATAGATTCTGGTTTCTGCCACTCAGGAGAACTAGGGGAGGGAGGCTGGAGTCAGACAGAAGGGGCTGGGGACTGGGACATGGCTCACTGGTTCCACTCATCCTCATCTCCCAGCCACCGAGCGGGTTTCAGTTTGTCCCTAGTGGGCTGCATGTCTCTGGCCACCTTTTGGCAGCCTGGGCAAGGTACCAAGAACTGAACAGGTCACACAGAGAGGTCTGACAGCAGCGCTGCAGTGGGGAGGGGGAAGATCTTCCTGCCAATGCCCAGGTTGTCCCCACTCGGGGGACATCCAGAGGCATAGCTAATCTGGGCCCTTTCACCAGCTGCGGTATTTCCCTTACATCTTCCCGCTGCCCACCTGTTGTGCATCTGAGCTGCGTACAGGTAACAATCCTTCCAGGAGTTCATGCACGAGATACAGTCATGGAGCGACTGTCTGCTGGATACCACGTAACCCTCAAAAATCCGGTCCAGGGAAATGTCTTGGCAACACATCAGGATAATTTTATTGCTCATCTAAGGAGAAATGATTCAAGGGTCAGCACAGCTCTGCCTTGGCCTCTTAAAGTAAACAAAGCCTCTTCCTGGGCAGTAACTCTCAGCAATGAAGAGCCTAGCGCTCCACGAAGTTCAGTGGCAACACACCTCAGAGTGACATGAAGAAATGATTTGGGGCAGAGGATAATTAACCTGAGGAACGTGCTGCCTGGTAAAGTTCAAAGCCAGACGAGACTAAGAATAGTCCCTAGGTGGGATATATCGCATCCCCGCTCTAACCACTAAACCCCACACCTCTCCCAGAGCTGGGGATAGAACCCAGGAGTCCTGGCTCCCAGCCCCCACTGCTCTAACCACCAGCCCCCACTCCCCTCCCAGAGCTGGGGAGAGAACCCAGGAGTCCTGGCTCCCAGCCCCCCCTGCTCTGACCCACCAGCCCCCACTCCCCTCCCAGAGCTGGGGAGAGAACCCAGGAGTCCTGGCTCCCAGTTCCCACTGCTCTAACCACCAGCCCCCACTTCCCTCCCAGAGCCAGGGAGAGAACCCAGGAGTCCTGGCTTCCAG
>NC_133779.1:22833526-22842586 GCF_003597395.2 Chelonoidis abingdonii | reverse complement strand
AAAATTCCCTCCCTGACTTTGAAAATCCAGCTTCCTGATTGGTCCTCCTGGTCAGTGTTTGGTTCCCTTTGTTTTTGGTTTGGTTCCCTTTACAGGTAAAAGAAACATTAACCCTTACTATCTGTTTATGACAATTGGGTGACCTAGAGTGATTCGCCGCACCCCGGGCTCAGAGCTGCAACTTGCCGTGTACCCGAATGCACTGAACTAGGAAGTAACCCAAGTAACTGACTGGATGGTGGCAGAAGGAAAAAGTTTATTTGAACTCAATGAACTAAGCTTGCGGCTCTCCCCCCGTCCCTGTTCCACAGAGTGAAAGCTGCTAATAGTCACGGTGCGCCAATCTACGAGTTAGGAGCCCAGTGTGAGAGCAGCAATCTCGGCAACAAATTAGAGGGGTAAGACAATCGTGCAGCCCGGCCATTAGAATAGCCAGTCATCGCTCAGTACTTGGTAACAGCTAAGCCGCAGTCATAATGGAAACCGCCCCAAGGTGTCCAATTGGATGTTTCACTCAGACACATACTGCCAGGCATAACAGCTGGCCCTGCAAGGATTTTAGTGGGGACAGCGCTGGGTTTTTGTGGCATACACAGTTCTTCTCATTATGGGCCATTCATGTCCACCGCATACCCTCTGCGCCTCCTCCTCCATGGTTCAAAAGAAACATGGGCAGGGGACACTTTTCAGGGACATATTTAACTCTTATAAAAAGTTTTGTAAAATCTCAGGTCAAACGTTTTCTTGAGTTTTATAACATTAGCATTGAGATGGAATCAATGAGAAATCAGCTCCCTCTACCCGAACTCAATTCTTTTGACTGAAAGAAACAGGCGGGGTATCTCGGGACGCACGTATCTGCGAATGGGGCCCACCTTGTCCAGACAAGCGGTCCTGTTCGTGTCACTGGCTCCACTCACATTAGGAACAATAGGGGAATTTAGCATGGTTTTCACTTTACTACTTATAATCAAGACTTATTGCATAAATAATTCAATCTACAGCTTTTTACTTGTCCTGAGCGATCCAGTCAATTGAATTTGCGTATACAGTAACAGAAGAATCACACCAAGTCCCTCGAGCCCAGAATCCTGTCTCTGACAAGTGGCCAAGATCAGATGCTACAAAGGAAGGTGCAAAAATCCCTCTAAATGGGCAATTATGGAATAATCTCCCCATGGAGGACGTTTTGGTGTCCTGAAACATGAGACCATATAGCTCTTCTACATTTTTTATGCTATTTAATGTAACTGTAGAGGGTCTTGTTAGCCATAGAAAAAAACGGTTACTCACCTTTGTAACTGTTGTCCTTCGAGATGTGTTGCTCATATCCATTCCAACTAGGTGTGCGCGCGCTGCATGCACGATCGTCAGAGAATTTTTACCCCAGCAACACCCAGTGGGTTGGCTGTATGGCGCCTTAATGGCGCTGAATCTATACTCCAGCCGAACCAGCGCGCCCTCGGTTCCTTCTTGCCAGCTACTCCGACAGAGGGGAAGGAAGGCAGGTTTGGAAAGGACATGAGCAACGCATCTCAAAGAACAACAGTTACAAAGGTGAGCAACCGTTTTTTCTTCTGTGAGTGCTTGCTCATATCGATTCCAAATAGGTGACTCCCAAGCCTTACCTAGGCAGTGGGGTCGGAGTGAGACATTGCTGAGTGCAGAACCGCTGAACCAAATGCGGAATCGTCTCTAGACTGCTGAACTAACACGTGGTCAGCGGCAAAGGTATGTACCGATGACCAAACCGCAGCTCTACCGATCTCGTGAATTGGAACCTGGGCCAGGAAAGCGGCAGATGAGGCTTGAGCCCTCGTGGAGTGGGTGGTGAGGCGTGGGGGTGGTGAGGCGTGGGCCAGGACACCGGCCAAGTCGTAGCAAACACGGATACGGGCCATGATCCAAGAGGAGACACATTGCGAGGAGATTGGTAGGCCTTTCATCCGGTCGGCCACTGCAACGAAGAGCTAGGTCATTTTCCTAAATGGCTTCGTATGCTCAACATAGAATGCGAGGGTCCTACGAACATCCAGAGAGTGCATACGTTGATCCTGATGCATAGCGTGCGGCTTCGGATAAAAGACAGGGAGGAAAATGTCCTGGTTCACATGAAAAGCTGATACCACCTTGGGGAGAAAGGCAGAGTGGGGTGAAGCTGCACCTTGTCTTTATGGAAAACTGTATACAGCGGCTCCAATGTGAGGGCTCTGATTTCAGATACGCGTCTCACTGAAGTGACGGCTACAAGGAAGGCTGTCTTCCAAGATAGGTAAAGGAGTGAGCAGGTGGCCATTGGCTCGAACAGGGCCCCGTGAGCCTGGAAAGGACCAGGTTAAGGTCTCACACCAGAACCAGTTGTCGCACTTGTGGGCAGAGGCGATCTAAATCCTTCGGAAATCTAACGACCATTGGGTTGGAGAAGACAGAGGAAGCACGTTCTCCTGGATGAAAAGCCGAGATGGCTGCCAGGTGCACCCTGACAGATATCGCCAGGCCCTGCTGCTTTAGGGACAGGAGATAGTCTAGGATGAGAGGTATCGACGCCTGCAACGGGGGCATGTCATGCTGCTCGCACCAACAGGAGAAACGCCTCCATTTAGCCAGGTACGTGGCTCGAGCAGAGAGTTTCCTGCTGCCTAACAGAACCTGCTGCACCGATTGTGAGCAGAGTAACTCCGACCAAGCTAGCGATGCAGAATCCATGATGTAAGGTGGAGCGATTGCAGGTCGGGGTGACAGAGTCGTCCGTGGCCCTGCAAGATCAGGTTCAGCCACAGTGGGAACGTGAGTGGAGGCTCTACCGACAACTCCAGGAGTGTGGTGTACCAGTGTTGCCTGGGTCATGCTGGGGCGACCAGAATCATCTGTGCCTTGTCTCTGCGCAGCTTGAGCAGGACCCTGTGGACCAGAGGGGATGGAGGGAAGGCGTAGAACAGCTGGTCTTTCCACAGAGGTAGGAAAGCGTCTGATGGAGAACCCTGAGAGCAGCCCTGGAGAGAACAGAACACTTGGCACTTCCGATTGATGTGCGAGGCGAACAGGTCAACCTGGGGAAATCCCCACCTCAGGAAGATGGAGTGGATGATATCTGGACAAACGACCTCTCGTGAGGTTGGAAGGACCTGCTGAGGCGGTTTGCAAGAGTGTTCTGGACCCCTGGGAGAAACGACGCCATCAGATGTATTGAGTGGACTATGCAGAATTCCCACAGGTGAATGGTCTCCTGGCATAGAGGGGACGACCAGGCTACCCCTTGCTTGCTGATGTAGAACATGGCCGTGGTGTTGTCTGTGAGGACTGCCACACAACGGCCACATAGCTGCTCGTAAAATGCTTGACACACTAGGCGTACTGCCATCAATTCTCGTACACTGATATGCAGAGTCAGATCGGATGTGGTCCTGTGTTTGGAGCTCTCCGAGGTGGGCACACCATCCCACAGATGATGTGCCTGTGACCAGGTAGAAGGTGGGTTGCGGAGTATGAAATGGTACCCCATCGCACACCAACGTGGGGTCCAGACACCAACGGAGGGAAGTCAAAACCGATTCCAGGACATTGACCACTATGCTCAAGCTGTCTCGACCTGGTCGATACTGTTGATAACCAGGCCTGAAGCATGCAAAGCCAAAGTCTGGCATGCCAGGTTACGTACGTACACAAAGCCACGTGCCCCAGAAGGCTGAGGCACATCTTTACGGTGGAAGTTGGAAAGTTTACGAGGCGGCCGATGATGCTCGCCATCGACTGAAAGCGTGCGTCCGGCAGGAGAGTGTGGGCGAGTCTGGAGTCCAGGACTGTCCCGATAAATTCTATTCTCTGGGTTGGTTCCAGAGTCGACTTCCCAGCCGGCGGAACATGCTTAGGGAGAATCAAACATGGGATTGAACTTGGTCCCTGGTTTGGCCTCGAATGAGCCAGTCATTGAGATACGGAAACACCTGGATCCGTTGACGACGAAGATAGGTTGCCACAATAGCCATACACTTGGTGAACACCCTAGGAGCAGTGGACAGGCCGAAGGGAAGGACAGCGAATTGGTAGTGTTCATGATTGACCACAAAGCGAAGGAAGCGCTGTGTGGCGGGTAAATCGCTATGTGGAAGTACGCATCCTTCATGTCGAGGGCGGTGTACCAGTCCCAAGGATCCAGGGAAGGAATAATGGTCCCCAGTAAAACCATGCGGAACTTCAACTTTACCATGAATTTGTTGATTCAGCACAGATCTAGGATGGGTTGAAGCCCACTCTTGGCCTTGGAGATTAGGAAGTAGCGGGAGTAAAACCCCCTGCCCCTTAGCTCCCTTGGAACCTCCTCGATCTCTCCCATGGACAGGAGCATTTGGACCTCCTGTATAAGGAGTTGCTTGTGAGAGGGCTCCCTGAAGAGGGACGAGGAGGGAGGATGGGAGGAAGGGGAGAAAGAAAACTGGAGAGAATATCCGTTTTCCACCAGGCGAAGAACCCACCGGTCTAAAGTTATACGGAAGAGACGGTCTCGAAATGGAGGGAAAGGATCCTGGGTGGTGACTGATACACCGTCCTCGGGCGCATCTTCAAACGTTTTGCTTAGGCCCCGCTGATGGTTTGGGAGGGCCTTGGTTCTGACCAGGTTGATGGCTGTTGGATTTCTTTCTACCACCTCGTCCGCATCTTCTATAGAAGTCTTGCCTCGGACGAGGGGGAAGGTAAAAGCTTTGAGGCTGCGGATTAAAAGGCTTGAGCTAGATGGACCTTTGGTCTGACCTGGTACGGCCGTTCTTATGTTATGTTCTTATGTCACCGGGGTGTGAGTACCCAGGGAGCGCATGATAGCCCTGGAATCTTTCAGGCTCTGTAATCTAGAGTCCGTCTTGTCTGAGAACAGGCCCTGCCTGTCCAATGGCAGGTCCTGCAGGGTCTGTTGCAGCTCTGGTGGTAGGCCAGATACCTGCAACCAGGAGATGCGTCGCATAGCTATGCCCGATGCCAGGGTCCTAACCACTGAGTCTGCTGCACCTAAGGAGGCCGGTAAAGAGGTCCTAGCCACCTTTTTGCCCTCCTCCACTAAGGACCCTAACTCCTGAAATTTCCCAATGGAATTCCACGAGTTATAGCAATACTGGCTCAGGAGCGCCTGTTGATTTGTGACCCTGAGCTGAAGACCTCCCGCTGAATAAATTTTGTGCCCAAACAGATTTAGACGCCTGGCTATGCCCGATGCCAGGGTTTGATTTGGGCGCTGGGGCCTGTTGACCATGCTGTTTACCAAGGATGCCACTCTGAACATAGCTGAGGGTGAGGTACTCATGCTCCTTGGAGGGGACAAAGTATTTCCTCTCCACTCCTCTGGCCATCGGTGGGATAGAGGCGAGGGTCTGCCATATTGTCTTGGCGTTGGTCTGGATGGTGCGGATGATGGGCAACACTACTCGGGATGGGGCCTCTGCCAAAAGGATGTCCACCACTGGGTCCTCCAACTCCACTACCTCCTCTGTTTGGAGGTCCATATTATGTGCCACCCTACGTAAAAGGTCTTGGTGGGCACAAAGGTCTATCGGGGGAGGACCCAAGGCTGCTGTCCCCACCACTGCCTCATCTGGAGAAGATGACGAAGATGCCACAGGGTCCAGGGGGTCCTGTAGTGGATCATGTAGCGAGGAGTCCTGTTGCCCAGGATCCACTACACCGGGGCCTGGGGCCTGCATTGGGGTAGGTGCAGCCGCTTCCATACCCCCCTGAGGGGGACGAGTTACGGTGGCTTCTCGTACCCAGAGTTCACAATGGGCTGAGCGGGAGGCCCCTGACAGAACCCCTTGGCCTTGGTGGTACGCCCACAGTGTCCAGAAGGACCATTGTGCAGGATCCTGATTAGGGTCTTGGCCTTCGTCATGCCATTGACCCACATTACCTTTGCCCTGGCCTGAAGCTGGGTTGGCTGAGCACAAGGCACCCTCAGACTGCGATGACCATGAGGCGGCGCGCAAGGGCCAAGGTGGTGTGGAGCACGTCTGTGTAGACTCTCCGGGGCACAGTGCAGACCGGTACCGGGTCACTAGAGGTGACAGTGAGGCGTCAGGAAGTGGTACCGGGATCAAGATCGACGTCGATGACCAACCGAGTACCGAGATCCAGACCTGGATCGCGACGATGAACGTTTGCGGGAGCGGTGCCAGGATCGACTCCGGGAAGGTGATCAGCACTGCAATCAGTGCCGGGAGTGATGTTGAGAGTCCATACGGTACCGCGGCCCAGAGTCATGCCGAGAGGTGGACCGGAGCCGCGAGTGGGAACGGCGTCGGGATTGCGAACGGTACCGGGGTCGGGAGCGGTGCCACGTCTCCACGCTAGGAGATGGCAGACGTATTAAGGTAGGCTTGCCCCTAGACTGTATAACAGATATTGGAGGCTGTGCCGCAATCTGTGCTGGTGCTGGCTCTGCGAGGGCAATGAGGTCTCTCACTGTCGTGAATGTCTCCAGCTTCGACGGAAGCCGGGGTTCAACCATGGTCCGGGTCGGGGAGCCAGTGTGCACCAGACTCAATGGTTCCTCCCTCAGTGCCGGAGTCAACAGTGCCGATAACGGCGCTTGTACGCTCGGTCGCTCTGGTGCTGGACGTGACTTCAAGGTTAGCAAAGGAGGTGCCAGCACCTGTTGCTGCAAAACAGTCACCTCCGGCTTGAGCACTCTCTTCTGTCCTGGAGACAGGGAACAGCGCCGAGCTACTTGCACTGGACACGGTGCTGGAGAGGTCCAGTGCCGCGGGCCTCTATCCGAGTCTCCCCGCGGTGCTGTACCTGAAGCCGCCGCCAGGGCACTGCGCACCGACGCTCTCCAGGCTGGAACTTGGCGGGCCGATAGGGGATCTGAGCTAAGGGCCACCTCCATAAGGAGTTGCTTGAGCCTAAAGTCCCGCTCCTTTTTGGTTCGAGGTCTGAATGCCTTACAGATCCTACACTTCTCGGCCTGGTGAGACTCCCCAAGACACTTCAGGCAAGAGTCGTGGGGGTCTCCCGTTGGCATAGGCTTTGAGTAGATTGAACATGGCTTAAAACCCGAAGCCTTGGGCATGAGCCCGGGCAGCAGGCAGGGAGGAAGGGGGAGGACCCCTTCCAACCTGCTAAACTTAACTACAAGCCTAACTTTATAACTATACCACTATTTACCCTATACTAACTATATATATTAGAACAACTGGAACAAATATCTAAAACCGGGAAGCAAAAGCTAGGGAGAGTGGAGGACAGCTATGCTGTGCGCTGCAGTTCCAACGACTGTGACGGGCAGTAAGAAGGAACTGAGGGGGCACTGGGTCAGCAGGGGTATATATCCAGTGCCATTAAGGCACCGCTCCAGGGGGCTCTACAGCCGACCCACCAGGTGTTGCTAGGGTAAAAATCCTCTGACGACTGTGCACTCGGCGCGCACATACCTAACTGGAATTGCTATGAGCAAGCTCTCTAAGAAGAATGTCTAATTCTTTTGAAATTCAGCAAAACTTAATGGGCCCAACAAGATACTGGGGCAGTGAGTTCCACAGTTGAATTACACATTGTGGACATACAGTGCCCAATGGGTTATTGCTCAGTGTCACTGGACGTCTCTTCCCTCAGCACTACAGTGCTGCGAGGCTACAGATACGTTACACAGGCCAGGTAAAGCACTACATACAATGTACTTGAGGAAAGCTACACCCCCCTAGACTGAACATCAAAACACACGTAGATATAGAATAAATGAGCCTGGCTGGCGTTACGGCTCATGCGTGTTGCTCAGGATAAGGGTGGAGGGACATGGGCTGTGAAAGGGAGGGAGATCAGGGCAAGATGTGAGCCACGCAGATGGGGAGCTGACTCATTTGACTGCTTTTTACGGTTTGCATTGGTGAGATACGCAGTCGAGCAGCCAGTGCTGAGAGAGAACGGGTTTTGTGTGGGATAGAGGGTGGACGTGTTCGCTTTATGCAGCAGCTGCACCATTCTCATTAACTTGAAGTTATTAATTATTATCAATTATTTCAATTAGAGTAGTGCCTACAGGCCCCCACCAGGGATCAGGGTTCCATTGTTCTAGCTGCTCTATTTTCTTTGTGTCGGGTGCAGCACTCGAGCCTGCAAATATTCACACGGGAGTAAATATCCTAACTAAATAAATGGACCACGCGGGTGAATGAAGTGAGGCATGTCAAACTGAACACCCATGGACTGGGGGCTTAGACTGTCATTTCCTGGCCTTCCTCTAGGGCCCTGAGCCAGCAATCTGAGCCGTGCAGAGACCTCTGCATTGTGGGGGGGGAGCCCCATTCATTTCAATGGGACTCCACGCGGACATGGTAAGCGGATCCCATTGCAAGTGCAGCGGCGGTGCTTAATAAAGCTTGTGACCCAAGGAACTCTCGATGCCAACTGGCAGAGGGGTCCATAGGGGTACAAAGACCCCTTGGCTTCACCACAGAATGTCAGGTGAGGTCTCTAACGAAAGTCTGTGCAGCCCTGGCTCATTGGGAGAGGTACGCATGGCAAATCTGTGAGGAGTTCAGTACAGACGCTGAAAATGATCTTCTCTGGGCCTTGTGAGTTCAAGGCAGGTCCCCCTGACTTGAGACACATTTCCCCCGGCAGGTAGGAGACATTTATCTCCTAGTGGGCAGGGAGGCATTGTGATTCATACAACAGAAGTCAATTAGCATACTGGGTCAAACACTAACAAAGAGCTAGTGGAGCCTTGAGAAGATGTAAACAATGCAGGGCTGGGGGAGACACCCTGTTCTTCAAGTGACGATCAAAAGGTCTGCTTCAGTACAAAATGGGTGCAGATAAACCCTCACTGAAGAAGTAAACTAACCGTGGGTTTACTTCAGGAGGCTTGGCTGAAAATTCTAGGAAGAGGGCTTGGGGTAAGCTACCCTCTAGGAAACAGGGGAACTGTGATAAAGCGGGACTGTTCTTAATGTTCTCTCTGAACACTATGTGGATGTCTCAGGGTACATCCAGACTACCCGCCATATCGGCGGGGAGTGATCGGTTTACCCAGGATCGATATATCGCATCTCATCTAGACGCGATATAGCGATCCCC
>NC_133779.1:22813419-22832817 GCF_003597395.2 Chelonoidis abingdonii | reverse complement strand
ACTATTAGCCAGGATGGGTAAGGAATGGTGTCCCTAGCCTCTGTTTGTCAGAGGGTGGAGATGGATGGCAGGAGAGAGATCACGTGATCATTACCTGTTAGGTTCACTCCCTCTGGGGCACCTGGCATTGGCCACTATCAGTAGACAGGACATTGGGCTGGATGGACCTTTGGTCTGACCCAGTTCGGCCATTCTGATGTTCTGTTCAGAGCCCTAGAGGGCCAGTGTGATGGTGTCTGCACAGAGAATGGCCGACACACTGTCTCCTGGCCACTGATGGCCTGGGCTCCTGCCCTGCAAGGTGCCAACTGAAGGTGTTGGAGAACAAAGAGACCAGGTGACCTCCTGGCCCAGGAAAGAGACAAAGGCAGAGGAGGGGCTGGAGAGTTTCAGTTTGGAGCTGGCTGAGGAAGGGGAGGGAAGCCCAGATTGGGACCCCTGGCCCCCAATATGGACCTGACTGAGGGGGTCCTGTTGTCTGTACCTACAAGCTCTGGTTTGGATTGTGTTCCTGTTGTCTAATAAACCTTCTGCCTTACTGGCTGGCTGATAGTTGCGGTGAATCGCAAGAAGCCGGGGGGGCAGGGCCTTGTCTCCCCCACACTTCTTGGCAGGAATATCTTGGGAGTTAAAGGTATGCATTAAAAACTGTGTTATGGCTTTGTTGTATATGTAATCATTTGTTTCCAGCATTCTTACTTTCTCTCATTTGCATCTCTGTTCTTTGATCGTAAACTAATTCTTGCTTTCACTATAAACATATCTAAGTGGGGTACGTGAAGCAGTTGGCGATTCGACGTTGAATCTCCCTGACTGGTGTGCACGAGTCCTTTAGGAGTAGCACACCTGACAGCTCTGTGAGCATTCGGTGAGCAGGTGCTGGGCACTCCACAGGGACGCTCGGTTCCCGTGTGCCTACTGCTAAGCTGTGCGGAGAGAGTGAGGCCGGCGAGGGCCCGGAAGGTGGAAGATCAAAGGCATTTGATGGCCTGTCTCCTGCTCTCTTTGGGTGATCTCTTTTGAGTGCTCCCCAAAACTTCTAGCTTTACTAACCCTTCCCCCCACAAAGTTCTGGCTGGGGACTAGGCAGGCATCACTATGCCCAAGTCAATACTAGAAAAGTTATTCTAACCACTCAGGTCATGAATAAACAGAGTGCTTTCCCCTCCCACTCGGAACCTGTCTCTCCCACATGGCAGGGCCTGGACTGACCCTGCCCAGCCTCACTTCCTCCAAGGTCATGAAATCAAGGCCCACTTTATGCCCTGATCCCCCGGAGGGGCACCCGAGGACAGGGCAGGGAGTCTGTCCCCAGGTTCTGGGGAATGCAGAGTCCCGCCACTGAGCCGCCCCAGCTCCTCGCCCCTGCTTAAAAGTTTTTACTGCCTGGTGGCTGCCGGCTCCTTGAAGAATATCTAAAGTGAAAGCTTAACCCTGACAAAGGATCCTCCATGCTCCGCCAAGCCTCTCAGAGATTGGTAATGATGGATGCAGCTCATATGCTGCTGGAGGTTAATTCACTTAGACTCCCCGCACTGCGATTCTCACCAGCTGCTCTGTCGAGTTTATCCCGCCGACCAACCCCTTTCTCATTACAGTGATCCTGTTATTGCTCCCCTCTCCCAGGTCAGGCAGCATGACGGCCCCCCGAGAGCCAGGCTCTGGAGTTACTCACTTTCCAGCCTCTGAACCAGCGCTTTATCCTTCACTACTACTTCGGGCTTCACGCTCAGGGCTTCAATGGGGATGTAGAGAACCGTGCGGCCCTTCATTTTCGAACGTGTATCTGGAGAAGGGAGAGACAGATGGAGCTGCTGGCCACAATCAAACCCTCTCTCTGGGTCCTCTCTCCTGCACTGGCTTTGGGGCTGAGGGGGAGAAGAGACGTCTTTTTTCTCTGGTTTTATTTTCTCAGAAGAATTGGAGAATGGCCCACGGTGCCTTTCACCTCTAGGGACCAGCTCCAATCAGGGAACACTGACAGGCTCAAAGAGGGTCAGTGAATGGGATACAAAGCCTTTCACCACTAAGGACCAATTCCACTCTGGCCCTTGATCAGTGGTGACAAAGATGAAGCGGGTGAGGTGGTACCTTCGGCTCTGTGGAGCTCAAAGACTTGTCTCTTCCCCATAAGAAGCTGGTCCAACAAAAGATATTACTTCACCCACCTGTATCTCTCATATGCTGGGACCAACACACACTGCAAACACCAGTGGTGCCAAACTCATTCTCCTCTGAAAGCCGGAAATCATAGAAGCATAGAATATCAGGGATGGAAGGGAACTCTGGAGGTCATCTAGTCCAACCCCCATTCAAAGCAGGACCAATTCCCAATGAAATCATGAATGGTGCTGTGCAAAATCCAGCCAAGCATCCCGTTTTGTAGTGGGGACATCATCGGAGTCTCCGGAATAGGAGAGCCCAGAGCAGGCCAACAAATGTGTAACAAGAAACTGGCCAGGTACCGACATCCTGATGGAGAGAACCAGACGAGGGCAAGCAGTGCTCACTCTACCTGTGAGAGAGGTCATGAAGTGGTATATTTCCGAGAAGAATTCATTCTTGATGCTCTCAGGCCAACTGGTGTTGTGGAAGAGGCGGGGGAGGAAGACGCTATTGAGAATTCGCATGAGGGAATCAATGTAGGGTCTCCGGACAGTGCCAAACTGCACTGTCTTCTGGAAATTCTCAGCGGTGATCTCGGCATTCTCATGGCGGATGAAGTAAGTCAGCTGTTTCTGCTCCTGTGAGGGCCAGCCAATGACAGGGTGAGGTTAATTAGCAGCGCACTTTGCCCTCTCATTGTATCTATGGGGGATGCGTCTTGTCCCCACATCCAACACGCAGAGTTAAAGCAATGGGCCACACGTGTGAAACATAATCAGAACAACGAAATGATAGTCATGAAAAAGATACGACAGGGATAAGCTGGCCTGGCTTCTGCACCTCTCTTACCTGTTAGAATTCCCTGAGCATCTCAGCCAAAGAGTGAATAAAGGAGAACGGGCTGACGTCATGTATTTAGCATTTCAAAAAGCTTTAGGCAAAATCCGTCCCAAAAGGCTTTTAAGGAAACTAAAATCTGGAGCCTGCAAACATTTATGCCCGTGCTTAATTTTATGAATGTGATGAGCCTGCCATGGAAGGCACCATGCTGAACCACCAGGGTCCCTTCCCCCTCAACATCCCCTGCAGCACAGCAACCCCTAGTGCTGGGGCATTAGGATCAGCAATAACTCATAGGTGAGAATGTCTCCAAGCAACTAGCCCCTGGTTAGCTCACGAGGCCAATAGGAAGGCAGCACAAACTGATACGACTGCCGCTCCTCCACGGGAACTCTTGTAGAATCTAGGCAGCACGGTGCCAAACAAACCTGATGTGGCATGGTCTGCTCAACCTTCAGTCCAGCAAACTCATCTATGTAGACGACGAGCAATTGCTTGCTGACATCCTTCAGAAAGAGATCCAGAGTTGCAGCGTGCTCTTCTGTCCACATGTCGTCCCTTAGGCCACTCAGGACCACCCGGCTTCGGATGCAGGGTTTCTGGGGAAAGAGGACAGGACAGCGACAGCTTTAGCAAAGCCAAAGAGAGATGTGGCAGTGGTTTCTATGAGGTGGACACCTGCTTCTCTCCGAATTGGACTGAAAGGTACAGGCACAGCCTTCCCATTTCACAGAGCGGGCCTGAGAATGGCCATCAAATGGGAGTGGATTCTCCTTCGCACCAACCTGCACTGCACTGGGATTGGATACCAGAAAGTGAAAGCCTCCTGATCTCATTGCAAATCCTCATTAGCCAATCGCTGTCCCCTGAGGCCCCTCAGGAATGTATAGGAGAGGCTAATTTGTCAAAGTAGTTGAAAGACAATCAAAGCTTCCATAGCTTTCTGGGCCACGCTGTTAGGCAACCTGATCCTTGCTGGGTAGGAGAAGGTAAGAGACAACAAAGGGCCAAAATGTAAGGAATGAAAGAAGCAAATTCTGAGCTAAGCAGAGCAGCTGTCTGGGTTTGGAAGGGTTTTTTTTAGAACAGACATTAAGCTTTGTCTCCATTTCTCATTCTCAGGACCGTCTAAAGAAAATCTGGGAATTAGGATCAAATTAAGGTAATGTCTTGCATGAAAGTTTAGAGCCAGATGTTACCTGCATTAATGTGACAAAACTCGATACTGTACCATGCAAGCACCCTCCTTCCATCTTTTCTGGTCGAGGCTGTGAATGAGGACGTGCCTGATGGCAGGTTAGAACACAGTTCAGACACGGTATCCCATTCCCTCCGAGTGACTGATCGGAGAGGGGAGGATGGATTAATGTTCATTGCCAGTAATCATCATCAGAATCACTTACGGTGCCATCGAATCTGCAAGTGCTTTGCAGCGTGAAATGCAACACTCAGAAGGGGGAACGAGGCAGCCATTTCACTGTTCCACAGGGAGTTTAAGACAGAAAATGAAGGTGGATTCCACATCCAACTGCAGTGGCAGCGGGGAATTTAGAGAGGTAAAGTGGGATCACCCGAGCTGGAAGCTGGCCAGGACATCGAGATAACATATTAGTCGTTCCATGTATAGGAAAGTCTTGTATTTGATGGCCATCCTTTCTCACCCCAGCCCCGTCATAGAGGCTGCGTCATCCTTTCATGATATTACTGAAAGGGAATGTCATATCCTCAAGCACAGCATGGGTGATACAATGGTCCACAAAGGACATCGGGGCCCTCTGACCTACCAGATCCACCTCTTTTTCTTCTGGGATGGTGACTGCACCCACGTCTGCCTCACCTTCTCCCTCGCCATCGCAAGGTCCAAGAGGACTGACTCCTTGGAGAAGACAAAATGTAAAGACACAAAAAATAAGGGGCTCTTCTCTGAGCCTTGACACTTTCCCTCTCTTTTAATGACTAGTGAGTTTAGCACGGGTGGAAGGTGTCAGCTCGACAGCCCCTGGAGAATGAATCATAGAAATGTAGGGCTGGAAGAGACCTCAGTAGGTCATCTAAGTCCAGTCCTCTGCATTATTCTAGACCACCTTGACAGGTGGCTGTCTAACCTGTCCTTAAAAACCTCTAGTGACAGAGATTCCACAACCTCCCTAGGCAATTTGTTTCAGTGCTTAATTAGGAAAAATTTCCTAGCTGGAAGGGTAATCTCTCTTGCTACAATTTAAGCCCATTACTTCTTGCCCTGTCCTCAGTGGATAAGAACAATTTATCACCCTCGTCTTTATAACCACCCTTGACACAGGTGAAGACCCCTCTCAGTCTTCTCTTCTCCAGACTAAACAAACCCAATTTTTTCACTCTTTCCTCATAGGTCATGTTTTCTAGACCTTTCATCATTTTTGTTGCTCTCCTCTGGACTTTCTCCAATCTGTCCACATCTTTCCCGAAGTCTGTACATCGAACTACAGCTGAGGCCTTCTCAGTGCTGACGGCCATGGCAGAATTACTTCTCACCCCTTGCTTACAATACTCCTGCTAATACAGCCCAGAATGATGTTTGCTTTTTTTTGCAACAGCGTTACCTGGCTGACTCCACCGCCTCCCTAGGGAACCCATTCCAGTGCTTCACCACCCTCCTCGTGAAAAAGATTTTCCTAATATCCAACCTAAACCTCCCACACTGCAACTTGAGACCATCACTCCTTGTTCTGTCATCCGGTACCACTGAGAACAGCCTAGATCCAGATCTAGATCCAGAATGGCTGCCAGATGGGAGCATTCAGTCACCACTGAGCCACCTTGGAAGTGGTGCCTTTGAGCTGAAAGCTTCTATATCCTGTTCCCCGATTTTGTGAAGCAACCCATCCGCCCTGACCTGAGGCCAAAATGGAAACAGCGCCCTTTATACGAAAGGCCCAGTGTCCTATTCCCTAAGCCAGCCAGACAGTTCTCATCAACCTGAAGCCAAACTGGAACTGGATATGAAAGTCCCCGTTATCCCATTCCCCAAACCCTCGAGCGAACAGTAAACCCTGAGCACAACAAAACAGCTTCATTAGTAACCGACTATTCCATTGTCACGGCACATGGGAAGAGAGACGAGGAAAAGGAAACAGGACCGTAAGAAGAGATGAAGGCTCACGGATTTTGGAGCACTTTGTGATGCGGGTTCCTAAAGCACTGTGAGCCTCCCTCGAGCCGAGTGACAAGGCCGCTTCATGAGCCTTTCTAATACATTAGGTTACGGAAGTGTGACGTACAGCTAAATGTTTCTGTTCCTGAACTTCGGCACCACAAACGCAACACGCTGTAAACCCAGCAGAGAGGGACCTCGGGGACACTTACAATGTTGTCACAAAGCGTGACAAATTAACCGTCAAGCTGAAACAGAAACTCTCTAATATCAACTCTTTAAATTAACTGTCCCCCACCCCCACCCCTTGCTCCTCAAATCAAATGCAGTGGGACACTCCACTGCCCATAACGAGCCATCATTTGTGTTTCAGTTACACCAGAATCCAGAGTGAGGCACCCTCTGCACATAGTGAGGGAATGAAGAACAGTCGCCTTCTGATTGGCCACAAATACTTTTCCTTAATATGAAACTGTTAACAAGCAAATGTATGGGTTGGTGAAAGGTGCCAGCTGGGCCTTCCCCAGACATGGAGTCCTTCATTTATCACCAAAGCTGGTACAGCTGGGCAGCAGCAGAGTAAACTCCCCCACACCTTCCCCAGTTCATACACTGTCCACATCAGTATGCTGCAGCCAGGGGAATCCCTTGTAGGGAAGACAAGAGTTTAGTCTACCTGGGCTAGATTTTAAAGGTATTTGGGTGCCTAACTCCCATAGATTTAAAATCGATGCCTATAGCGCATTTGGCCTTTGCGTCTCTGCCGAGGCTGCCAGCACCTGAGCAGACGGTGATGATAATTGTAATGTGGAACTGGCCTGAATTCATTTCACAAGTGGTAATCAAATGGCATCAGGTGGGTATGAATTGCAGCCACTCCTGACCCACGCCAGTTCTACACCCGTGACCCAGAGGTGGAAGAGACCAACCTCCATCTCGGCCCCGCCATGAGCTAGCGATCCCCACCCTTTAGCATTCCACGATCATGTATAAAAGCTGCTTTGGAATTTCTCTCAATCTGAATTCACGGCTAAACAACCAGCAGGCTAGAATCTCACTGAGCGATGTAGCAATCTGCTCACTCAAACAGACCCACCTTTGGTTCTGCATTTCTAGAGCATGAGCCCTAGTCACAGAATCAGGGAAGTGAGAGTTGGAAAGCTATCTTGCCCAGGTCCAGCACAGATCACCTCAAAACTCGGGAATTTCAGGTCTCGTCTAGGAGACCCCCACACCAGGTGTCCCAGTAGCAAACCTCCCTGTAAACATCTACATATCAGGTCTGAAATCTCTAGAGACTCAAATCCTAGGACTATGGTTTGCTCCTTCCACATTTCTGAGCCCAGGTAAAGTCTTGTTTGCTTCCCATGAAAGAGCCTGTGGGGTGCTTTTTGTAAGAGTCGGGATTTGCTCTGGTATCCTCAGCTAAAACGTTCATTCCTCCCACTCCTCTCTGCTGTGCTCTACTTAAGTGACTGCATTTCACAGGTGAAATTAAATCCAGAGGGAAGCAAGAGCCACACCTAGACATCATCGCTCCCAGTGCTAATTAACAATTTCCAGGGGCATAACTACCCCACCAGCGCAGAAAAAAGCAAAGACTAGAGGAAACCTGAAAACACCCCGGGAAAGATCCAAAACAATGAGTTAGACTATCACACTGGCAGATACTTCACTACCATAACAGGTGCAAAGCTGAGGCTGGTTCTCAACAAATACAGAATCGGTGACATAAACTAGATATGGAAACCTGGAGACACGGTTCCAAGCTAGAGAGAAGTGACGGTGCAAGCCAGCTTGACACAGGAGGAGAAATTGAGACAGAGAGACTTCCTACTGCGGCATCTGAAATAAGAGGGAGTACCAGAGAAATATCCTCAAACTATCAGGAATCACACACGACTTTTCATCCCAAAGCTAGAGCAGCTTTTCACTGCTCGGAGCTGAGGGAGAGTCTCCTTTCACCCAAGTGCTAGGGGCCTGAGCTTCTGGAGCAGGAGGAACTATGGGCCAGGGCAGGATTGTCCGCAGCCAGCTAGCCCATCCTGCTGCAACTACGCTGCTACTCTTAGCAGGCCAACTCAACTAAAGTTAGCTTGGGTATGCCACCACATGCCGCCATTGCCTCTCCTGACAGCTGTGCACACAATACCCCGAGTTCCAGATCTGCCTCTGCTGTGCGGCTCTGAGCCACCACCGTGCCCAGTGCAGGACCTCCTGGCTGTCACTAGCCATCACCTGTTCAAATCCAGGCGCCTCTAATACTCGCAGCCTCATTTTAGAAATTTGGACCCCGATCTTCAGAGGGGCTGAGAATCCCCAGCTCCTAACGGCACCAGCAGGCGTTGGGGGTGCTCTGCAGCTTGGAAAATCAGGCCCAGGGTGTCCTAATATAAGAACCCAAAAAACCGAGGGGCCACCTCTAAAGCGATGTTACCATGATCAGCTACCTAGACAAGATGGGTGAGGCAATACTGGACCAACTTCCGTAGGTGGGAGCAACCGGGGACAGACATGGCTACAAAAACGGCCAGGGGAGACAAACAGGCCAGGGGAAACAGCTGCCAACAGGGGAGGTCTGATGACTCAGGGTATGTCAAGGGGGACCAGCAGGCGGTCAGGCCATGTCTGGATGCTGGTGTTACAGACCTAATCTTTGCTGCCTTTCCTCTTGTCTTCTGTTTCATGCTCCCTTGTCCCTAATCAAACCCTCTGCACTGGCTGATAAACCCTCCCGCGGCTTTATCTCCCAGGGAGCCCGCCTGTGGAAGTGCTTCCCAATTCAGCCAGCATTCAGCTGCCTGACAGGGGATGTCATTTCACTGCCTGTCGCGGCAGACTGGATTGGAGCAGAAGCTCTGAGTGGAGCTGGCTTCGTGCACGTTACATTAGGCAGTGATGATCACTGGAACGTAAGAGCTAGCGTGAGCTCTGAAGAGCTGCTGCTGGAAATCCGGGTGGGTTACTGTGGTAACACACTGAAGGGAAACAATTTGAGGTGGGGGGAGCTCACAGACCTGGTTAAGATAAACATCTCCTGCTAGGAGTTTTAAATGATAAGCCTGAAGGTAGGAATGATTGAAAAGACAACATAGATCGGGGGTCCGACACTGAGAGACAGAGTTTTTTACCTCTAGCGCATCAGTTCCAGTATTGTCTCTCACGTGGGTTTGGGGGGGCAAGGAATGGGATAGAGGGCCTTTCACCTCTAGGCCACTGGTTCTGATCCAGCCCCACACGGGGAGCGCTGGCTGGCTCTTGGGAGGCAGGGAGTGGGACATGGGGCCTTTCACCTCTAGAGCAGTGACTGCATCTGGCACCACGTCAGAGATGATTGGTCAGTTTAGGGAGTGGGATGAAGAGCCAACCACATCTGTAATCCAGCCCCAGGTTGATGGCTTTTTTACCAAACCCCCCCAAATATTATAACTATTGTAACGGCAGCTGGGGCTTCAGGGTGCCCATAATGAACAAGACTAGCAGCTGTCTTCAGCTGGCCTGTATCTGGAATTGGGTGAAGGGTCGGGCTGCACTTTACTCCCTATATCAGGAGGCCATGAAGTAACACTGGTTTTGATTTAACAAGGTGAGGCCTAACTGGACATTTTTCTGTCCGGTGTAACATCCCACCCTCACAGCTCCAGCAGTGTAGACAGCACCCAGATTGCTGCCTGGGGTTTAGCCAGCATCTCCTGTGGACCTGTAGTTACACCACCGCACTAGGACCCACGAGACCCGGCGTCTATTCCTGGCTCTGCCTGAGATGTGCTGTATAGCCGCTGGCGAGCTCCCGTGCCTGTGTTTCATTCTCATCCTTTGTCTAGCGAGACTGTTAGCTCTGCGACAGAGACTATCCCTCACCGGGTGTTTGTAGGATGCATCACTGCAGGTGCTACCGTCATCAGAACAGACTTGCTGAGAGCTGTTTAAATCAGCAGTTTGCCACCTTTTTTCATTTGCGGGCCCCTGAACATTTTGGTATGGAGGTGCGGCCCCCTTTGGAAATGATAGACAGTCTGCAGACCCCCACAGACCACAGGTTGAGAACCATTGTTCTATGGGAACAACCACCTTTCACAGACCCCTTAGATATAGTCTGTGGACCTCCAGGGATCCGGGGACCACAGGTTGAAAACCACTGGGTTAGATGAATTTTATGGTGACTAAAATGCCCAAACCCTGTCCAGGACAATGCTGGCACAAGAATAAAAGGGAGAAAGAAAGAAATCTAGGCTGCAAATGAGAAGAAGGTTTCTAACTCTAACTCGACCTTCCTCCTGTGGTTTCCTCATCTGGAGCGGGGCAGATTTGAAATATCTGTCTCCTAGTGGGGTCTAGGTGCCTGGGCTAGGCACAACCCAGGTCTGAGGTTCTCATGGTGCGGGAGGTTTAGAGAGAGGTTCTGGAATAGCCCCGCAATAGGAATAGTGGGGGGCAAACAACTAGTTTGAAGCTGGAGCTTGTTAAGTTTAAACGGGCTATGACAGGGTGACCAGGGACTGGACTCCATGACCCAGGAGGACCTTGTCAGTCCTGTGTACAAGGGTGGAGCTGCAATGGTCAAAACAATGATGGGGAATCTGAAGGGCCTGCAGCTCTCACCACTTGAAAACCAGGCCCTAAGAGAGTAGTGTAGACGAGGCCCAAGAGGCTGCAGTCTGGCCAGATGTCTAGTTACTGACATGACCTTTGCACCCGGGTTTGGTCCAAAATAGGGTGTATAGAGCTAGTGGCCAGATTTGCTGAGGTGCTGAGCACTTGTGTCCCCCAGGAAGCCGCGGGGCACTCAGAGAGTTGGATCATATGAGCAGCAGGCACCGCTAGAGAAGGGTTTGGGGAAATACCAGTCTCCTCTGGGGGTGGTGACGGCAGACCCACTTCACTATCCGATACCAAGGAGGGTCCCCGCACAGCACTTTTGCGCTGCTTTTTGTCCCCGGGCGTGCCACGGCGGCGAGCACTCATTGTTCACCAATGGCTCTGTGAAAAAAACAAACCTGTATTTAGGAAACCGACTGCACAACCAGAAGGAAAAACAGTCTAACAGAGCAGGCGGGACAGTCAAGGTCCTATTCCCAGCTCTGGGAGGGCAGTGGGAGCTAGAGGATTAGAGTGGAGCTGGGGGCTGGGATCCAGGACTCCTGGGTTCTCTCCCCGGTTCTGGGAGGGGAGTGGGGGCTGGTGGTTGGAGCAGGGGGGGCTGGGAGCCAGGACTCCTGGGTTCTCTCTCCGGTTCTGAGAGGGCAGTGGGGGCTGGTGGGTTAGAGTGGGGGGGGCTGGGACCCAGGACTCCTGGGTTCTCTCCCTGATTCTAGAAGAGGCGTGGGGTTCCACTGCCCCTCCCGCACCTGCAGCTCCCTTCCCCCACAGCTATCCCCACCTGCCTCCTTCCACTTCTCTGCCCACCTCTCCCCCAGCTTCCCTATCCACCTGTCCCTTCCCCCACCTACTCTCTCCCTCTGCAGCCTATCGACTCCCCTCACTTGCCCTCTCCCTCACACCTACCTCTCCCTCTGCAACCTGCCCCTCACCTCACCTCCACACCCACCCCTCCCACCTGCCCCTTCCTCCACCATGCCTCCCCCACCTCTTCACATCTGTCCCTCCCCTCACCTTGCTCCCTTCCTTCAACCTGCCCATCCCCACACCCTTTCCACCTGTCCCTTCCCCAGATACCCCTCCCACCTGGCCCTCCTCTCCCCCAGCTGCCCCTTCCTTCAACCTGCCCCCTCCCCCCACATATTTCCGCCTCCCCTTCATATCTGCCCCTCCCAACCTGCTCCCACCACACACTTCCCCCTCCCCCACAGCTATTCTCTCCTTCAATCTTCTCCCACCCCTTCACATCTGCCCCTACCCCCACAGCTCCAGCTGCCCCTCCTTCAACCTAACTTCCTCCCTTCCCCTGCTCCTTCCTCCATCTTCAACTTCATTGGCCTTCTCCTTTGCAACCTGCCCTCATCTCACTACCTGCCTGCTCCACAGGTACTCTCCGCTGCCTTTCATATGCTCCCACCTTCTCTTCTGTCTTCTCAGCTACCCTCTTCAACCTGCTCCTTCTCCACATGCTTCCCCACCTTTCACATCGTCGCTCCCATCCGGTGCTGCCCTCCTCCAGGTTAGTCCTCCGCACCTGCCTTCCTACTCTCTGCAGGGCCCACCTTCAACAATCAGTCCCTTCCTCCTCTGGCCCCTCCCCACACACGTCCCAGTCCCGTTGCATCTGCCCTTCCCGTACCCTCCTTCAACCTGCCCCCTCATCGCTTCTGCAGGCTCACCCTTCACATCAGTCCTTCTCCCTCCCGGCCCTCCCCACACACTGCCCCTCCCTTCGCATCTGCCCTTCCCAGCTACCCTCCCCCCCCCCCCCCTTTTCAAAACCGCCCCCTCCCTCCGTCTTCGGCCAGGCTCCCACCCCTTGACAGATCCTCTCCTCTCGCCCTCACAACACCTGCCCCTCCCCTCGCTCTGCTTGCCCAGCTACCTCCTTCGACTGCCCTCGCCCTCACTGCCTCTGCAGGCCTCCCCACCTTCAGCTAGTCTTCTCCCCCTCCACCCCTGCCCCACCTTGCTCTGCCTGCGCCCATGCGACCCCTCCTTCGATCCTGCCCCCTCACTCCTCTGAAGGCTTCCCACCTCTTCACATCAGTCCCTCCCTCCTCCCTGCTCCTTCACCCCCACACTGCCCTCCTTCGCATCTGCCTGCCCAGCTCCCTTTCGACCTGCCCCCTCACCTCGCCAGGCTCCCACCCTTCACATCATCCCTTCCTCCCCCCTCCCACACACTGCTCCCTTCGCAATCTGCCCCTGCCCCCAGCTCCCCTCCTTCGACTGCCCTCCTCACTTCCTCTGCAGGCCTCCACCTTCAACATGCAGTCCTTCCCTCCCTCCCGTCCGGCTGCTCTGCCATCCCCCACACACTGCCTCCCTGCCTTCCCCACACCTCACTCCACGCCACCAGCGCCGCACGCGCCGCTCCAACTCGCCCCTCAGGCCCCGCCCACCCGCAGCGTCTCCCCGGGCAACCGAGCAACGGACGCTGCGGGGCGGAGCGCGAGCCAGGGCGGGAGCCAATCAGGAGAGGGCCGGGGGGGGGGGAGCGCGCGCCTCCTGAGTGGCGGTTGGGGCGAGGGGAGGGGAGCGCGCGCCGCTTGAGTGACAAATGGGGAGGAGGAGCAACTGGGATGGGAGGCCGCCCTGTCAATCCTACCGAAAGAGGCTTCTGATTGGAGAAACGGCGGGAGAAGAAGGGATGGGCGGGACTAATAAAAATGTCAATCTTGCCCAGGGAGGAAGCTGATTGGAGGGATGGGGGAAAGGCGTGGGAAGAAGGAGAGCGTCCCCCTCAAAATTCCTTGAGGAGGAATTGAATCCTACGCTCCGCAAGGTTTGGATAACAGGTCCCATCATGCAGCGGGAGGGGGTTGCCAATGAGACCTTAGCATCAGTCCCAGAATGCATTGCACCAACCAAACAGGAGCAGAGTTCCCCCAATAGATTGCTGTACCCCAATGTGAGCAATGGTCCCAGAATGCATTGCTCCACACACTATGAGCGGAGCTCCCAGAATGCATTGCTGCACCCACTATGAGCCACAGGCCCTGAGCGGAGGGCCCAGAATGCATTGCTCCACCCACTATGAGCCGCAGGCCCAGAGCGGAGCTCCCAGAATGCATTGCTACACACACTATGAGCCACAGGCCCAGAGCAAAGGTCCCAGAATGCATTGCTCCACATACTATGCAACGGAACTCCCAGAATGCATTGCTACACACACACACTATGAGCCACAGGCCCAGAGCGGAACTCCCAGAATGCATTGCTACACATGCACTACGAGCTGCCAGCCCGGAGCAGAGCTCCCAGAATGCATTGCTACACACACTATGAGCCACAGGCCCAGAGCAAAGGTCCCAGAATGCATTGCTCCACACACTATGCAGCGAAACTCCCAGAATGCATTGCTACACACACTATGAGCCGCAGGCCTGGAGTGGAGGTCCCAGAATGCATTGCTCCACACCCTACGAGCCGCAGGCCCAGAGCAAAGGTCCCAGAATGCATTGCTGCGCACACTACAAGCCACAGACCCATGGAATGGGAACACTTTATGTACCCAGTTTCTCGAGAATCTGGAGCCAGCCGGTTCCCCTGATTGGACCTAGCCCTAGCAATCACTCATTCCCTAGTTGTGTCTGGTCCCTACCCAACAGAGTAAGATGCTCTTTGTGCCAGAAGCTAGCTGGGTGACTGGGGTGGCAGTGGGACAGCCGCCTCTCACCCTCCTCCCGGACAGATGCAAACCATCCTAAGAGGATGGTACTTGATGGAGGCTGGTGGGCTTCCCCCAGGAACACTGCGAGCACCAGCTTGGCCTATGAGATGTCACCTTCTTCAGTCCTGGAGCAGGGCCCAGTTTCCGACACACCTGGTTTCCAAGCTGCACAGCGGACGACAGTGCCTTTCCTGGCACTCTGATGTCCGCTGCTCTCTGGTCAGCCTGGGGAGCTCATGGCAGTCCCAGATGATTGGCCTGTTCCCGACAAGCCTTGGTATGAAACCCCAGCCCCTCCCCTGGCTGCCGAAGGCACCTGCTAGTGCAGCGGATGCCTGATTGGTGGGAGCGGAGGAGGAAAAGTCCCACGATAGCAGAGCCAGGAGGATAGGGGAATAAAGGGCCTTTCCCTTCTGTTTTACTGCTCCTCAGTCACTTACTGCAAGAAGCGCCATTCACGGGGTGCAGTACATCCCACCTCTGCCATCAGTTGTCACGGAGTCACCGGGCGATGCTCTGAATCTGCTCGATACAAAGCCAGGCAGAACTCTGCAGGAGCCTCCTCTCTCGGAGCAGACTGTCTCCAGGGCAAGAAGCTTCCACAGCTTCCATCTTCCTAGGTCTGACCTCGGGGCATCCAGCATCCCCTTCCACGCCATGCACTTCCCGCAGCGAGTCCACACAGGTGGGGTCCTGGGGAAGCCAGAGGGTCCTGCCCCCCAACTCCACAGCTAGATGTGACTCTCAGCCAGCCAGTAGAACAGAAGGTTTATTAGACGACAGGAACACAGTCCAGACCAGAGCTTGTAGGTACAGAGAACAGGACCCCTTGGTCAGGTCCATCTTGGGGCAGGGAGGCCAGAGACCCTCTGCCCTCCCTCCATTTCTCCAGCCAGCTCCAAACTGAAACTCTCCAGCCCCTCCTCTGCCTTTGTCCCTTTCCAGGGCCAGGAGGCCACCTGGTCTCTTTGTTCTCCAACACCTTCAGTTGGCACCTTGCAGGGGAGGGTCCCAGGCCATCAGTGGCCAGGAGACAGAGTGTCGACCATTCTCTGTGCAGACAGCATCACACTGGCCCTCTCAGGCTCTGCACCTATCACAACCCCTTATCCCACCACCTAGATACTTAAGAACTGCATAGGGGAAACTGAGGCACCCACACACTATTCAGAATAAATATTAAGAACATTCCCACTTCATCACACCATCCCTGTACATGCCATCTATTCGTCCACTCATCCCCATACACAGCCATCCATCCATCTGCATACACAGCTATCCATCCATCCATCCGTCCCCGTAAATGCCATCCATCCATCCCCATACACAGCTATCCATCCATCCCCATACACGCCATCTATCCATCCACCCATCCGTCCCCGTACACGCCATCCATCCATCCATCCCCATAGACAGCTATCCATCCATCCATCCATCCATCCTCATACACGCCATCTATCCACCCACTCATCTGTCCCCATACACGCCATCTATCCACCCATCCATCCCCGTATACACCATCCATCCGTCTATCCATCCATCCCCGTAACGCCATCTATCCACCCACCCATCTGTCCCCGTACAAGCCATCCATCCATCCATCCCCATACACAGCTATCCGTCCATCCATCCATCCGTCCCCATGCACGCCATCTATCCATCCATCTGTCCCCATAAATGCCATCCATCCATCCATCCATCCATCCCCATACACAGCTATCCATCCATCCATCCATTCATCCCCATACACAGCTATCCATCCATCCATCCATCCGTCCCCATACACGCCATATATCCACCCATCCGTCCCTGTACACACCATCCATCCATCCCCGAACACGCCATCCATCCATCCCCATACACAGCTATCCATCCCTCCATCCATCCCCATACACAGCTATCCGTCCATCCATCCCTCCATCCATCCCCATACTCAGCTATCCGTCCATCCATCCATCCCCATACACAGCTATCCATCCATCCCCGTACATGCCATCTATCCATCCATCCATCCATCCTGGATTCTCCCGGCTCCCTCCCACTCCCAACTCCAGTGATCCTGCTCCCACCCTTGTCCCCCCCGCTGCCCCACCCAGTGCTGACCTCACTCCCATTCCAGCCAATGGGGTGGCAGAACAGCTCTTGCGCGGAAGGCACCATTGTGACATCGCCCGTTTACGTACGATTTGCAGCAGTCGGTTACCAGCCCCCCCGGTGCCGGCGACAGGAGCCTGACATCCGAGTGCCTCCCTCCCGCTCGCATTGTGAGCAGAGCTGGGTGGCGGGGGCACTCCTGGCCGGGGGTAACCCTGGCGCTAGGGGCTGTCGGGTGGGGAGACCACCCCAGATCCAGTGCCCCCTAGAGGGGACAGGCCCCTGCCCCATTCCCTGCCCCAGCCAGTCGTAACGTGGCCATTGGTTGTCTCTCTCTCCTCAGGCCATGGCTGCCCACGTGCCCCTGCCCCCTGGCCTGCCCCATCTGCTCAAAGCCGGCACCAGGTACTTCTCTGGCCTGCAAGAGTCGCTCTTCAGCCACATCACGGCCTGCCGGGCCCTGGCCCTGTGCCTGCGCACCTCCTACGGGCCACAGGGCCGCAACAAACTGCTGATCACCCACCTGGGCAAGGCCCTGTGCACGGCCCACGCCGGCACCATCCTACGGGAGCTGGAGCTGGAGAACCCGGTGGCCCGGATGCTGGGAGCGGCCAGCCAGGCCCAGGAGGAGGAGACGGGCGACGGGGCCAACGCCGTGGTGCTGCTGGCCGGGGCGCTGCTGGACAACGCCGAGAAGCTGCTGCGCGCTGGCCTGCCCGTGGCCGCCGTGCGGGATGGCTATGACGCAGCCTGCAAGGAAGCCCTGCGGCTGCTGCCCGGCCTGGCCTGCCACACGCTGGCGGATCTCCGGGACCCGGACGGGGTGGCCTGGGCCCTGCGCGCCGCCATGGGCAGCAAGCTCTTCGGCTACCAGGATTTCCTGGCCGGGCTGGTGGCTCGGTGCTGCGTGGCTGCACTGAGCCCGGAAGGCGCCTTCGAGCCCGATAACGTGCGCCTTTGCAAGGTGCCGGGGGGCGGCATCACCGACTCCTGCCTGCTGGAGGGGATGGTCTTCTGCACGGAGGCCGAGAGCCGGGTGCACCAGGCACACAAGGCCCGGATCGCCGTGTACTGCTGCCCCTTCGCACTGGCCCGTGGTGAGGCCAAGGACACGGTGCTGTTCCAGGGGGCAGCGGAGATGCGGGCGTACGGCGACGCCGAGGAGGAGCTGCTGGGGCAGCGTGTCCGGGCCATTGCCGAGGAAGGGGCCGGCGTGGTGGTGGTGGGCGGGCGGGTGGACCCGCTGGCCCTGCAGTACGCCGACCAGTTGGGGCTGATGGTGGTGCGGCTTGGCTCCCGGCGGGAGCTGCAGCGCCTGTGCCGGGCCGTGGGTGCCGTCCCGCTGGCCAGCCTGGTGCCCCCGCCACCCGGCGCCATGGGGCACTGCCAGCGCGTCTACCTGAGCGAGATTGGGAGCACAGCCGTGGTGGTTTTCCGCCAGGACAGCGGCGTCTGCCCTGTAGCCACCATCCTGCTGCGGGGGGCCACCGATGAGCTGCTCTGCAGCCTGGAGGAGGCGGTGACTGACGGGCTGAACACCTACAAGGCCCTGGTGAGCGACCGCCGGCTGCTGCCTGGGGCAGGGGCTGTGGAGATGGCCCTGGCCATGCGGTTGGCCACGCTGGGCACCTACCTCCCTGGCCTGGAGCAGTACGGCATCCTGGAGTTCGCCCAGGCTCTGAAGACCCTGCCGGCGGCGCTGGCCGAGAACGCTGGGCTGCCGGTCAACGAGACCATGGCGGCGCTGGAGGCCCTGCACCAGCTGGGGACAGCCACCGCCGGCGTCCGGCCGGGCGAGGGGGGAGCTCCCACCATGGATGCCGCCCGGGAGGGCGTGCTGGACTCCTTGCTGGTCAAGGAAAGAGTCCTCCGCCTGGCGGCCCACACGGCCACCACCCTGCTGGGCATCAGCCACATCCTAGTGGCCAAGAAGAGTGGGGGGCCTAAAGTCCGGGGGGAGAACCCCAACTGGGACCTGGAACCCGATGCCCTGGAGTGAGCCGCTGGCAAGGGAGAGGACGCTGCCCCACGGCCACATGGAACCGGGCCCCCACCGGCCCTCTGGGCCCTGCCCCACTTCTGCCCATTGGCACCCCAATAAACAGCTTCTCACCGCGTTACACAGACTCTGCTCTCAGTCCTGCCCTCCTCCCTCCCCGTCGCGCCAGGCGCTGCACAGACCCCCTAGCACCTTCCAGAGGAGAGCACCCCCTGCTGGGCCCCAACCCCGCTCTCTGCCCTACAGCACCCCCTAGCGCTAGCCCTGCCTGCCAGGGGAGAGCGCCCCCTGCTGAGCCCCAGCCCCGCTCCCTGCCCCACAGCGCCCCCAGCGCTGCATTAGGTGTAGGATCGCTCTTCCCTCACTGTCTGTGCAGGGACCTGGTTCTCACTCCAGTTTCCAGACCCAGTGACTCCATTCGGCCTCCCCGCAGCCCCCACCAGATGGGCTGGTCCTACTCCGCTCGCCTGCCAGCAGCGCAGGAAGCCAATGACCCGGGCCGTGCCGCTGGGCCAGGATCTCCACAGGCATCCAGGACGGGCCCAGCTGCCAGAGCCTGAGCATCCCCAAACTACCGTGCCAGCCCCCTCCCCCGTCGCTTCTGCCAGCACGGCTTATCCACCCCACCGCTGCACATAGGGCAGAACCAGCTCCATGTCAGAGATGGGGAAACTGAGGCACGTAAAGGGTACTAGAGAGGGCCAGGGAAAGAACCCAGGAGTCCTGGCTCCCAGCTCCACCCAGCTCTAACCCACCAGCCCCCACTCCCCTCCCAGAGCTGGGGAGAGAACCCAGGAGTCCTGACTCCCAGCCCCCCTGCTCTAACCCACCAGCCCCCACTCCCCTTCCCAGAGCGGGGGAAGAGAACCCAGGAGTCCTGGCTCCCAGCCCCCCTGCTCTAACCGCCAGCCCCACTCCCCTCCCAGAGCCAGGGAGAGAACTCAGGAGTCCTGG
>NC_133779.1:22808831-22810229 GCF_003597395.2 Chelonoidis abingdonii | reverse complement strand
CATCCCCCGCTGCCAGCCTGGACCCCTCCCCCGCCGCCAGCTGGGACCCGGGACCTCGACCCATCCCCCACTGCCAGCCTGGACCCCTCCCCTGCCGCCAGCCGGGACCCCTCCCCCGCTGGAAGCCAGGACCTCGACCCATCCCCCACTGCCAGCCTGGACCCCTCCCCCTCTGCCAGTCGGGACCCCTCCCCCACTGGAAGCCAGGACCTCGACCCATCCCCTGCTGCCAGCCTGGACCCCTCCCCCTCTGCCAGTCGGGACCCCTCCCCCACTGGAAGCCAGGATCTCGACCCATCCCCCACTGCCAGCCTGGACCCCTCCCCCTCTGCCAGTCGGGACCCCTCCCCCGCTGGAAGCCAGGACCTCGACCCATCCCCCGCTGCCAGCCTGGACCCCTCCCCCTCTGCCAGTCGGGACCCCTCCCCCACTGGGAGCCAGGACCTTGACCCATCCCCCGCTGCCAGCCTGGACCCCTCCCCCGCTGCCAGCTTGGACCCCTCCCCCGCAATGCTGCATGGCCCATAACATCTGATCCGGAACCCTTACCCCGACCCCTAACGTTTAAGCCTGACCTCTGACCCTGACCCCAAGCCCTAACCTCTGACCCCAGTCCCTAACCGCAGACCCCTAACTTCTAAGCCCCACCCCAACCGCTGACCCCGATCCCTAACCCCAATTCTTAACCTCTATCCATAACCTCTGACCCCAACCCCATAGCTCAGTCTCGAACCCTGCCCTCCAACACCTGATCTCCGACCCCAGCCGTAACCTGTGACCCCTAACCTGTGACCCCGCTCCCTAACCCCAACCTCTAGCCCTAACATCGGATCCCGACCCCTAATCTTTAACCTTGGCCTCAACCCGACCCCCAATTTCTAACCCTGACCTCAGCCCTGACCTCTAACTCTGCCCCAACCCATCACCTCTAACCCTGACCCCTAACCCCTCCCCCACTCCCCATCCCCAGTGTGAGACCCTTGTCCCCCAGCCCCCGCCTGGGGCAGCCAAGACCCCACCCCCAACTCCATGAGTTCAAGTCCCCCCAGGCCACGCCGAGGGGCTCAGCCGCTGCTCCCCACCAGGGTGCCCCCCCACGGCCCACAGGAGATCACAACTCACTCCTGCCCTGCCCCACTGCACCCCACTGAGCACGGGGACACAACCAGCCACAGCCCCCCAGTGGACCCAGACCCTCGCCCAGTGTGGAGCCAATCCCTAGGGAGCTCCAGTGGCAGGGGGGTGCTGTCCCCCAGCAGCCAGTGCCAGCCCTACATGCCCATCCCAGAGATGGGAAGAGAACCCAGGAGTCTTGGCTCCTAGCCCCCCTGCTCTAACCCACCAGCCCCCACCCCCCTCCCAGAGCCGGGGAGAGAACCCAGGAGTCCTGGCTCCCAG
>NC_133779.1:22799912-22806439 GCF_003597395.2 Chelonoidis abingdonii | reverse complement strand
GTGGGGGCTAGTGGGTTAGAGCAGGGGGGGCTGGGAGCCAGGACTCCTGGCTTCTCTTCCCAGCTCTGGGTGGGAAGTGGGGGCTGGTGGTTGGGGGCAGGAGCCAGAACACCTGGGTTCTGTTCCAAGTCCCTCTCCACCCCCCCCATCCCCAACCTGAGGTCTGATCTGAAACACCCCCCCTCAAGGGGAAACACCCCACCTCACCCCCCAAGCTGCCCATCCCCAGCCCCTCACCCCCACCGTCACTTCTGCAGCTACTACTGCCGCTAACTACATTGCATGAAGCTGTTATGTGAACGGATCTGACAGCAGCCGGCGTCCTCCCCCACCTCCTGGCCCCCCAGGGCAGAGTCTGTCCCATGCACCATGGATCTAATGAGGCTTCTCACCCCACCCCCACCCCGCATGCAGCCCCTCTGGTGTTGAGGGTGGCAAAGGCCTGGATTTCGGCTGCTGCTCGGCCTGGCTTAGATCAGCTGGGAACAGAGACAGCCCCCCCCCCCCCTCACATCCAGGGTCCTTGTCAGGGTGAGGCAGGGACAGGGACATGGGAGGTTATTTCGGGGGAGAGAGACACCAGGAAAAATGCACCAAGAAAGGCAGAGTGAGGGGGAAATGGGGCCTGGGCCTGTCCCCTCTAGGGGAGCCCAGCTCCCATCTGGCCTCACGGCAAGGACTGGCTGGCTCGGGGGGGCAAGGAATGGGACATGAGAACTTTTTTCCCCTCGGGTGCACCAGCAGTGATCCGGCCCATGTGCCCCCCAAACTAGGGATATGAATCCCCAGTGAATATTCCCCCCACGCTGAGAGAAAGGGGGGAGTGTGTGGGGATACAGAGATAGAGCAATGGAAATAGATAGGGAGAGAGATAGAAGGTGCGAACGGGACTAGACAGACAGACAGGCAGAGGGTGCGAACGGGAATAGACTGACAGACCGACAGAGGGTGTGTACCGGAATAGACAGGCAGGCAGAGGGTGCGAACAGGAATAGACTGACAGTCCGACAGAGGGTGTGTACCGGAATAGACAGGCAGGCAGAGGGTGCGAACAGGAATAGACTGACAGACCGACAGAGGGTGTGTACCGGAATAGACAGGCAGGCAGAGGGTGCGAACGGGAATAGACTGACAGTCCGACAGAGGGTGTGTACCGGAATAGACAGGCAGGCAGAGGGTGCGAACGGGAATAGACTGACAGTCCGACAGAGGGTGTGTACCGGAATAGACAGGCAGGCAGAGGGTGCGAACGGGAATAGACCGACAGACAGACAGAGCATGCAAATGGGAATTGACAGGCAGACAGACAGAGGGTGAGACCAGGAATAGACTGACAGATAGACAGGCAGAGGGTGCGAGCGGGAATAGACCAACAGATAGACAGAGAGTAAGAACGGGAACAGGCCGACAGACAGACAGACAGGCAGAGCGTGTGAATGGGAACTGATCAAGAGGCAGAGGGTGTGAATGAGAATAGACCAACAGACAGAACAGAGATAACCGAGCAGGAGGGACGTATTTTTATATATTTCCCAAAAGTGAAATTCCAGGCTTAGCAGGTCCGAGGCGAGTTATGTGCAGGGTTGATCAACATAACATGTCTTTGCCTCCCCAACACCCCCCACCCAAGTGCCCTGGGCTGTCCCATGCCTGGTCTCTGCAGCAGATGCCTCTCCATTCCCTGCTGGGCTCAGTCTGCACGTCCGGAGAGCCCGGCAGGGCCCCTTACGTTATCCCGGAGACCAGCTCCCAGCGAGGCCAGTTCATCCCACCCGGCCCCCGCAGGATCCAATGTCTCCTCGAGCTGGCCGGCTGCGGTTTCACTGTCAAAACTTTGTGCCTATTTTCTAGTGTGAACGTGTCTGGCTTCAGTTTCCAGTTGGAGCTCCGCCAGGATCGCGACCGCTGTCAGCTAGGCTTGGCCGGACCCCTCGCCACCATCCCCTCTCCAAGTCCCCCAGCCCATTTGGCTTCCGGACCAAGCCGCTTTGCTGCGCTCGGCCCACGGCGGAAGTGAAATAACGCCTGTCTGGAGGTGGCTTTCTCGGGCTCGGCTTCGCAGGGACCCAGCCACCTTTCGGATCTGCTGTATCCCGCTATCCCCTGGCAACATGGGAGGCCGCAAAATCAAGTGTGTGTTGGGGGGGTTGCGTTCACATAGACCCACCAAACCCCAGAAACTTCCTGCAGCCTGCTGGGAGATGCCGGAGGTGGAACATGCAGGGGGATAGGCCCAGAACTCTTAAAAAAATAGATTCACAGCTGGGCCCCCATCACCATCTCACCTAACAGCAGCAGATCTGTCAGGCAACGGCCTGGTTCTCACCAGAACCGGACCCCAGAGCTCAGCAGGGCCCCCCCAAATCACCTCTTTACCCCTCTTTATCGTATGCTTTCCCAGGAGACGAGGCCTCTGGTGAAATCTCTCTTCTCTCCCAAGCATCACCCACCAAAGCCAGGGAGCAGAATCACAAGTGTAACAGCCCCCCCTCCCCAGGGCTCCCTCGTGAACTCACGAGGGAAAAGGAGGCGGGGGAGAGATGGGTAAGAAATAACGAACGGCGTCCAGATGGCTGCACAAGAACTTCTATAATGCACGTGATCGGACAGTAAATTCCACCAACAAAAGCTAAGAAATTCCCAGGTCAAAAAAATGTCATTAAAGCCTGCAAAGATCTGTCCCCCCGCCCCCTCCTTTTTCACCTTGAAGTCATTTCCGGGCCTGAAACAGGAAGTCCCACCCGAAACAGGAAGTCCCCATCCAAAAA
Source organism: Chelonoidis abingdonii (assembly GCF_003597395.2). Classification (NCBI taxonomy): domain Eukaryota; kingdom Metazoa; phylum Chordata; order Testudines; family Testudinidae; genus Chelonoidis; species Chelonoidis abingdonii. The sequence goes on along the minus strand of NC_133779.1, from coordinate 22,803,671 downwards.
GAGGAAGTCCCACCCTCGCCAGAGTCTCTTCCTTCACCGCATTTCCTGGCGGACGAGATGTCACTTCCTGTGGCTTAAAATTCACTTCTTGCTGAATGGCAATGGTGGGGGGATGTGAAAAATGACAAGCCCAGTCCCATACCTCCATGCCTGCCCGGCCCCCGTGAAAACGTCTCTCTGATAAGGGGGCGGGGGGGGGGGCGTGCGGCTGGCGGTCATTTTTGCTGAGTCACATTTTCAAAGCAGAGACATGGAAAAGGTCCCAATGGTTGAAATAACCAAACCTTTCACCTCTCTCTCGAATCCCACCCCCACTCCACGTGAACAGGGACTGGGGGGGGGGGCGTGTAAAACTGCCCCCACCAGTCCATAGGACAGGGGGAAATCTCATGAACAGGGCTGATCTCCCCTCACCCCACCCCGAGACATAACACAGCTGCTCCTGGCCTCCCCCCAGCCCCAAAGACCCCCCATCCCTGGTGGAGCTGGGGGTGTGTGGAAGAGGCAGGATCTGGCCTGGGAGGGATTGTAGGGATGGGAGGAGCGGAGCTGGCGGGGTCTGGGGAAGGGATCCACTCTGAGCCCTCCCCACATCAGTGCCAGAGAGGAGAATGGCACAGGGACCCCCTTGGCCCCCATCAACCCTGTCAGCGCAGCAGTACAGGGCCCCCCCATCTCTGCTTTAATCCTGTCAGTGCCGGGGGCTGTTCACACAAGGAAGAATCAGAAGTGGGGGGCGTCCGTCTCCGTCAGCACTGGGGGTCGGCGCCGTCCGTATTGGGGGGGGTCACCATCCTGGCTCTGCGTGAACCCCGTCAGCGCCGGGGGGGGCGTCCGTATCAGGGGGAAAAGGCACGAGTCCATAGCCGGCGCCGGGGTGTGCCCGGGCCCCCCTTCCCCCTCACACTTTGTAGTAGATGTTGGCGGGGCTTTGGGGGGGCATCTCCTGCACGATGTAGACGGGGTGCCCGTAGTCCCCGCTCACTTTCTCATAGTGGGGGCAGAAGGCCCCGTCCGACGTCCGTAGCGGGATGATGATGTCGCTGGGCTCCGACCCGTTGTTGTTCCCCCCCCCGCCGGCCCCGCCCCGCTTGGGGCTTGTCAGGCTGCTGAGCGAGAGAGGCGGGAGGTGGGTGTCACTCTGCTTGGCCCGGCGCCGGCGCCAGCACACGGCCCCCGTCACGCCCGCTCACCGGCGGCCACCAGGGCCACGAAGGCGGCGCCCCCCGCAGCCCCCGGCACACACGGCACCATTGAGACTGGGGCAAAGGGCCCGTTCTCGCCCCCTGCCGGGCCTTGTGGCGTTCCCAGCGGCCTGAGGGGGAGAAGAGAGAGAAAGGTGCTCAGCCCGGCGAGAGAACCAGGAGCCCTTGGCTATCCAGCCCCCCTGCTCTAACCCATCCAGCCCCACTTCCCTCTCTCAGAGCGGGGAGAGAACCCAGTCGAGTCCTTTGGTGACTCGCCATGCCCCCTGCTCTAACGCGCACCAGCCACCCACTTCCCTCCCAGAGCCGGGGAGAGAGAACCCACCCAGAGCCGGGGAGAGAACCCAGGAGTCCTGGCTCCCAGCCCCCCCCAGCTCTAACCCACCAGCCCCCACTCTTCGCTCAGGAGCCCAAAGCCAGGCTGGCAGGGGCTGTGGGTCAGGAGTGAGGGGCACCGGCAGACCTTGGGGGGAGGGAATGCACATGGGCCTTTCCCCTTTAGGGGGCACTGCCCAGGCTGCTCCCTCTCTGCGATCCAGGGTGGGGCTATCGAGCCAGCCCACACCCCCTTGCTGGGTGTGAAGGGGTTAATAGCCTGTCGCTCTCACCCCAGAGGGAGAGGCTGGTGGACACTGATGCCTGTAAAGGACCCAGGTGTCCTGGGCTGGGGGACCCGTCACAGAGACAATTAGCTTCCTTAACCCACTTTGACAGACAGGAAGGGCTCAGCAACCCCCCTGGGCTCAGCCAGTCAGCCAGCTGCCACCACAAACAGAGCTGGGAGCCAGGACTCCTGGGTTCTCTCCCCGGCTCTGGGAGGGGAGTGGGGGCTGGTGGATCAGAGCGGGGGGGCTGGGAGCCAGGACTCCTGGGTTCTCTCCCCGGCTCTGGGAGGGGAGTGGGGGCTGGTGGGTCAGAGCAGGGGGGCTGGGAGCCACCTGGGTTCTCTCCCCGGCTCTGGGAGGGCAGTGGGGGCTAGTGGGTCAGAGCAGGGGGAGCTGGGAGCCAGGACTCCTGGGTTCTCTCCCTGGCTCTAGGACAGGAGTGGGGGCTGGAGCCAGGACACCTGGGTTCTGTTCCAAGTCACTCCCCCACCCCCAATCTGGGGCCTGATCTAACCACGCCCCTTCAAGGGGAAACACCCCCTTCCCCCCGGACGAGCTGCCCATCCCCAGTCTCCGGACATGCGGGGTCGAGAGGACGGATCTGGTGCTGACGGGGCAGACAGAGCACACTGGGGGAGGGGCAGGGACCCCCAGTGCTGGGTGGGGATCCCGGGGGGGACGACAGCTCCGTACCTGTGCCGCTTTCCTTGCCAGCATCCGCCGCGCCCAGCGTCCCGCGCTCCTTCTCAGGCGGCGTCTCTGGCCTTGATTTCTGGGACTTGGAGCCTGTGCTGGGATCTGCGGGGGCAGAGAGAGAGATGCATCGGTGGGGGGAGTGACAGGTGCTCACAGACCAGGGTCCCCAACACACTCTTCCCCCTGGGTGGGTGCAAGGTTCCCTGTACCCCACTTCTCCCAGCCCCCTTCCCCTCTGCATGCTGCAGTACCCGGCCTGTCCAGGAGGGGGCGTCATTCACAATTGGTGTCTATGGAACACAGGACCAACTCCCTCACCCCCCAGCTCTGCTGGTGCCCCTCACTCCCGACCCGCAGCCCCCTGCTCTCCCAGCCCTGGGCCCCCACTTCCCTGGCTCTGCTGGTGCCCCTCACTCCCGACCCGCAGCCCCCTGCTAGCCCAGCCCTGCCGGTGCCCCTCACTCCTGACCCGCAGCCCCCTGCCAGCCCAGTCCTGCCCCCCTAGCCCTGCTGGTGCCTCTCACTCCCGACCCGCAGCCCCCTGCTACCCCAGCCCTGCCCCCCGCAGCTGTGCCGGTGCCCCTCACTCCCGACCCGCAGCCCCTGCTAGCCCTCCAGCTCTGTCTTGTGCGGGGGGGGTGGTAGGGAGAGTTGAGCAGAGGCTGTGGGTCATTCACCCCAGTTCGGGGTCCAGGGGAGAGGAGCTGGATCCAGTTTTAGGTGCTGTCAATCACAGAGAAAGCTCCACCCCTTTCCCCTCCCCCACTCGCTACTTCCCTCCTCTTCCCACCCAACGCTGCAATCATGCAGCTCTAATTAGCCCGTTGGAGGGGCTCACTGGTAATCAGCCAGATCAACCCAGATAGGAGAAAGGCAGCGCCAGGGAGAGAACCCAGGAGTCCTGGCTCCCAGCCCCCGCTGCTCTAACCACCAGCCCCCACTGCCCTCCCAGAGCTGGAGTGAGAACCCAGGAGTCCTGGCTCCCAGCCCCCCTGCTCTAACCCACCAGCCCCCACTCCCCTCCCAGAGCTGGGGTGAGAGCCCAGGAGTCCTGGCTCCCAGCCCCCCTGCTCTAACCCACCAGCCCCCACTCCCCTCCCAGAGCCGGGGAGAGAACCCAGGAGTCCTGGCTCCCAGCCCCCCCTGCTCTGACCCACCAGAGCCAGGGAGAGAACCCAGGAGCCGAGAAGCTCAGCTCGGAAAAGAGACGGCGAGCGGGGGTAGGAGAGAGGATGATAAACTCGTGGCGGGTG
>NC_133779.1:22775180-22796129 GCF_003597395.2 Chelonoidis abingdonii | reverse complement strand
GGGGAGGGATGAAGGAGTCAAGCAGAGGGCTGGGTATGTATGAGGAAGGTACAGGGCTCAGGGCAGGGGGGGGGGGGGGGAGGACTCCTCAGCCCAGCCCCCCCACCCCAGCTCGCACACGCCCTGTCATGCACACACATGCACAAGCACCTGCAGCAGCCTCCAGAGGATGAGGCCTTGTGCCATCTGTAGGGAGGGGGCCCCGTGAGTTTGCACAGCACAGCGGGTGTGCAAGAGCCTGTGGGTGGCAGAGGAGGGGGCGGGGCCCTGGACATGTGAGTGTGCATGGAAGGGAGCGTGCAAGAGGCTGAATGTTCATCCTGTGCGTGTGTGCAAGAGATGGAGTGAGTGTGCAAGGGTCTGAATGTGCAACAGGCAGGTGTGAGGAAGCAAATGTTCACCCTGTGTGCATGCCAGGGACCAGTCGAGCGTGCAAGGGGCTGAACAGCTCTATGTGCAAGAGAGGGAGGATGCATGAGTCTGAGTGTGCAACAGGCCACATGAGTGTGCATGAGACCAAATGGCTGCACTGGGGTGTGGGTGTGTGCACACCAGTTTGAGTGAGCTGGCCAGGAGGTGTGTGCAGGCCCTGGTCTGAGGGGGGTTAGCCACAGGATGTGCAAATGTGTGTGCAAAGGACCAAGTGGCTATGAGTGTGCGACAGAGGCTGTGGCCAGAGGGTTGGCGTGCAAAGGTGAAAAATACCCTGGGCATGTGCAGGGGAGCGAGTGTGCAAAGAATGAGGGGCGTGCAAGGGACTATGTGTGCAAATGCACATGAGGGATGGTGTGTGCAAGGATCATTTTGGGGAGGGGACAGTCTGAGTGTGCAAGCCAGCGAGCTACCCCCTTTCACGCTCACCCCTGTTCCACACTCACACCCCCTGACATACAAATGCCTCCTGTTGAGTGTCTCCGTCCCATACAAACAACACCCCCACCCCAGGACACAACACTGGACTCAGGGGGGGTCGCCCCACGGCTCCATCTCTGCCCCCCAACTTCTCAGACCCTGTGATCCCAGATGGGAGCCTGTCACTGTCACCCCAGACACGGCCTCAGGAATCGGGGTGGGAGCCCAGAGCCGGGCCAGCAGGGGCTGCGGGTTGGGAGTGAGGGGCACCGGCAGGGCTGGGGGGGCTGTGGGTCGGGAGCGAGGGGCCCCGGCAGAAGTGAAGGTGAGGTGTGTGGAGGGGAGAAGCCGACAGATGCCAGCGGCTCGTGGGTGGCGAGTGACTGACTCAGGAATACACAGCGTAGGACGCAGGAGACAGACAGACGGACAGATTGTGTTTGGGGCGGGGGTAGGAGCTGGATTTCACAACACAGAGCCTAAGAGACAGGAGCTGCCCTCCAAATCCCAGCCAGGGACCCCCACCGGCCACATCTGTCGCCCGGCGCTGAGATGCAGCCACCTCTGGGGCAGGGCGGCTGGTTACCCAGGGACCCCTCACCCGGCGCTGAGATGCAGCCACCTCTGGGGCGGGGCGGCCGGTTACCCAGGGACCCCTCGCCCGGCGCTGAGATGCAGCCACCTCTGGGGCGGGGCGGCCGGTTACCCAGGGACCCCTCACCCGGCGCTGTGATGTGCCCACCTCTGGGGCGGGGCGGCCGGTTACCCAGGGACCCCTCGCCTGGTGCTGAGATGCAGCACCCTGTGGCGGGGTGGCCAGTTACCCGGACCCTCGCCCGGCGCTAGATGCGGGGAAAAGTGATCAAGACTCAAATCCACGGAGTCGTGGCTCCCAGCCCCCCGAGCCGGGGAGACCCAGGCGTCCGGGCACTCACTGATGTGTTATAGTTCCTGTTGCTTCTGAACTCGTGGCCCCCACAGGTTGGGCTGAACTCCTGGAAATTGAATGGTGAATCGCACGTCCGGCTCGGGCGTCGCACCCGTCAGCAGCAGATTGCGGGGCCTGCAAGATCTCGCCGCCCGGGCCTGATCGCCCGGCCCAGGTACAGCTTGTAATATCGTACTCCTCCGCCGAGAGGGCCCGGGGCCGGGGACCGCGGGCAGATCAGGTCCAGCGGTCGCCGATCTGCGGGTACAGGACCGACCCCCGCTGCCTGGAACCTGCGGAGATGGTGTCAGAGAGGGGACCCAACCCGCGCCCGCCTGAGCCAGCCAGTCCCTGCCCTGGGCCGGAGGGAGCCAGCACCCCCTAGAGGGCGGGCCCCTGCCCCATTCCCTGCCCCCTGAGCCAGCCAGTCCCCGCCCCTGGGGCAGGGTGGGAGCCGCGCCCCCTAGATAGGGGACAGGCTCCTGCCCCTTCCGCCCCCTGGCGCAGTCCCCGCCTGGGGCCGGGTGGGAGCCGTGTCCAGCCTAGCGGAGGGTGCTGAGACATGGGCCGCTTGCCCAATTCCATCCAGCCCCCAGGACAAGCGCTGGAGAGACACAAATTCCCCCCCTGCCCCCACCCCAGCCTAGGCTGCGATTCTGGGGACCTGGCAGAGACCAAACAAGCTCCCCTGGGCGCGGGCCCCTCCCCAGCCTCGTTCCATATGAAACACCCTTCCCTACCCCTCTGCTGTCCATACGCCCAGCCATCCAGTCCCACCAGCCGCCAGGTTGGGGGAAAGACCCCAATCGCTGCCTCTGATGCATGAAGGACCCCTCACCTGGGCGTGGAGATTGCAGCCCATCTCGGGGCGGGCGCACTACTTCTCTAGTGGTTTGGGAGTGCGGCTGGGAACCAGGACTCCTGGTCTCTCCCCGGCTCTTGGCGCGGGGAGTGGTGTCTAGCGTCTTGAGCAGGAGGGTTGGGACCAGACTTCCTGTTCTGTTCCTTCATCAATGTCAGAATCAGGGTAAACCCAGGTTGTCCTGATACCAACCAGCCCTGCGTCGCTGGGGGCTGATTGAACCTCTGGAGGCGATAGCAACAAGGCCTCTACCACAAGTCTCTCCTAGGCCAGCAGCCTGATTTCATGGTTCCAGGGAATTTCCCCTGCGTTTCCTCTGCCAGCCCAGGCTCGGAGGCCCCGTCTGAGCCCCATAATGCCCCACCCTGGGTTGGCCATATCGTACGGGCCAGGGAGATCCAGGCCCTCCAGTGTTTCTCCGCCCTCACCCCGCCACCGCAAATATCCCGCCACACAAACGGCGGCCTCTGATCTCTCAGCCCCCTGCGAATCCTGGAGGCCCAGGGGCCTCTCTCTCTCTGGGATAAATCCTCGGGGCCGCCCCGCGTGCGCAGACGCGATTAGGCCCTGAGTTTCGTTGTGGATGCCAAGCTGGGTGCGATGCCTTGTCTTTCCCAGTTGGCACAACTACCCCTTGACTAAGGCATGATCTACGGACGTGGTTTGTCATGAGGCTGGGGCTGGTTTTTTTCAGCCTTCAGGCACTTTTTTGGGTGGCCAACGGACTCAAAAAACAAAAGGCCGCGCACCGATCGACACAGCGGACGGTCGCTTTGAAAACCGCCCCAGTCACTGCTCCCCCTCCAGAGCCAGGTGATCTCCCCAGCGGGAAGCGTTAAGTTATTTGATCAGAAGGCACACGAATCGGTGTCGATTTCCTGCCTGCCTAAAGTCTGATCCGATGTTAAATATTCCCCGCGTACCATTCGCGATCAGATGACTCAGATGGGGCCTGCATATATGAATTAAAGAATTTCATTTTCAGCGGCTTGGCCCAGTCGATCAGGATTAATTTGCCTTCTTAATTTTAAGTAACACGAGCATTCATGAGGATAACTCCACCTGCATTGAGGACTGTTACAAGCCGCGCAAACTTCCTGGCCAGCGTTCATAAAAACTGACAGTGATGACCGAGACTAGCCATCTGAATATCTTCCTGTGTCCTTCACCTGGGCAGCTAGAAATTATCCAAGTGGCTTCCAATCGGGAGGGGGCAGGAGTTTGCGGATAATCTGAGCTCTGGCTGGGAAGAAGGTCCCACTTTTCCGCTTTTAGAAAAGGTCCGGTTGTTCTGAAGATCGTTCAAAAAAAAAAAATGGCCGATGGGATCCCGCCGATTGGATGCCAAAAATCTTCTTGGGACACCCGCCCCCCCGGCAAAAATGAGACTATTGGGTAGGTTTTTTGCTGGGCTCGGGAAAACTCCCCAGCCTGGAGCTATGAGAGAGGACACTGGTGCCAGGGGAAACTCATGGAGGAACGGTTTCCGGGGGGAGCCCGTTTCCCTCCAACCTTGACCAGTCAGATCTCTAGTATCCCAATTTCCCTACCTACGCACACACCAGAACACAGCTCATTGGCCAGGAGATTTAGAAGCCATTTCCACTGAAACTAGGCTGCTAGGTGCCAGTTCCCCCAAGGGGTTAGGACTTGTTCCTATGATTAGCCCGAACGGCCCCAAGCGGTGCATTATTTGTCATGAACGACACTCAATGATTTTTTTTTTTTACATTCGCCTACTGATGCAGAAGTGCGGCTCTGCCCTGGCCCAATGTAAGCGCTGGGCCCAAGTGACCTTTGAAATGGATCGGCGTTCAGGATTTTTTAAAGCGGTTCAGCAATTTTCGAGCACTGGCCGGCTGGCGATTTGGGGGTGTGTATATGGAATATATAGGGTGTCAGAGCCTCGAAGCTTGTGCTTGTGTCCAAAACAGCCAAGCTTTGCTTTTAAAGCTAAGTGCGTGGAAACGTGACAAAGATTGTGTTCGCAGACACACACCTGCCAGCTTCCAAGAGACAGCAACATTGTCCCTGTACGGCCAGTGCTGATCTGGCTGATATGTTCATTCTGGCGCGAAAAATAGAATACATGTTAAAATTAAAGGCGTCTTCCCTCTTGATTCCATCTTAAGATCCCACACGCCCCTTTGGAGATGGGGAGGAGCGGGAAAAAAAACCCGGACGCTGCCGAAAAAACACCTTTCTCCCTAGATTCTGCCAGGAGAGGCCGCTGGGAGACAGGAACCCTTTTTCCGGGCCTGGGGGATGGTGTAAAATGATTTCGACAAATAGATCGTTAGCTCGACCTGTATTTGTTGCTAGGGAATGCGCTGACACACGCTGTGGGAGTAACTGTCGCACCGTTGGACAAGTGCTCCGTATTTCTGCACAGGCTGCCTGTCCCTTCGCCAGCCCATCGGGACCCCCTAAAACTTTTGTCGTTTCTCTGTGGAGTTTTGATTGAGCCCGGAGCAGATGCCACACATCTCTCCTCCCTCAGCCTCCTCATCCCTCTTTCCTCTGCCGTCCCCTCAGCCTTCTCCTCATACCTCCTACCTCTGCCCATCCCCTCATCCCCACTTCCCCGTCCCTCCATCCCTCCTTCCCTGTTCTCCTTCCCCAGCCAGTCCCCGCCCTGGGGCCGGGTGGGAGCCGGCGCCCCCTAGAGGGGACAGGCTCCTGCCCCATTCCCTGCCCCCCTGAGCCAGCCAGTCCCCGCCCTGGGGCCGGGTGGGAGCCGTTCCAGGCCCTAGCGTGAGGGATGCTGAGACATGGGCCGCTTGCCCCAATTCCCATCCAGCCCCCAGGACAGCGCTGGAGAGACACAAATCCCCCCCATGCCCCACCCCAGCCTAGGCTGCCGATTCTGGGGAACTGGCAGAGACAAACAAGCCTCCCACCTGGCAGCAGGGCCCCTCCCAGCCCTCGTCCATATGAAACACCCGTCCCCTCACCCCTCTGCTGTCCCCGCCCAGCCATCCAGTCCCACCCCCGCCCAGAGTTGGGGGAAAGACCCCAATCAGCTGCCTCTGATGCATGAAGGACCCCTCACCTGGCGTGGAGATGCAGCCATCTCTGGGGCGGGGCGCAGCTACTTCTCTAGTGGGTTGGGGGTGCGGGCCTGGGAACCAGGACTCCTGGGTTCTGTTCCTCATCAATGTCAGAATCAGGGTTAGAACCCAGGTGTCCTGATACCAACAGCCCCTGGTCGCTGGGGGCTGGGATTGAACCTCTGGAGCGTAGCACAAGAGCCTCTACCACATAGTCTCTCTAGGACCAGCAGCCTGATTTCATGGTTCCAGGGAATTTCCCCTGCGTTTCCTCTGCCAGCCCAGGCTCCGGAGGCCCCGTCTGAGCCCCATAATGCCCCCACCCTGGAGTCTGCACATATCAGTACGGGCCAGAGCAGATCCAGCCCTCCAGGTTTCCTCCCGCCCTCACCCCGCCACCGCAAATATCCCGCCACACCCGGCGGCCTCTGATCTCTCAGCCCCCTGCGAATCCCATGGAGGCCCAGGGGCCTCTCTCTACTCTGGGGATAAATCCTCGGCCGGCCGCCCCGGTGCGCAGACGCGAGAGGCCCTGAGTTTTTCAGTTGGATGCCAAGCTGGGGTGCGAAGCCTTCGTCTTTCCCAGTGGCACAACTACCCCTTGACTAAGGGCAAGTGATCTGAAGGGACGCTGGTGTTGTCATGAGGCTGGGCTGGTTTTTTCAGCGCTTCACAGCGCACTTTTGCGGCCAACGGACTCAAAAAACAAAGCCGGCCGATCGAACACAAGCGGAGGTCGCTTTGAAACCGCCCCAGTCACTGCATCCCCACTCCAGAGCCAGCTGCATCTCCCAGCGGGGAAGCGTTAAAGGTTTTGATCAGAAGGCACACGAATCGGTGTCGATTCCTGCCTGCTAAAGTCTGATCCGGATGTTAAAATATTCCCCGCGTACCATTCGCGATCAGACTGACTCAGATGGGGCCTGCCTATATTGAATAAGAGAATCTCATTTTCAGCGGCTTGGCCCATCCATCAGGCATTAAATTTGCCTTCTTAATTTTAAGTAAACAACGGCATTCATGAGGAATAACTCCACCTGCATTGGAGGGACTGTTACAAGCCAGCGGCAAACTTCTGGACAGCTTCATAAAAACTGACAGTGATGACCGAGACTAGCCATCTGAATATCTCCTGTGTCCTTCCAGCCTGGGCAGCTAGAAATTATCCAAGTGGCTTCCAATACCAGGATTTGGGGGCAGGAGTTTGCGGGATAAATCTGAGCTCTGGCTGGGAAAGAGAGTCCCAGATTTTTCCGCTTTTAGAAAAGGTCCGGTTTGAAGATCGTTCAAAAAAAAAAAATTGGCCGATGGGATCCCGCCGGATTGGATGCCAAAAATCTTCATGGGACACCCGCCCCCCGGCAAAAATGAGACTATTGGAAGGTTTCTGGCTGGGCTGCGGAAACTCCCCAGCCTGAGCATGAGAGAGGAAAAACACCTGGTGCCCAGGGAAACTCAAGGGAGAAACCGGTTTCCGGGGGGAGCCCGTTCCCTCCAACCTTGGGACCAGTCAGATCTCTAGTATCCCAATTCCCTACCACGCACACACAGAAACACAGCTCATGGGCCCAGGAGATTTAGAAGCCTTCCACTGAAACTCAGGCTGCTAGGTTCCAGTTCCCCCCAAGGGGTTTAGGAACCTTGTTCCTATTGATTTAGCCGAACGGCCCCAAGCGGTGCTTAATTTGTCATGAAAGAGACTCAAGTGATTTTTTTTTTTTACATTCGCCACTGATGCAGAAGTGCCGGGGCTCTGCCCTGGCCCAAATTAAGCGCTGGGCCCAAGTGACCTTTGAAAATGGGACTCGGCGTTCAGGGATTTTTAAAGCCGGTCAGCAATTTTCGAGCCTTGGGCCGGCTGGGCGATTTGGGGGTGTGTATATGGATATATATAGGAGTGTCAGAGCTCGAAGCTTGTGCTTGTGTCCAAAACCAAGCCAAGGCTTTGCTTTAAAAAGAAAGTGGCGTGGAAACGTGACAAGATGTGTTCCCAGACACACACACTGCCAGCTTCCCAAGAGACAGCAACATTGGTCCCTGTACGCCAGCAGCTGATCTGGTCTGATATGTTCATTCTGCGCCGGGAAATAAATACATTTTAAAAATAAAGCGGCTTCCCCTTTGATTCCATTTTAAGATCCACACGCCCCTTTGGGGATGGGGCAGGAGGGGAAAAAACCACCCGGGACGCTGCCGAAAAACACCTTTCTCCCTAGATCTGCAAGGAGAGGCCGCTGGGAGACAGCGAACCCCTTTTTCGGGCCTGGGGGATGGTGGAAAAGATTTCGACAAATAGATCCGTTAGCTCGACCATGTATTTGTTGCTAGGATGCGCTGACACACGCTGATGGGAGTAACTGTCGCGTTGACAAGTGCTCCGTATTTCTGGCAACCAGGCGCCTGTCCCTCGCCAGCCCATCGGACCCCCTAAAACTTTGTCGTTTTCTCTGGGTGGAGTTTTGATTGAGCCCGGAGCAGATGCAACACTCGGGTGGTTTTGATGGATCTCGTGTCTGGAATGATGCAGCCAGGAGGGGAGAAACCGTATCTTCCAGATCTACATGTGCAGAGAGAAAAGCCTGCTTTGACCCATCCGCCCCCCAAAGCGCAGGCCAGCAAACAGAGACCAGTGTGAGAAATGAAAAGGCTCCACAGAGCCAGCCCCACAACACAAGCCAAGCCCCAGAGGTCTGGACTAGATGACCTCCTGAGGTCTCTTCCAACCCTGATCTTCTCTGATACACACATACCCAGTCAGTTGTTTCAAGGGGATATCAAACTACACACCACTTTAAGAAGCTGCCAGTATATAGCTAAAGAAACACACACAATAACTAATTTGAAGGGAATCTCCCCTCCTCGTTAAATACACACACACACGCTTGATCTACACACACATACACATTGAAGGCACCAAAATCAACACCCGCAACTCGGAAGATGCACATTTATAGACCGCAGGAGAGCACCACTCGTTTTCCAAAAAAGCGAACGCCAACCCAACGCCCCCCCCACCCGTTCAAGAGGCCTACCCCAAATTCACACCATCTCCACCTTGCCTGCCCAAACTTCAGCAAAACACTGCAATCTTGCACACACACACTCGCTCTCCTGCGCTGGACAGCGTCAAAAGGCCATCAGATATTTTTTCCCCCTAAAACACAAACACGTCTCACCTTTGCACTGAAAACACCAATTTGTCCAGAATTTATATATATATATATTGTGATTATAAAGAGCGAACACAACAATCCCCTCCTCTCCCCTGGCTCTTTCAGAGGCTGATTTTGTTAAATAAAACATCGTCCTTGATTTTTGTGGGGGAGTCCCACTCCCAACACACTTTCCAAGAAATAGGTTGACTGAAGAGGGATCAAGGGGAAGAAAGAAAGAAAAGTTTGACAAGGATTAAATGGCAGACTTCTGAGGGTGAAACTGACACAGGTCCTCCTAAAATCCTAGTCAGTTACACTTGAAATTGACTAGATGGGGGAAATGAACCAAAAAAAAAAAACAACCTTGCAATTTCTTTTACCCTTCACTTCTCCTCCCCCCTTCTCCTCTGGGATTTGCAGCGCCCAAATGAACCTCAAACACAGCCAGCGGTTTAAAACTTGGGGGTGCCTTCCCTCTTCCCCCCCCCAACCCACCCACTTTTTATAGCAGAAAAACCAGCAAGAATCCGAGGGATGTCCCCCCTTTCTCCACTTACTTTCTATTTGCTGTGTTCCAGTATATTGGCTCCAGGCTAACAGCTGATATAATCCACAGTTCCAGCAAGGAAACCAGTAATCCCATACAGAGTCCAAGCAATGAAGTCCTCAAGGCCATGATTGCAAAGGAAAAGAGATTTTTTTTTCCCACCCCTTCTCTGTGTTTTCTTCTTGGAGATTCACACACATAAATCAAGAGGCACCCAAAGCCTTTGCCCCCCTCTCTGCCAGCCCTAGGCTAGAAAAAGTTCTATGGATTTTTTCCCCCTCCCTGCCTGGATTTTTCATGCCAGGACTGGAAAGTTGGTTGTTTTGTGTGTGTGTGTGTTGGGTTTTTTTTTCTTCAAGATCCTAATGCCATCTGCAGCCTGGGAGAAAAACACATCTAGACACACACAGACACAGAGAAAATTCGCCTCCACTTCTCCTGCGTGTGGCTTTCTGGTGTGATCTCCAGAGCAGGGAGGACACAGTGTTGTAAAACACAGGGAAAGGAGGGAGGTGGGGGAGGAATTCATTTGAAAGCCCCTCCTGGAGTTCTTGTCTTTGGTGAGATTTTTTTTCCCCTCCTTTTCTCTCTCTTTTTTTGTGAAGGTTCGGCATTGAGTAACTCCAGAGATGAGGACAGAGAATGGGAGTGAGCAGAGAGGAGGAGGAGCAGCAGAGGAGAAGTGGTGAGTGGGAAATACTGGAGGAAAGAGAGAAAGAGAGAGGCAGGGGCGCACACACACACACACATACACACACACACACACACAGACACTGGGATCTGGAGTCTGGACTTTAAGGAAGATGTGGAGTCTGGATCCAGGTATAAAATTCTCCCCAGTGAGCAGCCCAGTGAAACAGCAGAGCCAGCCGGTGAGGTTGCTTGAAGACGGGAATATTTCGCAGCTCAGTTCGTTCGGCCCTGTCAGGATTAATCAGAGACACAGTTGCTTCTTGACCCACCAAAAAAATCATGAGAGACACATCAGGGTCCTTTTCCTGAGCCGCCTCACGCAGCGACGAAACAGAGAAACGTCGCCAGGCCTCGATTTATTCGTCAAATGCCCAGCCAGGTTCTCCATGCGACTGTGCGGAGGGCAAGGTGGATTTGGGTTAGAAAGCCACTTTTCATCCAGTGGGGAGAGACTGGGGTTTTTTTGGGAGCGGCCGGAGATGTGGTGTTGGGATCGGAAAGGGGCTTGAGAAACAAATCATAGGATTTTGGCCCTCAGATCAGGAGGGATGGGTTTTCGTTGGGAATCCTAGGCCAGAGAGTCTGGGACCGTTTTGGGGCCTGGGAGGTGACTTGCCGAAGCAATATTTACGAGGTAGGATTTCTCCATGAGAATCGGGGGGGTGGGGGGATTGATTAACCAAACAAGAACCCCACTCGATGGCCAAATCCGGTTGGAGATGAATCCAGTGGCCTTTGAAACCCTGCATGGCTCCGAAGGCCGTTTCTGAGCTGCCGGTCCCATCAAAGAGTTTCCCTGGGGGCCGTCCCCTCGCCGAGAACAACTTGCGGATGCTCCACCGGCTGGGAAACCCTGTCATTAAAAAGTCAATCTGGGATCTCTGGGGTTCGCTCATTTGAAGGGCAGTGGAGGTTCCTACACACGGGTGGATCCTCGCGGCTGACGCTTTTTCCCAAGACAGGAGTTGCCCAGATTGGGATCTTTGTCTGGGCCGCTGGGATTTCTTGGTCCCGTCAGGCTTCCAGGGTTTTGATGTTTGCGGGGGGTGGGGGGTGTCAAATGGGCCAGGCAGGATCCAGAGGCTGAGGCGGGAAGTGAACGAGGCTTAGCAAGTGTGATTGGGGTTCCCAGTGTTATTGGAGTTCCTGGCCTGCGGCAAAGGGGGTGTGATTGTAGTGTCAGGAGCAGGGACGGGGATTTTCGACATGCGACTCTTGAAGGAAGTTGAAACCCAGTGACACCCCGAAACCAAAGCAGGACCCAAAGAGGCTGTGAAGGATTGGACCAATGCCCCCCTCCCAAACCCCAGCGCTTGAGGTGGAGTTTGGGGAACTCAGGAGTCCTGGCCCCCAGCCCCCCCTGCTCTAACCACCAGCCCCCACTCCCCTCCCAGAGCCGGGGAGAGAACCCAGGAGTCCTGGCTCCCAGCCCCCCCGCTCTGATCCACCAGCCCCCACTCCCCTCCCAGAGCCGGGGAGAGAACCCAGGAGTCCTGGCTCCCTGCCCCCTGCTCTAACCTACCAGCCCCCACTCCCCTCCCAGAGCCGGGGAGAGAACCCAGGAGTCCTGGCTCCCAGCCCCCCCTCCTCTGACCCACCAGCCCCCACTCCCCTCCCAGAGCCGGGGAGAGAACCCAGGAGTCCTGGCTCCCAGCCCCCCCTCCTCTGACCCACCAGCCCCCACTCCCCTCCCAGAGCCGGGGAGAGAACCCAGGCGTCCTGGCGCTCCACAGGGTAGGCCGTAGCAGCATAGACCTGAGTTTGCTTTGGGAAGGAAGCCGGTGATTTGGATGCAAATCTTGGCAGCATGTGGCTCTCAGGAAACAGCATGAAGCCTCCTGCCCCTCTTGTGCCATCCAGCAGCCCCCACCCCCCATGGGCCAGGAGTCGCCTGATGCGACTTCATGTGTAAAACAGGCCCCGGCCCCACTGATGTCATGCGAAGCAGCGCTGGGCCGGGGCAGGATTTGGAGGGGAGACCGTGGAGCAGGTAAGGGGGAAGCTCAGCAGGGGGCGCTCTCCCTTGGCAGGCAAGGCTGGCCCCAGGGCTGCGTTAGGGGGTGATGTGGGGCAGGGAGTGGGGAGGAGGCAGCAGAGGGAGCTCTCCCCTGGCAGGCAGGGCTGGCCCCAAGGTGGCACTAGGGGGCACTGTTGGGCAGGAAGCAGGGCGTGGGACTCAGCAGGGGGCGCTCTCCCCTGGCAGGCAGGGCTGGCCCCATAGGGCACTGTGGGGCAGAGAGTGGGACAGAGGCAGCAGGGGGCGCTCTCTCCTGGCAGGCACGACTGGACCCATGGGGTGCTAGGGGGCAGAGAGCGCGGTGGGGGGCTTGACAGGGGTCGCTCTCCCCAGGCAGGTAGGGGTGGCTCCAGGGCAGCACTTGGGGGCGCTGTGGGGCAGGGAGCAGGGGGGGCGCTGTAGGGGGGGGTTCAGCAGCGGGCGCTCTCCCCTGGCAGGCAGGGAGCGGGGTGGGGGGCTCATCAGAGGCTGACCCCAGTGCCCCAGAGGGGTGCTAAGGGGTGGGTGTTTGGGGGGGCTGTTGCCCACAAGAGGGGTCGGGGGGTGGGAAATATTTGCCCAATGCGAAGAGGCTTCTGGCACCATCTGGTGGCCTAATGTATTTCTGCAGCGAGTCTGCACCTGCAGCCGGGACCGGGTGCCCAGGAGCTGCCCCCACACGCCCCCCGACTCCCCACAGCACCCCCTGCTGGCAGAGACCGGGGCAGGAGCAGCCAGGAGCTCCCCCACCCCACCTGGGGGCAGTGCACCCGTCCCGCTCTTATCACCCACTGGCCCGGGAAGAGTCTGTTTCACCCCCACACCCCACATCCACACAACCCCTGCCGGGGCAGCCGGGCATGTCTAGATCCAGCAGGGGAAGGTGTGATATTGAGACAAGCAGAGACAGGCGCTGGGAGGGAACGTGACAGAGATGCCTCGCGGCAGAGAAAAAGGGGGAATTAAATCCCGTTATGAATGGGAAAGCCCAGCCTAGTGTGTGTCATAGCCCCTATACTGCTAAGAGACCAGGGAGATTCCTCAATGCCTATCCCACACACTGAGAGCTGCCCCATCCCAACCCCCCCATGTTAATTAGTCTTGCACAATAAACAAACATCCGCCCCACCAAAAAAACAGAACCTATTTACAGAGACCCTATAATAACAAATCATTCGATGTTTTGAGCACCCTGCATACTTGCTCATAAGACCCACAATAAGAAAGAGGAGCATCGGTGGCAGCTGTCACGCTTTGTTATCGTAAGGTCTTCTCGGAACACTGGTCCCGAATGTCACTTCGTTATTGTAGGGTCTGCCAGGGGCACAGGTGGCCGACCCCATCCCCCCATACGGGCAGTCCCACAGGCCCATCTACCCCAGCATCCCGGACCCTGCCAGGATCAGACCCAGCAGACGAGCTAAGCTGGTAAGGCTGAGGAGCCCAGCTGGCCAGGTCTCTCCCGCCCCCCCACGATGCCTTTGGGAAGGGATTGGGGGCTGGTGGGTTAGAGCAGGGGGGGGGGGCTGGAAGCCAGGACTCCTGGGTTCTCTCCCCAGCTCAGGGAGGGGAGTCTGGGCTGGTGGGTCAGAGCAGGGGAGGGCTGGGTCCCAGGACTCCTGAGTTCTCTCCCTGGCTCTGGGAGGGGAGTGGGGGCTGGTGGGTTAGAGCAGGTGGGGCTGGGAGCCAAGACTCCTGGGTTCTCTCCCCGGCTCTGGGAGGGAAGTGGGGGCTGGCGGTTAGAGCAGGGGGGGCTGGGAGCCAGGACTCCTGGGTTCTCCCCCTGGATCTGGGAGGGGAGTGGGGGCTGGTGGGTTAGAGCAGGGGGGGCTGGGAGCCAGGACTCCTGGGTTCTCTCCCCGGGTCAGGGAAGGGAGTCTGGGCGGGTGGGTTAGAGCAGGGAGGGCTGGGAGCCAGGACTCCTGGGTTCTATGCGCTCAACGGCTCGTGAGAGCGAGGGGTGGGGGTGGTGGTTAGACCAGTGGCCCCCTCCCGAGCCGGTGACTCGTGAGACTCAGGTAGTCTGTGTTCCTACTCCGTTGAATAGATGTGGAATTCCATTGTTGTGTGAGTCCGGGAGGTGCGAAGGCGTCATTTAAGGAGGCAAGGTGGGATCCTGTTGTTCTGGCCCGACCTGTTTCCCGCTTTGATCGTTCTTGGAATGATGCAAGGTATGCATGTGTGGTGCTCCTGATGCTGCTGACATAGGAGACTCAGGTTGGTGGGGAGAAGAAGACCTGATAGGTAGATTCCTCAGGGCTCTTAAAGGACCCCGACCCCACAGGAGGAGAGCCGGACGGGGCCTGGAGGTATCCAGGTACCTTCACCCAGCCTGGATATGCACGATAGCTGAACCTCAGTGCTGGGCGTGCAGGCACCGCGGTTACCCAGGAGACCCGCTCCCATATATGCGCCCCGTTCTGCGCGTCGGGCAAACTGGTTTCCCAGGACAGCCCAAGATAGCAGACCCACTGCCTGGTTGCAAGGGCCTTCACCCAGCGGGCTGGCGTTACCAGGGACCCCTCACCCCTTCTTGGCGTCGCGATTGTACACATCACTGTGGGGGCGGTGCACGGCTGATCACTGGGCCGTGTTACCCAGGGACCCTCACCGGCGCCGGAGACACGACCTCTGGGGCTTGGGGCGCGGCCAGTTACCCAGGGACCCCTCACTGGCGCTGAGATGCAGCACCTCTGGGGTAGGGAGGTCACTGTCTACACAGGACCCCTCCTCCCCACTGGCCCCCGAGCCCACCCCTCCCAGGCACCCCGAAGCGCAGGAGTTCCAACTCAGTCCCCACCCGTTAATCCTCGAAGTACGGACCTTTGTATATAGATCCGCTCACCCAGTGCGCCTCCTGTCGCTAGGACAGGGGGCTATCCACATTCTATCACCATCCTGTACAAGTCCTGTGCTTGGACTCGCCTCAGCTCCCCCAAAGGCAATAGAGTAGCTACCCACGCTAGGCTGCTACTGGGCCCTGATACAGCAAGATCCTGTGGGCGTGTGTGGGGGCCGGGGGATGTGGGGGTTGTTCACATGCCTGGGGGGGGGGGCAGATGTGCCTGCCCCCCGTTACTGGGATGACTGGGGTGGGAAAGATTGTGCCCCCTCCTCCGTCAAACTTTTCTTTTTCCTCGGGGACTTGGTCAATTCCCAACAGCGTTGGGTTCCTTAGGGTGGGTTGTTATCGTAGGGTCTCCTGGCTGGTTGTTATGGTAGGACCTACCAATAGGATGAAATGCAAGGAACTCAGAGCCCAAGCCCCATGCATGCGAGGGAGGTAGGGGCTAGTGGTTAGAGCAGGCTGGGGGTGAAGTGCTCCCAGTCGGGGTATCAGACCCAGCTCCTGTCCGTCACCCGCCCCCAAAAATGGACAGATTAAAAAAACCAAAAGTTTTATGGCTGCAAACGAGCCGGTGAATAGAGACAAAGCTGAGAGCGTTATGTACAGATCTCCCCCCAACCTCAGCCACCCCCAAATCTCCAGCCCAGCCCCCCACCGAGCCATCCGGTGGCCACACAGTCCGGGCAGGCGGCCTCATGGGGCAGGGTGGTGCTCCCCACTCTCCCCACACCACCACAGCTGTAGGCAGTTCTGGCCGCGGGCCGGCCGCTGGGGGGGCCCAGGCCCCCCTTCCTCATCCTCCTCGGCGCTGTCCCACGGCTCCAGGAACTCGCGCTGGCCGGACGCGCTGGCCAGCAAGGGCAGGCTGGGGTGCAGGCTGGACAGAGGGGAGACAGGGTCAAGAGGGGGCCCCCGGCTCCTCCCTGACCCACAGCCCCCCCTGCTCTAACCAGTGAGCCCCACTCCCCGACCACAGCCAGGGAGAGAACGCAGGCATCCTAGCTCCCAGCCCCCCCCCGCTGTAACCACTAGACCCCACTCCCCTCCCGGAGCCGGGGAGAGAACCCAGGCATCCGGGCTCCCTGCCCCCTAAGTACCTGATCCCGTTGACACAGTCCCGCAGGGCCTGGAATTGCAGCAGGGGTTCCAGCACTGGATCGGGGTCTCCGGTCGGGGGCTGAGCCGTGTCCCACACCAAGACCAGCCCCTCTGTGGTACCGCTCAGCAGGAACCGGCCGCTCCTGGGGGGTGGAAATGACACAACACACCCCATCTGGCGCTTAGAGGCTGCAGCCGGGGGGGAGGGGGGATATGGCTCCCAGGGGTCCTTGGGCTCCCACACTGGCAGCAGCTGGGCACCAGGATGCCTGGGTTCCATCCTCAGACCCCGATAATTATCTGAAGGCGTATTATTAGGGGTATTACGGTAGCAGTGAGACCTCCCCCTCCCGTGTTGAGGGCGAAGCGGCCCCGTTGCTGCAAGAGCCGCCCGGCCCCATGGCCAAAAGTAGGAGCCTTACCCCTCTTCTACCAGATGGGGAAACTGAGGCAGGCGGGGAAACTGAGGCAGACAACCGCAAACAACTCGCCTTCTCTTGTACCGAGAGCGTGTGCCAGAGCTGGGGAGAGAACCCAGGAGTCTGGGCCCCTGGCCCCTGCTGGGCAGGGATGTGGAGAAACGAGGGTAAGTGTGTGTGGGGACGACACTCACCGCTCGAGGTCGAAGTAGAGGCGCTGGTTGGTGGCCACGGAGCGGCGCATGGAGAACAGGACCTGGCCCGGCTGCCGCAGGTCCCAGCTCAGGATCTCGGGGTCCTGTGGGGCAGGAGATGCAGTCAGCCCAGCAGACCTCACTGGAGAACCCCCCCCCAGACTCCACCCTCGACCCCATAGCAGCCGCTTCTCAGGCCCCGCCCTGGCTCCGTAAGCTCCGCCTACCTTGCGCCCGCCGGTGAAGAGCCGGGTGCCGTCGGGGGAGAAGAGGGCGTGGGTGACGCCGCCCCGGTGGCCTTGCAGCATGGCCAGGGCCGTGCCCTCAGCCCGCGAATACAGCCCCACCGTCCGGGAGTAGGAGGCGCAGGCGTACAGGGGCTGGGCTGGGCTGAAGGTGATGCAGGAGATGATGCCGCTCTGCCCCTGTTTCTTCACTGCATGGGGGTTGGGGGAGGACGATGACAGGTTACAAACCACCAAACGATCCCCCCGGAACAGCCCTCCCATCCCCTCCACTCAGTGCCGGGTCGTTCACTCTGGAACCTAATGATGACAGGCTGGAAAAATGGACACTGCCGAGACCTAATTCCCTGGGGTGCGTTTGACCCAAATGCGCTCCCTCTGCATACCCTGCCTGCCAACCCAAACCTGGCCAGGATGTTAACTCTGGACCCTAATGATGATGATAAATTGCCAGCTCCCCATTTCACCGCAGAGAGCAGGAAGGGCCGTTCCTTCACATCCTCCCCTGAGCTGAAAGGGTAATTTCAAATCTTGGGGGGCATGTTAACTCTGGAGCCCAATGATGACAATGAGGTGCCTGACGCCTATTTCACTGGAAGAAGGGAGTAGTTGGGGTTGACACACACACACTCTGCCCCCACACAAACCTCAATGGTTCGTTAACTCTGGAACCCAGTGATAGCCAACTGACCGATTACTAAAGATTCTCTCTGGAACCTAACAACGGCGGCAGATAATTCCCTCTCTCTCTCCAGGAACCCAAGCATCAGCCCAAATCCGCCTCCCCTGACCTTCACGGGCCCCTCCTTTCCCTGCCACGGAAATGTTAACTCTGAAACCTAATGGGATTTTTTTACAAAGCCAGGGCCATGGTGCCATCAGCCGTGCTGCTGCCAGGGAGGGGGGGCTCACCAAAGGTGGGACGGCTCTCGCATACCCGGCCCGGGCGCTCCGTCTCGAACACCCGCACGGTCTTATCAAACCCGCAGAACAGCTGCGAGCCGTCGGGGGTGAAGCAGAGGGAGTGAGCAGCCGTCAGCTCATCCTGGGGACAGACCCAAAGAGAGGGGCGTCAAGACGCCTGGGTTCTCTCCCCGGCTCTGGGTGTAGGGGGGGCCGGGTGCCAGGTTCTGTACGCACCAGGTGGTTGTAGCTACGGAACGTGGCCCGCAGGTCCCCGCAGAAAGCGTCCCACACGTGAACAGGGTTGTCCCGGCTGCTGCTGGCAAAGCTGTGGGACCACAAGAGAGGCAGAAAGGTGAGGGCCAGGGGGGAAACAACGGGGAGTGCAGGATAAGGGGCAGCTGGCACCCCCTAGACAAGACAGGCCCCTGCTCCATTTCCCGGCCCCCTGAGTCAGCCAGTCCCTCCCCTGGGGCTGGGTGGGAGCTGGCACCCCCTAGAGGGGACAAGCCCCTGCCCCATTCCCCATCCCCCTGAGCCAGCCAGTCCCCGCCCTGGGGCCGGGTGGGAAAGGGCTCCACCCCATTCCCCGTGGGCCAGCAGGGGGCGCCCTCGCGGGCCGCAGCATTTACAAGCAGGTGGGTGGGTCGGCGGAGCTCATCAGTGGGAACCAGCAGTAGTCGTAGATTGTGTCTCCCTCGGCCATTCGCAGCACGGGGCTCTGCGGGGAGACAGACCCACGGATGGTCAGGTCACCCCTCCAGGGGGGCAGGACTCCTGGGTTCTCTCCCTGGCTCTGGGAGAGGAGTGGGGGCTGGTGGTTTAGAGCAGGGAGGGCTGGGAGCCCGGACTCCTGGGTTCTCTCCCCAGCTCTGGGAGGGGAGTGGGCGCTATTGGGGGAAAAATGGGCCCCCACCCACAACCCCACTGCACCAGCACAGTTCTCCCCCACACAAGGGCAGGGGGAAGGGGGGGAGGTGACTGTCCCTTTAAGAGCACTTCCCCCTTTCCCCCCTACCATCTCGGCCACGGCCCCCCACTCCTGACCGAACAGCTCGGGGGGCAGGTTGTAAATGCGCAGGGTGTTGTCGGCGCTGTTGGTCAGCAGACAGGAGCCGTCGGGGGCCCTGCGGAGAGAGGAGGCAGAGCCAGGCCGTCAGCATGCTCTCAGCCCTGGGGGAGAGGACCCAGGCGTCCTGCTCCCCGGCTTTAACCACCAGCCCCCACTCCCCTCCCAGAGCCAGGTAGGGAACCCAGGAGTCCAGGCTCCCTCCCCTGCTCTAACCACTAGACCCCACTCCCCTCCCGAAACTCGGCTAAAAAATCCCCCATGCCTCAGTTTCCCCTCCTACCCACATGTACTTAGGCAGAAGGCCCTGTGGGGAAATAACTGCCCTGAGCATCCAGCCCATTGTGGGGAGCCCCCCCCTCCAACTCGGGGTCCCCTCAATCACGGGCAGCAGTGTCCATGCAGTACCGACTATGAAACGTGTCTGGGACTCTGCTCCTGGCCTGGGGGTCTGTCCAGCACAGGGGGTCGGGTGGGGGGTGTATCCAATCTCCTCAAGGGAGCTCTGTGTGACACTCAGCACCCCAGGGGGGGCAGCCAATCCCTGATCAGAGTCCCGGGACGTGACCCCAAATATTTACACACACACCCTGCCCCCCGAGGGCCCAGCCCAGGGTCCTACCACTTGCAACCTTTGAGGAAATTCTCCGGTACACAGCTGTATTCGGCCCAGGCACCCGTCAGCAGTTTGGGGGGCCCCAGGAACGCGTAGCCTGGCACGCTGGGGGGAGAGAGAGGGGAGACACCGGTACAGAGGCTACCCAGCCCCCTTGCTCTGATCCACCAGCCCCCACTCCCCACCCAGAGCCGGGGAGAGAACCCAGGAATCCTGGCTCCCAGGGCCCCCTGCTCTAACCCACCAGCCCCCACTCCCCTCCCAGAGCCAGGGAGAGAACCCAGGCGTCCTGGCCCCCAGCCCCCCCTGCTCTGATCCACCAGCCCCACTCTGCTCCCAGAGTCGGGGAGAGAACCCAGGCGTCATGGCTCCCAGCCCCCCCTGCTCTAACCACCAGTCCCCACTCCCCTCCCAGAGCCGGGGAGAGAACCCAGGAGTCCCGGCTCCCAGCCCCTCATGGCCATTCTAAGCATTAGGCACGAGGTGACACACTTGGCCTTGAACCCCCCCCGGTGGATCAGGACACCGCAACCCAGCCCCTACTCGGCGCCAGTGACCAGAACTGGGCACTCCCTGCCCCACTGAGTCTCCGTACGTGTGGGGCCCGTCCCAACGCAATGGGGGGCCCGGCTCGGCGCTCCGGCGCTTACTAGTACTCGTCCTCCCACTCGGGTTCCTGTCCTCCGTCCTCCGCCACTTCCGCCAGCCCCTCTCCGCCAGCCGGCTCCCCACTCGGGTCCTCCTGCGGCACGGATCCCGCCCCTGGCGCCTCGCCCCCGGGGGAGCCGTTCTGCCGGGCCAGCTTGGGGGGCGGCTCCGGGGACTCGGCGACTCCCCCGCCTGGATCGGCCAAACAGGCGTCGTCAGCAAACATCCCTGCCTCCATCGCCCGGGTGCTCAGCTGGGTGGGTGGCGGGGAGCGGGGCCGGGTCTGTTCCGGCGGGTGCTGCAGCGACCGACGTGCCCCAGTGAGTTGGGCATCCCCAGAGCGTGGGTGCCTGGCCAGGCAGGAGACAAAGGGTTAATGTGGGAGAGAACCCAGGAGTCCTGGCTCCCAGCCCCCCCTGCTCTAACCACCGGCCCCCACTCCCCTCCCAGAGCCGGGGAGAGAACCCAGGAGTCCTGGCTCCCAGCCTCCCATGCCCCCTGTCTACCGCAGCGCCCTCCATCCCCTCCCAGAGCCGGGGAGGAGAACCCAGGCGTCCTGGCTCCCAGCCCCCATGCCTGACCACCAGCCCCACTCCCTCCCAGAGCCCCGGAGGGGGGGGAGAGAACCCAGCCGAGTCCTGGCTCCCAGCCCCCCCTTCCCTCATACACCGTCAGCCCCCGACTCCCCTCCCAAGATCGCCAGGAGTCCTGGCAGCCCGCCCCAGCCACGTGTCCTGTCTGCCGCAGCCGGGAAATCTGGGCTAGCCCTGGACGGAAACATTTACCCGTGGGGGGATGGACGCGGGACCATTCTCTCCCGGGCGGG
>NC_133779.1:22762212-22771450 GCF_003597395.2 Chelonoidis abingdonii | reverse complement strand
GAGTCCCTCTGCAGCTCCCCGGATGCCTGGGTCCCTTCCAGACAATTCCCTCTGCAGCTCCTTGGATGCCTGGGTCCCTTTTCAGGATGAGTCCCTCTGCAGCTCCCCGGATGCCTGGGTTCCATCTGGCCGAGTCCCTCTGCAGCTCCTTGGATGCCTGGGTCCCTTTTCAGGATGAGTCCCTCTGCAGCTCCCCGGATGCCTGGGTCCCTTCTGGACGATTCCCTCTGCAGCTCCCCGGATGCCTGGGTTCCATCTGGCCGAGTCCCTCTGCAGCTCCTCGGACGCCTGGGTCCCTTACACTCCTGGGGGTGGGAGGGGGGTGGGGTGGCCGGCCCCCTACAGGCGGACCAAGCCCAGGAAGGTCCCGTGTGGGCTGAGGTCCAGAGACGCGTTGGCCCGGGGGACACGGAGACTCAGCTGGTCCCCACGCTGCAGCTGGAAAACGCCTGTGGCGGGGGGGACGGGACATCATCATTGGGGGGGCCCTGGAGAACCCATCCCCCACCTGCTGCAGGACAGCTCCCCGCTGCCCCACTTGTTCCCTGTAACTGCCCCCCCAGTGGCTACAAATTCCTCTCCCCCCAGGGTGGTCCCCCCCCATAGCTATAACACTCCCCCCATACCTGGATTCCCCCCCCGCCGCTCACCTCCGCTATAACAGCTGTTGTAAGCCTGCTCCAGCTCGCGGGGCATGCTCTGCACACACCGCAGCAGGATCTGCCCCGGCCCCCCGGCTGACGCCCGCCACAGCACCTGCCCCATGGTAAACGTGGGGTCGTGGAACAGCACCTGGGGGGGCGGCAGGGGAGAGGGCTGAGGGTTGGACTGGGGGTCCCGTGTCCTGTCCCCTCTAGGGGAGCCCGGCTCCCATCTGGCCCCGGGGCAGGGACTGGCTGACTTAGGGGGGCAGGGAATGGGGCAGGGGCCTGTCCCCTCTAGGGGGCGCTGGCTCCCAACTGGCCCCAGGGTGGAAAATGGCCCTTACCTGGCTGTAGATGAGGTACAATCCCGTCTGCTTCACGGTCACTTCCGGCCCACTCACTTCCAGCGCCCGGCCCTGCTGCAGGAACGGCTTCCACCAGATCTCAGTCATGTCCCCCTCATCTGTGGGGGTGATGGGGGGCTGTCAGTGCTCCCTGGCTCCCTGTCCCCCCTGCTTTAACCCACCAGCCCCCGCTCCCCTCCCAGAGCTGGGGAGAGAACCCAGGAGTCCTGGCTCCCAGCCCCACTGCTCTAACCCACCAGCCCCCACTCTCCTCCCAGAGCCAAGGAGAGAACCCAGGAGTCCTGATGGTCAGTGTGGGTCACCCAGGGAAGGGGGACGCTGGGGTGGGGAGTGGGGGGGACGACTCACTGTTGGTGGAGTGATGTCTGGGGGCCAGGTGCAGAACCGAGCGTTTCCCTAGGAGTCAGGTGGAGAGACAGACAGTGACTCACCCGTTCCCTCCCTTCACCCCTGTGCCCCTTTGCCCCATGGCTGCCGTAGCCCGGATCTCCCAGTGGGCTCGGAGCCTCTGGGGACTTTATCAGCCCTACCAAGAGGCACTGGGATCCCACTGCTGCCACCAAGCGCTGTGAACCTAAGCGCTTGTGTGATCTCCCCAGCACTGCTGCCTGCACCGTGGGTCTGAGCCCAACGTCTCCACCCCAGAGGCCAACCCCGGAGCATCTCACCCCACACCACAAAAGACATGTGGGTTAATGGAGATAATCAGCAATCGATCCCACTGCTAACACCAGCTCAACTGGGTGATCCACTGTGGCGGGCGCTGGGGCAACATCTCTTACCAGAAACTGACCTGGGAGGCAAAAATTGGAAACAGAATCCAGGCCTGACCACACTGCAGTCAGGAGTGACTCTGCATTCACCCGGGGAGGCAGCTGACAGCTGCATCTGGCTGTTCCCCTGCTGAGTTTGTCACTTTCTACTTTCATTTCTCAATATCGCGTTCCCCCGCTGCCCACAGCCAGTCCCCACCCTGGGGCCGGGTGGGACCTGGCGCCCCCTAGAGGGGACAGGCCCCTGCCCCATTCCCTGTCCCCCTGAGCCAGCCAGTCCCTGCCCTGGGGCCAGGTGGGAGCCAGCGCCCCGTAGAGGGGACAGGCCCCGTTCCCCACCCCCACCCCAGAGTGGGACACTTGTCACTTTCACTTCATCCCCAGCCACTCACTGTGTTGCTGCCGCTGATCCTGCTGCCTTGAGCTCCCCTCGGAGTCCCTTTTCCCCCTTCGCCAAACCAGGGGGGTCTGGACCCCCGCAGGCAGGGCGGGGTTCAGCTCCCCGGGCCCCTGAACCGAGAGCAGATAGGAGAGGGTTAAACCTGGAAAAGATCCCCCGGCACCAACCACCACTGCCCTGCCAGAGCCGGGGAGAGAACCCAGGAGTCCTAGCTCCTAGCCCTCCCTGCTCTAACCACCAGCCCCCACTCCCCTCCCAGAGCCAGGGAGAGAACCCAGGTGTCCTGGCTCCCAGCCCCCCCTGCTCTAACCCATCAGCCCCCACTCCCCTCCCAGAGCTGGGGAGAGAACCCAGGTGTCCTGGCTCCCAGCCCCCCCTGCTCTAACCACCAGCCCCCACTCCCCTCCCAGATCCAGGAGAGAACCCAGGAGTCCGGGCTCCCACCCCCGCTCCAGAGCCGGCAGTAACTGAGTCGCTCTGTACATTCCTCTCCGCCATGTGGGGTTTTCCCAGGGAGGCGGGTTGTTTCCGCCTCCTCGCCGAGCGCTAAAGGTCGGTGCCTGGTTTGTGTTTGCGGCTCTCCCGGCCAGTTGTGTGTGGGGGGGGGGCCTTGATCCTTAACCCTTCAGGGGTCTGCCCCCCTCCCGGCTGCTGCCCCGTGGAGGACAAGGGGGAAGCGAGAGCGAAGCAGCACCTCGGACCTTCCCCGGTAAGTGTCACTCGCCCTCTGCACCCCCTTCCCCTCCCACAGCCGGAGAGAACCCAGGAGTCCTGGCTCCCAGCCCCCCCTGCTCTAACCCACCAGCCCCCACTCCCCTCCCAGAGCCGGGGAGAGAACCCAGGAGTCCTGGCTCCCAGTTCCCCCGCTCTAACCCACCAGCCCCTTCTCCCCTTCTAGAGCCGGGAGAGAACCCAGGAGTCCTGGCTCCCAGTTCCCCCGCTCTAACCCACCAGCCCCCTCTCCCCTCCCAGAGCCGGGGAGAGAACCCAGGAGTCCTGGCTCCCAGCCCCCCTGCTCTAACCCACCAGCCCTCACTCCCCTTCCAGAGCCGGGAGAGAACCCAGGAGTCCTGGCACCAAGCCCCCTCCCCCATGCTCTAACCACCAGCCCCCACTCCCCTCCCATGTGGATCACTGGGTGGGGGGAGCCTCTCACCTGAGTCTCTCCCCTCCTGGCAGCCACCAGCTCCCCCCGGAGCTGGGTCAGTTCCCCCCGCAGGGCTCCCAGGTGGGCCTGCTGGGCCATGAGGGCGATGAGACAGGCCAGCACCCCCAGGGCCGCGGCCCCCCCCAGCCACAGCCCCCACAGAGTTTGGCGTCCCGGGGCCCCGGCCATGAGGGCTATGTAGAGTCACCTCCCCCCGTCTTTCCCCCCACCTGATCCCCCCAAGCCCAGTCCTGGACCCACCCCTCGCTAGCTGCTCCCCCAAATCCCTGCCCAGATACCCCCAAATCTCCCTTCCTGAGGCCCCTAACTGTGCCCACAAATCCCTGCCCAGATATCCCCAGATATCCCTTCCTGAGCCCCCCACCCCCTCCCTAGCTCTGCCCCCAGATCCCTGCCCAGATACCCCCAAATCCCCCTTCCTGAGCCCCGTAGCTGTGCCCACAAATCCCTCCTTGACACCCCCCAAAATCTCACACCTACAGCCCCCTCCCTTTCCCTAGCCGCGCCCCCAAATCCCCTTCAGATCCCTCCCTGACACCCCCACAAATCCCATTCCCAGAGCCTCTCCTCCCCCTCCCTAGCTGCTCCCCCAAATTCCTGCCCGGACCCCTCCAAAATCTCCCCCAGCCTGTTCTAAAAGCCACCCCCCAAAAATTGTCCTGCTCCCGCAACCTCTCTGGAGCCCAGCGAGGCCTGGGTTGGCCCAGGGGGTGCTGCCGGGATCTGGGGGTGCTGCCAGCACCCTGGCCGGGGGCCCCTTTGCAGGTTCCAGGGGGTGGCCAGCGAGTCCCGGGCTGCGGCCAGCTTGTGGCGGGCGCTGGCGTCTAGGTCTTGCGTAAGGGGACGTGGGGAAGAGGGCGTGGGGGAGGAAACCGCCCGGTGCCCGGGGCCTTGCCAGCTGTATCCGTTTGCCAGCTGGCCGGGACTGTTAGCCCCCCCAGCAGCGAATGGGTGGGGGTCCCCCCACTTCAGATCTCTGTGGGTTCTCCCCAAGGTCCCCCCAGAATTTCCCCCCCTGCAAAATCCCCCCCTAAAATCCCTCTCTTGAGGTGTCTCCAAAATCTCTGCCCCCGAAACCTTCCCCCCCGAGGAGGTCACCCCCAAGTCTCTGAGCTCACCCTGAATTTTCCAGGGACCCCTTGAATTCATCCCCAAATATCTGGCTACTCCCTTCTTACCTCAGGCTTCCAGAACTCCAGTCACCCCCTAATTTCTATCTCCCCCGCCAAAAATACTTGGATTCATTCATATTTGCATAGGAAGGATGAATGCACTCAGGTCCCGGGGTGTTAGCAACAGCTGGGAAACTTCCCTGTCCCCCACAATAGGCTAGAACCCAGGAGTCCTGGCTCCCAGTCCCGCCTGCTCTAACCACCAGCCCTGCTCCCCTCCCAGAACTGGGGAGAGAACCCAGGAGTCCGGGCTCCCAGCCCCCCCCTGCTCTAACCCACCTGACCTCCCTCCCACTGGGCTACTGCCTAGCCCACATCTGCCTGCAGCCCCCTCCCAACCAATATTCCCCTTGTGCCTTTTGAGCCTAAAGCAGTCACCAGGGTTGGCTACACAGGGACCCCTCGCCTGACGCTGAGATGTGCCCACCTCTGGGGTGGAGCGGCTGGTTACACAGGGTTGCCTCTCCCGGCGCTGAGATGCAGCCACTTCTGGGGCAGGGCGGCCGGTTACACAGGGACCTGTCGCCCGACACTGACATGTGGTCACCTCTGGGGCGGGCCGGCTGGTTACATAGGGACCTGTTGCCTGGTGCTGAGATGCAGCCACCTCTGGGGCAGGGCGGGGCGGCAGTTGAGATTACCCGGGTTCAGGCTTTCTCAGGAACTGAAATGTGCGATCATCAGTTTGTTCTGGTGAGTGCCAACAAGAGATAAGGTACTGCAGGCCTGGCCCAGCCACCCACGTGGCCGTGGGCTCCGGGAAAGCGATCGATCGAGGCCTAGCGGCCTTCACCCCAGGGGGCAGAATCGAGAGGCCCTGGTGTGGCTGGACTAGTGGGGGCTGTGGGTCAGGACAAAGGGGGGGCTGAGGCGGTCTGTGTCCCGAAGTGGATGGATGGAGGGTGCCGTGGAGAGGTCTGGCTGGCTCAAAGTCGGGGGTAGATAGATACAAGGTGTAATATAGACCTCCTTTCTCCCCATGGTATCATGTGATCCAATGAATGAGCAGGGTTCACCGGGGCATCTGCCCCATAGCACCTGCTGCTGGCTTAGTGTGAGTCTATTGAGGCCTGCCTCAGTTTCCCCAAAACAACATCCGCCCCCCTCTCTGGCCTCTGGTCTAGTAAGGCCTGCACAAAGCCTTTCAAAAGAAAACTCACACTTGTTTCTCTGGGGCCAGCCGCCTCCTCCCTTGCCCCCGGTTTCCTGTTCTGCCAGCACCTGCCGCCTGGAATTTGGCTTCCCTCCAGGTGTCGTCTGCCGGTAGTCATCTCCGCCTTTATAAGCTGTCCCTTTTTGGCACCTGGTAACGAGTCTAGCTGCCCCGGACTCTGCTCCCCTTCTCGCACCCTCTGACAAACCGAGTCACGGCTGTTTTGCTTGACAGATGGCCCCGGCTGCGCGGACCAATCTGACTCAATGGAAGGAGCAACTAAGTGCAGTACGTGTGCAATGAGAGATGAAACTGTGGAAAGCCACCGCCCAAGGTGATAAGCCCCGCAGACGAAGGGGTTTCCCTGGGACCGATGGTTAAGGGCATGGGCTGAGGGATCGACGGGTCACCGCTGTGTGTGAGGAACAGAACGCGATGGAGGCACGGAAAGCCAGAGAGGCAGGCGGGGCGTGGCTCACCCAGAGAGAAAGTCAAGAGACAGAGCTTGAGGCACAGGACCGGCAGGAGAAGCGGGCCAGGGAATTTCTGAGCCAGGAAGCCAGCTGTGGCTGTCGGTCTCTGCCGTGGCCAGGGAGGTGGGCCGGTGTTGGCCGTTCATGGTAAAATAAACGGGTTGGCGCCAAAGAACAAACCTCAGTGGGACCATCCACATCTTCTCCTACGTGAAACAGCCCTGCCCGCATTCAGGTCTGGGGAGAGAACCCAGGCGTCCTGGCTCCCAGCACCCCCCCTGCTCTAACCACAAGCCCCCACTCCCCTCCCAGAGAACCCAGGTTAAGCGATTCTCCACAGACGAGGCCCCGGCGTTTTAATTGTCCTTTTAATAATCGTTTCTGCTATAAAATAATCTGTGTCCCGCCCCCACCCCTCACGGGCACACATGTGTGTGCATGTGTGTGCCCCGCCCCCTTCAGGGGCGGGTGTTCATTGGCTTGCTGCAAGGCCCCACCCACCCACACCTCAGCCTATCAGGCGCTGGTGGTCCTGGTGGCCTATTGGCCACCAGTGCTGTCAAGCAGTGGGCAAGGCGGGCAGGCCAGCCAGCCGATGGCATCCATGTGCCCCCCCCCCCAAGTGGCAGCAAGGGGCACAGCACCCCCCCAGCCAGGGGGAGGATGTGTCCATGTGCCCCCTGGTGGTAGAAAGGGGCACCACCACCCCCAGCCAGAGGGAGGATGTGCCCATGTGCCCCCTGGTGGCAGCAAGGGGCACTGCCCCCCCCAGCCAGGGGGAGGATGTGTCCATGTGCCCCCTGGTGGCAGAAAGGGGCACTGCAACCCCCCACCCCAGCCAGGAGGTGGGTATGTTCGTGCGCCACCTGGTGGCTGCAACGGGTACTGTGTCCTCCCATGTGCCACTTTTCCCTGCCGTGGGGGGAGGGGTTTGGCTGGAGTCGCTGTTTTATCCCCGCCCTGAGGGTTGGGCACAGGAAGAGCCGGGGAGAGAACCCAGGAGTCCTGGCTCCCAGCCCCCCCTGCTCTAACCACCGGCCCCCACTCCCCTCCCAGAGCCGGGGAGAGAACCCAGGAGTCCTGGCTCCCAGCCCCCCTGCTCTAACCCACCAGACCCCACTCCCCTCTCAGAGCCAGGGAGAGAACCCAGGCATCATGGCTCCTCACCTTAGGGGGGGCAGGGGGTACTCAGATGTTAATGACCCCCCCACTGAAGCGGCAGTAAAGGAATTCGAGGGCGGGGTTTCCGGCTGGACGGGAAGGATCTCGCCAGGGTTCTCTGGGTCATTGGATTTAGGTGGAGCCAAAGGCCATTATCCAGTGGTGGGGAGTCGTGTGGATCAGAACCGCATCCATACAATGCTGCGTAGGGTGTGCACCCCCCCCCCAGACACTGGGGTCTGGGAGAAGCTGAGGGGACGGGGCGGGCAGGAGGGTGCGGTCCACCGGGATCCGATCCGAAGAAGTGGGAGCACAACTAGTGGCCCCATGGGTGTGATCCAGAACACCAGAGCGAGCTTCCTTCCCAGAGCTGGGGAGAGAACCCAGGAGTCCTGGCTCCCAGCCCCCCTGCTCTAACCCACCAGCCCCCACTCCCCTCCCAGAGCTGGGGTGAGAGCCCAGGAGTCCTGGCTCCCAGCCCCCCTGCTCTAACCCACCAGCCCCCACTCCCCTCCCAGAGCCGGGCAGAGACCCCAGGAGTCCTGGCTCCCAGCTGGCCCCTGCTCTAACCACCAGCCCCCACTCTCCTTGCAGAGCTGGGGAGAGAACCCAGGAGTCCTGGCTCCCAGCCCCGACCTGCTCTAACCACTAGACTCCACTCTCATCCCAGAGCTGGGGATAGAACCCAGGAGTCCTGGCTCCCAGCCCGCTCCTGCATTGGCCACTCAACACCGCTGCTCTCCTGCGGAACCCAGGAGTCCTGCCCCGCTGCCCCGGGCTCAGTGCACCTGGAACAGCCCGAAGAAGGTGAGATAGGGCTCGGCCTTGAGCCGCACGTCGCGGAGGGTGCGGAGGCGCAGGACGGATTGCTTCTGGAGGAGCAGGAGCCCAGACACCTGGCACACGCGCAGCTCGGGGTCCTGCGGGCCGGCGCTGGTTGGGGGGAACTGCTCCAAGCACCGCAGGGCAAGCACCCCGTCCACCTGCACGTCTAGCTTGATGTACACCGTCCGCCCTTCATTGAAATGCACCTGCCGGGAGCAGAGGGGGTCAATAGAACCCAGGAGTCTGGGCCCCAAACCTCCTGCTCTAACCCACCAGCCCCCACACCCCTCCCAGAGCCAGGGAGAGAACCCAGGAGTCCTGGCTCCCAGCCCCCCTGCTCTGACCCACCAGCCCCTACTCCCCTCTCAGAGCTGGGGAGAGAACCCAGGAGTCCTGGCTCCCGCCAACCCACCAGCCCCCACTCCCCTCACCTCTGGGAGCTGGGGAGAGAACCCAGGAGTTCTGGGTCCCAGGCCCCCCCGCTCTAACCCACCTGCCCCCTCTGCCCTCTCAGAGCTGAGGAGAGAACCCAGGCGTCCGGCCGCCCCTCACCTGGCAGTACAGGAAGTACAAGCCCTTCTGGAGGACGCTGAATTCCCCGCTGGCCGGATTGTAGTTCAAGGGTCTCGTGGCGTTGAGCGTCTCCTCCCAGCCCCGGATGGTCCCGTCAGGCCCTGGCATGGTGGGGGAGGGGGAGCATTAGATTCCCCCCCCCTCGCTGCCCTCGAGACTGAGGGCTGCCCTGTCCCACCCCTCTGCCTGGCTGCCCCTGCCCCACTCCCACTTTCTCTGCCCCTAGCCCTGGTTTATAATAAGCTGCCCCCTGCTGGCTGCCCTCGGAACTGCCAGGCGCTTGTCTGGGGAGGGACCTTTGTCCAGGTACCAGGCCTCCCACTGCTAAGGCGGCAGCAGGGGAAGCTTAGTGAGACTGAAAGCTCCCAGCACCCCCAGCCCCCCTGCTCTGACCACCAGCCCCCACGCCCCACCCAGAGCCAGGGAGAGAACCCAGGAGTCCTGGCTCCCAGCCCCCCTGCTCTGACCCACCAGCCCCTACTGCCCTCCCAGAGCCAGGGAGAGAACCCAGGAGTCCTGGCTCCCAGCCCC
>NC_133779.1:22760978-22762112 GCF_003597395.2 Chelonoidis abingdonii | reverse complement strand
GAGCGAGCGAGACTGTGTGTGTGAGTCTGTGTGTGTGTGTGTGTGTGTGTCAGTCTGTGTATGTGTGTGTGTCAGTGTCAGTCAGTCTTGGGGTGTGTGTGTGTGTCTGTGTGTGTGTCAGTCAATCTCTCTGTGTGTATTAGTCTGTGTGTGTCTGTGTGTCACTGTCAGTCTCAGTGTGCGTCTGTGTGTCAGTCAGTCTTTCTGTGTGTGTCACTGTGTCAGTCAGTGTGTGTGTGTGTCAGCCTGTGTGTGTCAGTCTGTCTCGGTGTATGTGTGTGTGTGAGAGAGTGTGTGTGTGGCAGTGGCAGTGTGTGAGTGCGTCAGAGAGTGTCAGTGTGAATGTGTGTCAGTGTGTGTATCTCTGTCGATGTTTGTGTGGCAGACAGCAGGGTGTGTGTGTCAGTCTGTTTCTGTCTGAGAGACAGTGTCAGTAGCACTCTGTGTGTGAGTGTATCAATTATCAGTGTATGCATGTGTGTGTTTGTGCAAGACATCTCCGGGTGTGCAAGGCATCAATGTATGTGAGAAGCAGAGGAGCCGGCCCAGGGGGGTCGCTCTGCCCCCGACACACACTGCAGCTCCCGCGCCGGCCTGGCCCCAGCAACGAAATCCTGCGACCCCCAACTCAGCTCCCCACTCCCCTCCCAGAGCTGGAGAGAGAACCCAGGAGTCCGGGCTCACAGCGCCCCCGTACTGACCCACCAGCCGGTCTCTGTTGCCCCCTGGTGGCCGGTGTGTGGAACAGCTCCAAGACCCAGATCCGACCCCAGCTGAGCAGCTGGTTGACCCCTCCCCGCCCCCTCCCTGACCCCCACATGCCAAAACCACCCCCAGAGACTCGTGCATCTGCCCACTTCCCTCCCCCGCAACATCTGGCGTCCCAGGGCCTCTGGCCAGGCGGCCCCCGGGGGCTGGGGGAGGCTTGTGAGTCTGTCGCTCCGGATGCTCCGGCCAGAGACCTCCTAGAATTTGGCCCCTGCCCGCAAAAAGCGTCCCGCACTGGCCTCTGTCCCCATATCCAGGGGGCTATAGGTCAGGAGTGAGGGGCACTGGCAGAGCTGGGTGGGACAGGGGCTATGGGTCGGGAGTGAGGGGCACTGGCAGAGCTGGGTGGGACAGGGGCTATGGGTC
>NC_133779.1:22733538-22758898 GCF_003597395.2 Chelonoidis abingdonii | reverse complement strand
GCACAACACAACAAAGGCACTTCCTCCAAAGCAGGCGTGAAACCCAGGAGGCCAGGTTCCAACCCACTACTCCCCACTCCCCTCCCAGAACCAGGGAGAGAACCCAGGAGTCCTGGCTCCCAGCCCCCCTGCTCTAACCCACCAGATCCCACTCCCCTCCCAGAGTTGGGGAGAGAACCCAGGAGTCTTGATTTTTTTTTCCTGGTGTCAGGAAAGACCCTGCCCCCCTTTTCCCCTGCCCCCCACTCTCTCAGCCCCACAGGTCCCCCTGCTATCAAACCAGCCCCCACAGAAGCAATGCCAAGCAGTTTAAGGCACAGCCCCCCCATCTCCCCAGCGATAGGGGGAGCCAGCTTCGCCCCCCCCAGGGATCCAGTTTTCAGCCCCAGGCCACGCCGGTGCCCACCGCCCACCAGCAGCGAGCAGAGCTGCCTCCCGAGCCCTTGTCCCATGTCTGATTCC
Source organism: Chelonoidis abingdonii (assembly GCF_003597395.2). Taxonomy (NCBI): domain Eukaryota; kingdom Metazoa; phylum Chordata; order Testudines; family Testudinidae; genus Chelonoidis; species Chelonoidis abingdonii. The sequence continues at coordinate 22,758,436 of NC_133779.1, read as the reverse complement.
TGGCCCATGCCACTGGGTGAGTCCTTTTCTTTTAAAGGGCCAAGGACCCTTTCAGCTGCTACTGCAGAAAGGTGGGGCGGGGAGGCTTCTGCTGTTACCCCAGGGAAACTGAGGCAGGGAGTGCAGGCATGAGGGGCTATAGGCACAGAACTCATTCCTGACACACACAGCAGGGTTGCTGAGAGCCAGGACACCTGGGTTCTCTCCTCAGCTCTGGGATAGGGAGTGGGGGCTGGTGGTTAGAGCAGGGGGCTGGGAGCCAGGACACCTGGGCTCTCCCCTCAGCTCTGGGATAGGGAGTGGGGGCTGGTGGTTAGAGCAGGGGGGGCTGGGAGCTAGGACACCTGGGTTCTCTCCCCAGCTCTGGGAGGGGAGTGGGGGCTGGTGGTTAGAGCAGGAGGGTCTCTAGCAGGCCAGACCTCCTGGGTTCTAGCACCCATTGGCATTTGCCCACCCCACACACCCTGCTCGATTCTCGCAGACACAAACACACCTTGATCAAAATTATTAAAACCTTTATTTCCCTCACAAAGGTACAGTTATTTCTCCCTCCATGCAGGGAAGTCAAGCTTGAGAGACGCAAAAGAAACAGTCATGGGGGGGGTATTTACAATCGGTCATTCGCCCCTTGGTGCTGGAGGGTGGAACCTGAGAGAGACCGAGGCTTCCCCCCCACAGTCAAACAGCGCTAGAGGAAGTTTCATTAAAAGCCCCGAGCAATCAAGCATCCCCTGTAACCGTCCCCCCCCCGGAGATTTTCTATACTGGTTAAAATCTGCTCTCACGTGGCCGGGCAGGCGAACATCAACCAACACCTAACAGAACGAACAGCTCCAAGCACCGGCAGAAAAAGGCTTCAACTAAGGTATCGAAAGGCCGCTCGCAGTCCTGGCTGTACCACGCCAGGGGGCGGGAAGGCAATGGCAGCAATGTGCCCCCCCCCATGCCAGCTAGGTAGTCTAAATGTATTTACAAAGAATTAAAATGGGGGCCCTGTTTTTTGAGGGTCAGGAACCACGTTCCCCCCATGTTCCTGCCCCCTTTAGATTGCCCGGTAAGGAATTCAAGGGGGGGTCAGCCCCCCAATCCTACCCCAATGGAGATCAGACACTCCGGGCCCCTGGGATTTCCTGGGGTGATCCCCCACACAAAATTCAGACACTCCTGATTGCAACAGGTGGTCTCCTTGCCCACCCCCACCCCCATTTAAATGGCTCACCCCCTGAGCTGCAAGGACCCAGGCACCACACCCCCTCAGTTGTCTTCGTCGCTGTCATCGGGGCTGATGGCCGGGCTGGTGAGGCTGTAGGTCGGCGAGGTGGGGCTGTAGCCAGGCGAGGTCGGGGAGTAGGTCGAGCCCTTGGGCGAGGTGGGGCTGTAGGTGGGGCTGGTCGGGGAGTACTTGGGGGAGGTGGGAGTGTAGACAGGGGAGGTCGGGGAGTAAGTCGGCGAGGTGGGGCTGTACTTGGGGGTCGTGGGGCTGTAGGTCGGCGAGGTGGGGCTGTACTTCGGGGAGGTAGGGCTGTACTTCGGGGAGGTAGGGCTGTACTTCGGAGAAGTTGGGGTGTATTCGGGCGAGCTGGGGCTGTAGGAGGGGCTGGTCGGGGTGTACTTGGGGCTGGTCGGGCTGTAGCTGGGGCTGCTAGGGCTGTAGCTGGGCGAACTGGGGGTGTAGGTTGGCGACTGCGGGGTGTAGCGGGGGCTGGAGGGTGAGTAGCTCGGAGATGTCGGGCTGTAGCTGGGACTCGTCGGGCTGTAGCTGGGAGAGGTGGGGCTATAATTTGGCGAGGTCGGGGTGTAGTTGGGGCTGGTGGGGCTGTAGCTGGGTGATGTCGGGCTGTAGCTGGGGCTGGTGGGGGTGTAGTTGGGGGAAGTCGGGCTGTAATTAGGGCTGGTTGGGCTGTAGCTGGGCGAGGTGGGGCTGTAGCTTGGGCTAGTGGGGCTGTAGCTTGGGCTAGTGGGGCTGTAACTAGGCGACGTCGGGCTGTAGCTGGGACTGGTGGGACTGTAGCTAGGCGACGTCGGGCTGTAGCTGGGGCTGGTCGGACTGTAGCTAGGCGACGTCGGGCTGTAGCTAGGACTGGTGGGACTGTAGCTGGGCGACGTCGGGCTGTAGCTAGGACTGGTGGGACTGTAGCTGGGCGATGTTGGGCTGTAGCTCGGACTAGTCGGGCTGTAGTTGGGGCTGGTGGGAGAGTAGGAGGGGGACGTCGGGCTGTACGAGGGGGACGTAGGGCTGTAGCTGGGGCTCTGGGGCGTGTACCCTCCGGGCGAGCGGGGCTCGTACGCCGGCGATGTCGGGGAGTAGCTGGGAGACATGGCCCCACCTGTGGGGCGGAGGAAGAGGAAAAGGGGCTGTTAGAGGCGAGGGAGCGCGGTGGGGGGCGAGGGACACAGGCCAAGCCCCAACACTCACCTGGTGATGGTACGTAGGGGCTGGAGGGGCCTGGGGAGCCGGGCGAGCCGGGGGTGGGGGACCACGCAGGAGAATAGCCTGGGCTGAAGCCGCTGGCATCGGAGGCAGCACTGGGGGAGAATCCGGCGGCGCCGGGGGTCATGCCGCTGCCTGTGGGGGAGGCGACAAAGAGGGGTGGGTTAATTTCACCCCCAACTGGGAGTAAGAGGGGGACAGCAGAACCCATCCACTGCCCGCCAAGGGATAACTCCTCCCCCTGCCCCCCATACGCACCAACGCTTGGGGACCAGGCTCCGTAGGCCGGGGTGGCCCCCAGGTTCCAGGGGGTCATGGCAGGCGACATCCCCCCCATGGGGCTTGGGGCCGAGCCGAAGAACATGCCGGTGGCTGCGGGGAAGGAGAGTGGAACATTAGAGCCGAGAGGAGCAGGGTGACGGAGGGGGAGAGGCGAGCACCAACCCCACCCCACACCCGCCCGGCTGGGCAAGAAGCCACCCCCCACCAAAGCCATCCTAGCTCCCAGCCCCACCCTGCTCTAACCACTGCCCCACTCCCCTCCCAGAGCCAGGGAGAGAACCCAGGAGTCCGGGCTCCCAGCCCCCCCTGCCCTCCCAGAGCCGGGGAGAGAACCCAGGCGTCCTGGCTCCCAGCCCCCCGAGCTGGGGAGGGAACCCAGGTGTCCGGGGGCAGTACTCACGGACGCCCACGCCCAGCCCAGGGATGTTGGTGGGGATCTCCATGCCGTATTTGCATTTCTCGGCATCCAGCAGCAGGTCGAAGCAGCCAGTGCCAGCGGGTGCCAGCTGCCCCAGCATGATGTTCTCCGACACCCCCTTCATGGGGTCGCTCTCCCCATGGGCCGCCGCCTCCATCAACACGTCCACCTGCGGGGTGGGGGGGAGAGCTGGGGGTCAGGGGCTGTGCCTGGGGAGGAACGCAGGAGCCAGGAACGCCCCACAGCACCCCCTGCTGGGAGGGGCTGGGACTGGAGGAGCCAGGAGCTCCCCACACAGCCAACCCCCCTGCCGGGAGGGGTTAGGACTGGAGAAGCCAGGAGCTCCATGCACAGTGCCCCCTGCTGGGAGGAGCTGGAGCTGGAGGAGCCAGGAGTTCCCCCAAGAGCCAGCCCACCCGCCCCGCTCCCCCCAGCGGCCCCTGCTGGGACAGGTTAGCACTGGAGAAGCCAGGAGCTCCCCCTAAGCCGGCCCCCTCCCCGCCCTGCTCCCCCTGCCGGAGGGCCCCGGCTCACCGTCTCCTCGAAGGAGCACTTCATGAGGGGGCCAGTGTCCTGGCGGTTGACCCCGTGCCGGGTGATGGCCATGAGATGACCGCGGCAGGTCATGGTGTCACAGAGCAGCGCCAGGTGCCGGTAGTTGACGTAGGAGCCGTCGAAGGAGATGACATGGTAGAGCTCCCGCTCCAGGGCCTTGCGCACTGCCTCGATGCCCAGCACCTGGGGGGATGTCACCGGAGCCCCCTTAGCAAGGGGCCCCCTCTGCTGGGGCCAGCAACGGGCCCAGATACTGCAGGGTCTCCACCCTGCCCTAACCACCAGCCCCCACTCCCTTCCCAGAGCTGGGGAGAGAACCCAGGAGTCCTGGCTCCCAGCCCCCTCTGCTCTAACCACCAGCCCCCACTCCCCTCCCAGAGCGCCGGGGAGAGAACCTTAGGAGTCCTGGCTCCCAGCCCCTCTGCTCTAAACAGCCCACCAGAGGCCAGGGAGAGAACCCCAGGTACAGTCCTGGCTCCCACTGTCCCCTCCAGAGCCCGGGGAGAGAACCAGGAGTCCTTGGCTCCCAGTCCCCTCTGCTCTAACCCACCAGCCCTGACTCCCCTCACAGAGCCGGAGAGAACCCAGGAGTCCTGCGCTCCCATGCCCCACCTCCTCTAACCCACCAGCCCCCACCCCTGGGAGGGAACACAGGCGTCCGGACTCACGTGTTTGAAGATCTCCACGATCGTCGAGTTGGAGGTTGGTGCGCACGGTGGTTCCACAGTCTACCTTCTCGCTCAGCACCCGCATGAGGCTGGACCCCGTCTGTCTCCAGGATCCACTCCTGCAGGGCCTTGAACTCCCCCTGTCCTCTGTGATTAATGATCTTCTTCTTGTTGGTCTGTCTGGGGCAGGTGCATGTACACCATGGGGCGCGGGGGAGGACAGACAGGGAGCGTTCAAACACTGCCGCCCCAGGAGGGCCGGCAGGCCCCCTCGCTCCAGCTACTTTAGATGCAGGCCACTTCTGTTAATCCAGGCGATTCCTTTGTGGAAATTGCAGCTGTTCTTGGGTGGGCGCATGGGGGCGGTTGATGGGAGGGGTTGAACAGCTGCACAGCCATCGTACCAGCAGTTTAGGACAGGAAGTGACGGACGTGGTGCGACTGAAGCTGCAGGGGAGCACAGGGAGTGACCCAACGGGATCTTCCCCCAACCCCAAGATGGGGCAGGACCAGGACACTGGGGTTCACACCAGGATTGATGTGACAGTCTGGGGAGTGGGGGGGGTTCAGTGGCATTCACGGATGAGGACCCTGGTTTCACATCCATGGTGGTGGTGGGCACTGAGGGGAGAGTGCCCCCTACCGAGCCCTTCACCCGGCTCCTGCAGCACAGCACCCCCCAGCTACCCAGAGTGCCCTGGGGCAGGCCAAGCCCAGCTGCCACCCCCCCATCCCCGGCTCTAGCCAAGTTACCCAGAGTGCCCTGGGGCAGGTCAAGACCAGCGCCTCCCCCCAGCTCTAGCCCAAATTACCCAGAGTGCCCTGGGTCGGGCCCAGCCCAAATCTGTCACCCTCCTGGCTCTACCCAAGTTACCCAGACTGCCCTGGGGCAGGCCAAGACCAGCTGTCACACTCCTGTCCCCTGGCTCTAGCCAAGTTACCCAGAGTGCCCTGGGGCAGGCCCAGCCCGGTTCTGTCACCCCCCAGCCGGCAGAGGCCCCTCACTTTGCTGATCTGCTCGATGCCCTGCAAGGTCATGTCCGTCAGCATGTTGGACTCGATGCAGCGAAGGAAAACGTCATCGTCCATCTTGTCCACCACTTCCTCCTCCTGCACCACACAGGGAGAGGGGCTGGGTTAGCGACAGGCAACGCCCCCCACATCTGCCCCCCCGCCCCGGTGCTGCCCCCCACCTCGGGCACCCACCTCCTGCATCTTGTTCTCGTCGCTGTTCATGATGCGGATCCGCAGCACCAACTTCTCTGCGTTGTCGTCATTGAAGATACAGTTCAAGTCGTCCCCGAAGCCTGCGGCGGGGAGGGAAGCCATCAGCAGCAGCCCCCTACCCACCGTGGGTCAGACCCCCATGCCTCTGCGCTCCCCCTTCCCCCAGAGAGCTGCCCCACCCCATAACCCATCTCCCGCTGTGGGGTGAGCGCCAATTCTTCAGAGGAAGGTTGGGGGGGGACCCCCATGTGTGTCTAATTTTGCATTAATGCTTCCTGACCCCTGTAGGCCGGAGCCCTGAAGAAGCATGAGAGTGGATTGGAATCTGCTTCAAAGCAGAGCTATGGGGGGTGAGGAACACATCTCTGCCCCCCCCCCCCCCAGCTGGGATGGCATGAAGGTGTGTGGGGGGAGGACCGGCCCCCTATGCCCCCTCACCAGCGTTGATCTTCTCAGCGATCTGCTCCATGGTGAGCTTGCGGTCGGTCATGTGCTTGCGGTCGAGCTCGACCCGCAGCAGCCAGGGCGAGATGCGGCTCACGTCGAAGTCGGGCATCTCGTAGTAGACATTGACCCACTCCTGGTCCTCTGCCACCACCGTGCTCTGCGGGTTGGGGTCGTAGTAGATGGCCGTGTTGGCCGTCACCTTGCGCAGGGTGGTGTGCTCCAGCCGGCACAGGATATCCTGGGGGGGGGGAGAGACGGGGTGAGGGGGACCCCACGCAGCATCCCCCCGTCTGCCCCTTCCCGAGCAACGCCGGAGCCCCGCGGCGTTACCTTGGCCCGCTCGGCGTCCCGGGCCGACTGCCCCAGCAGGAAGACGGTGAGGGAGGGCGTCTTGGGTTTCTTGGAGATGTTGATCAGCTCCTTCAGCCGGGGCACGCCCAGCGTGACGTTTTTGGCCGAGACGCCGGCGTAGTGGAAGGTGTTCAGGGTCATCTGGGTGGCGGGCTCGCCCAGCGACTGGGCCGCCAGGGCGCCCACCATCTCGCCCGGGTGAGCCTGCAGGAGGGGGGGAGACCGCGTCAGACCCGGAGAGGGGGAGGAACCGGCCCGGACCCCATCCTGTCCTGCGTTAGGCCACCCACCCCACACACCGGCTCCGCCCCCCCCAGCGCTTACGATGGCCTGGTTGAACTTGGACTCGATCTCGCCCAGCAGCCAGTCGAAGGCCTCCCCGCTGAGCCGGAACTCCTCCACCATGCGCCGGCTGCAGAGCGTGGAGCGCAGGTGGATGTTGAAGAGGAGGGTGGCGTTCTCCTGGGCCTGCCGGCTCAGCGGGTCGTCCCCGTTCACGATCACCAGCTTCTTGCTCAGCTCCTTCACGCCTGGGGGCAGCAGGGGGGGGACGGACACAGCGTGAGACACGCCCCAGGGGTCGCCCCAGTGCCCTCCCTACCCCCCTCTTTCCACCAGGCCAAGACACTTCTCCCCCAGCCCCTGGATCCGCCCCCACTGAGCTCAGACACTCCCCTCAGGCCAGGACACTTTTCCCCCTGGCCCCTGGATCTGCCTCCCGCCCTCCCCGACTGGACACTTCCCTCCCCCCCACATCCAGATCAGACAGGATCAGACCCCCACAGGCCGGTACCCACTCCCCACCCCCCGTATTGGACCCCAGACCGCGCCAGATTGGACCTGAATCAGACTCTGGCCCCTCCAGGCCAGTACACCTCCCCCCTCCCCCCCTCAAGTCAGCACCCCCCAGATCGGATCTGGACCCCTCCAGGCTGGCACCCTCCCCATCCCCAGATCGACCCACAGGCCCCCTGAAGCCGATATCCTCCCTCTCGCCCTGATCAGACCAGTCCACGGGCTCCTTCCAGTCCAGTTACCCCTCCACCCCCCAGCACTGGATCGGACCAGGGGCTCCCCTCCAGGGCTGGTACCCCCACTCCCCTCACCAGAGTGGCACTCCCCCCCACCCCCAGGTCAGTTCCAGGGTCCCTGCACAGAAACACATCCCTCCCCCCCAGCTGTCCCGACATGCCATGGGGCCGGCTGGCCCCTCGACAGGGCCTGGGGGAAGGACCCACCTTCCACCACCTTGATGGGGTGCAGGTCGGAGGGCAGGCGCGCGTTGATGTGGAAGATCTTCTGGGCGTTCCAGATCATGCGAAGCAAGTTGCAGGGCAAAACCACCTGGGGGGGGCAGAAAACGGGGGCTCAGCACATGGAACAACCCAGAGCCTCCCCCCACACTGCTGGGTCCTGAGGCTTAGAGTCAAGAGCAGGGGTCTGGGAGCCCGGACACCTGGGTTCTCCCCCGGGATCTGGGAGGGGAGTGGGGGCTGGTGGTTAGAGCAGTGGGGCTGGGAGCCAGGACTCCTGGGTTCTCTCTCTGGCTGTGGGGGCTGGGGGGCGAGAGCGGGGGTCCCGCTCACCTTGCTGTCGCCGGTCGGGAAGATGACTCTCAGCACCTCGCGGTCCTCGCGCATCTTCTCGAACTCCCTCTCCAGCTCGTTCTGGATGTGTGCGTTGCTCAGGATGTCCTTCACCATCTCCTCCTGCAGGGTGCGCCGCAGCGCCCGCTCGTTGGTGTAGTCAAACTTGAACCTGGGGGCAGAAGGGCCAGGAGTGAGAGCTGCTGGGGGGGGCCTCCCCACACATCCACCCATGGGAGCTGCTCCCTCACACCCCTCCCTCTCAAACCTTTCCCCATCTCTGGGGCGAGGCGGCCGGTTACCCAGGGACCCCTCGCCCGGCGCCGAGATGCAGCCACTTCTGGGGCAGGGCAGACAGTTACCCAGGACCCCTCGCCGAGCACCAAGATGCAGCCACTTCTGGGGCAGGGCAGCTGGTTACCCAGGACCCCTCGCCCGGCACTGAGATGCAGCCACCTCTGGGGCAGGGGGAAACAGTGCCCCACACGCCCAGGGCGATGTTCACTCACTTCTTCTCGAAGGCCTTGTTGGAGGGTTTGAGGGTGGCCAGGTTCTGGAACTCCACGCTCTCCCCGGCCAGCCCGTCCTCGCCGTAGCGCAGCTGCACCACCTGGTTGATGGAGTTGCGCACGGTGGCGTCGTATTTCACCATTACCGACTCCATGGATTTGATCAGCCGCCGCTGGATGTACCCTGGGGAGGGGGCAGTGGATGTCAGGAGGGAGGGCAAACATCTCGGGCACTGCCTGGTAGATACCCCCAAGCAGCACCCTGGCACCCCATATTCCCCCCCGCCCTCCCCGAGTTCTCAGTACATAAGGGACATGACTCGGGCGAAGGATCCTTCCAGCAAGCTGGAAGAAATTTGAAAATGTGGGGACGCTCCCCCCACAACTCGACACCCGCCTGGGGAACCAGGACTGAAGCTGGGGTCCTGACTGGAGGACGACCAGATGTCCTGATTTGGCAGCGGCGGGTGGGGGGGGGGAGGGAGGCTAAGGCTATTTTTCAACAAGACACCATCAGGGGAAACTGAGCTGGGTGCAAAGCGTCTGTGTGAGCGCTTACGACCTGGAGGGGTTTGCAGCTTGTCGCAGCATCACGCAGTGCCTGAGAGCGCCCCATGCCCACCCCACAGCGCCTCCACCCACCCCGGGGGTCGCAGCTCACCGGTCTCGGTGCTTGACAGCCGTGTTCGATGAGGCCCTCGGCTGCCGCCCATGCGTGGAAGAAAGAACTCAGTGGGCGTCAGGCCGGCCAGTAGGAGTTCTCCACGAAGCCCGACCTCTCTTGGCCGTATCGTCCTTGAGAAGTGGGGCACGTTGTGCGGTGCTGTACCCAAATGGGGAGGCTTCCCTCCACGTTCTGCTGCCCACCCAGCAATGACCTGGGGGGTGGGGGGGAAGGGGGCGAGATGCCCCAGTGGCCGACCCGGTCCAAGCCCCAAGCCAGGGCCTCAGTCTCCCCCTGCTTCACCAGCCCACCCCCCGTCTCAGCCTCTCGTCATTAAGCCCCCGGCGATTGGAGCCCCACAAATGGGAGATCAGCCCCCCCCCCGCCCCCAATTGTTGATGGGCGGACTTCACAGTCCCCCCTGCCTACTGTGTATCTGCACCTGGGACCCAAGGGCTGGCTTATTGTTCCATGCTGGGGCTGCCCCAGCTCCCGCTCGCCGCATCCACAGTTCCCAAATCTGGTGCGGGGGCCCCACGCTGACTTTCCTCCCATCCCCACAAGATCCTGAAAGGAGGCGGGCAGGTGATAAACTACACTGGGTTGGGCGGGTGGGACTGAAGAGAGCCCTCCCCCACCTAGGGGTGGGGCGTGGGAGAAGGCCCTCCCACCTCCCCAACCCAGAGGGTGGGGACGCGAGAAGGCCCCACCACACTCCCACAGGGAAGGCACCAATGGCAGCAGGCAGTCCACAGGTCTAGTCCCGGCTCGGCCAGCAGCGCCCACCTGGGAGATGTTATCTTGGAGCCCTTGGCCCCCGGACACCCCATGGATTTGAAGTTGCTTGTACTCGGACAGGGCTCCTGGGCGGGAGGAGCGGGTCTTGTCGCCGGCGTCGTTCAGGATGCGGTTCACCCTGGTTCTCGTAAGGTCTGCCGCAGCGTTTGTTGCGGCGTGGGCTCAGCTCGTTGTTGTGCCTCTCGATCACTGGGGGCAGCCGGGTTGAGCCTGGAGGGCACTGGTCCCCAAAGCCAGCTTCCATGCCCCCCGCCACCCCACAAAACCAGCCTCCCACTTCCCCCATACTCAGCCCCCAACCCAAAACCCAGCCCCAGACCCCACACTGCACTCCATCCCTCCACTGCCCCCCACCCAGCCCCCACACCCCTCCATTGCCCCCAAACCCAGCCCCACTTCCCCCAAAACTCAGCCCCCAACCCAAAACCAGACTGCACCCCCTGAAAACCCAGCTGTCCACTTCCCCCAGACTCAGCTCTCAAACCCAAAAACCCAGCCCCCAGGCCCCTTCACTGCCCCCCAACCCAGCCTCCACTGCCCCCAGACTCAGCCCCTGACCAAAACCCAGCATCCAGGCCCCTCCACTGCCCCCAAACTCAGTCCCCAACCCAAACTGCACCCCCTGAAACCCAGCTTCCACTTCCCCCAGACTCAGCTCTCAACCCAAAACCCAGCCCCCAGGCCCCTTCACTGCTCCCCCCGACACCCAGCCTCCACCCCTGACCAAAACCCAGCCCCCAGGCCCCTCCACTGCCCCTAAACCCAGCCCCCGAAACCTTCACATCCAGCCCCCCACAGCACTCCCTGAAACCCAGTCCCCAAATCCAGCCTCCACAACCCTCTACTTCCCCCAAACCCAGCCCCCCACAACCCAGCCTCCACATCTTCACATCCAGCCCTCCACTGCCCCCTGAAACCCAGCCTCCATGCCCCCAACAACCCAACCCCTGCATAGTCCCCCAAAACCCAGCCTCCACACCCCTCCACTTCCCCCAAACCCAGCCCTCCTGCCCCCAAACCCCCATCTCCATGCCCTCAATCCAGCCCCTCAAAACCCAGTCTCCACTGCCCCCAAAACCCACCTCCTCAGTCCTCCACAGCTCCCCAAACGCCAGCCTCCGTTGCTCCCGAAACCCAGCCCCACTGTCCCCCAAATTGCAGACCCCCACAGCCCCCAGAACCCATCCAACATTCCACCGCACCTCAAACCCAGCCCCCCACTGTCCCCCCAAACCCATCACACCCCCCTCAAGCCCTAAAACGCAGATGCCCACTGCTCTCCCAAACCCCAGCACAAAGGGGTCAGGCTGGCTCCTCCTCCCCCACTGTGCTCCCCGATCCCACCCCCCACATCCCTGGTACCTCTATGACGTCCTGCTTGGCTTTCTTGATGGTGTTCTGAATGTCCTGATAGGTCTTTGCGTCAGCGATGGAGTCCCCAATGCCGATGGTGTGACCTGGGGGGGGGGGGGGGGCAGTACAGTCAGATCCGGGCCCCCACCCTGTCCTGCTGAGCGCTGGGCCGGCCCCAGCAGGACCCACCAATGAGGAATGGGCAGGGGGCTTTCTGAACTCCCAAGACACATGACAGACCTGGGGTCCCACCTCCAGAAAGCAGCAGTGTAGGCTAGAGCTGGAAGCCCGGACACCTGGGTTCTCTCCCCAGCTCTGGGAGGGGAGTGGGGGCTGGTGGCTAGAGCGGGGGGGCTGGGAGTCAGGACTCCTGGGTTCTCTCCCCGGCGCTGGGAGGGAAGTGGGGGCTGGTGGTTAGAGCAGGGGTGCCTGGGAGCCAGGATTCCTGGGTTCTCTCTCCGGCTCTGGGAGGGGAGTGGGGCCTGGTGGTTAGAGCAGAGGGAGCTGGGAGCCAGGACTCCTGGGTTCTCTTCCCCGTTCTGGGAGGGGAGTGGAGGCTGGTGGGTTAGAATGGGGGGGCTGGGAGTCAGGACTCCTGGGTTCTCTCCGCAGGTCTGGGCGGGGAGTGGGGACTGGAAATCAGGGTCCTTCCTGACATTGGGTGATCCCCCTTTGTCTCACAGACCGGAAGGCGTTCTGTGCATGGACTATCTCCCTCTGTGAGGTGCCTGGCCCAACATGGCCCCGATCTCTGTCCCGGGGGTGGGGGGATGAGTTCGTGCTGTGCCCAGGCCAACAGGGGACCCCTGGTCACCCCCATAGCACGTAGCAGCAGCCAGCCCTTTCTGCAGGAGCCCCTTCAGCAAGGTGCCAGAGCAGGGCACCTGCCAGCTGAGCCAGGGGCAGGTGCCCGGGGGCAGGAAGCTCCCCTGGACTCACCCTCGATGAGCAGCCAGTTGTTGATGACCGTCTGGATGTTGCTGTAAAAGAGGCGGGTGGTGTCGTGGCCCATCTCCAGATAGGAGATGTGGACGAGGGAGCCCGCCGAGGTGCCGAGTGATTTCTTACACAGGATGCCCATGATCAGCTCCCCGTTCTCCACGATCACCTGGCGGGAGAGGAGCCGGGGCAGTCAGATCACATCGGATCAGCCGCGCCTGGCTAGGCAGAGGAGCCCCGCGAAACAGAAACCTCGCAAGATAACCCTACGCCCCGGGAACTGGTTCTATACTAATGGGGATCGGCCTTGATCGGTTCACGATCCCTTGTGATCAATTCATAGATTCACAGACTAAGGTCAGAAAGGACCACTATGATCTAGTCAGACCTCCTGCACAACGCAGGCCCCAGAATCTCATCCACCCACTCCTGGAACAACCCCCTAACCTGCGTCTGAGTTACTGAAGTCCTCACATCGTGGTTTGAAGACCTCAAGCTGCAGAGACTCCTCCAGCAAGTGACCCATCCCCCACGCTGCAGAGGAAGGCTAAAAACTTCCGGGGCCTCTGCCAATCTGCCCTGGAGGAAAATTCCTTCCTGACCCCAAATACGGCGATCGGCTAAACCCTGAGCATGTGGGCAAGACTCACCAGCCGGCATCCAGGAAAGAATTCTCTGTAGTAACTCAGATCCCACCCCATCTAACATCCCATCGCAGACCATTGGGCATACTTACTGCTAATTGTCAAAGACCAATTAATTGCCAAAATTAGGCTCTCCCATCATCCTATCTCCTCCATAAACTTATCAAGCTTAGTCTTAAAGCCAGATACGACTTTTGCCCCCCACTGCTCCGCTTGGGAGTCTGCTCCAAACCTTCACTCCTCTGATGGTCAGAAACCTTCATCTAATTTCAAGGCTAAACTCCCTGATGGCCAGTTTATATTCAAATCCACCTCTCGTCGTGAAATCCATTGATTTCTGGTTCATTTCAAACCCCCGTTTGTATCGAAAGATGCATCCATCTCCCGCCACAGGAGAGAGGGGGCGAGTTCTCCGAGCTCGCGTGATGCAGACGGATATATGTGGCGCAAGCCAATATAATTTGGGGTTCACACGTGTCACAGTGTGGGGGAGTCACTCCCACTTCCTGCGATTCACCGTGACACTCAGGCAGTTGGTAACACCGAAGGTTTATTAGCCGACAGGAACACAGTCCAGACCAGAGCTTGTAGGTACAGACAACAGGACCCCTCGGTCAGGTCCATCTTGGGGTAGGGAGGCCAGAGACCCTTGGCCCTCCCTCCATTTCCCCAGCCAGCTCCAAACTGAAACTCTCCAGCCCCTCCTCTGCCTTTGTCTCTTTCCCTGGCCAGGGGCCACCTGATCTTTGTTCTCCAACAGCACCTTGCGCCGGGGAAGGTCCCAGGCCATCAGTTGCCAAGAGACAGGGTGGTGCCCATTCTCTGCGCAGACACCACCACACTGGCCCTCTAGGACTGCGCAACAATCACACGCCCTTATCCCACCACCTGGGTACTTAAAGGCATAGGGGAAACTGAGGCACTGGCACAGTATTTGAAAAAAAGATTAAGAACATTCTCGCTGCATGACAGCAAGTCACATCAAAAGCGGTGCCCATCTCCCGCCATGTGAGGGAGGGGGCGCATTTTCTGAGCTCGCGCAGTGCAGATCGGTCCGTACAGCACAAGCCAATATAATTTGGGGTTCACACGCACAGGAGTGCTGGGCATCCCCCTAGTGGAGTCGTCCCACACAGAGCCGATGAGGAGACACTGATTCGACAGCTGGGGGGAGGGGGGGTGAGCTGGAACGGGGTTTGAGAGCCGGGCACAGCAGCTCAGTGGCACCCCGGGGTGAACCCAGCACCCTGTCTGGGGCAGGTACCTTGGTGTCGCCGGGCGAGATGTGCTTGTAGGGCCCGCTGTCCTCGTCGTCGGGGTGGGTGCTGTGCGTGCGGATGCAGTTGATGTGGCCCGGGATGATGAGGGAGAAGATCTGTTTGCCCGTCCAGAGCGGGCGGGGTTTGAGGATGGCCGGCTGGGGCACCTTGCCGTCCCACGTGGACAGGAACATAAGCAGGTTCATCACCTCGCCCTGGCAAGAAAAGGGAGGAGCATTGGGGGGGGGGGAAGCTGGCCCAGCCCTCTCCCGGCCCAGCGCCCCCCGCCCCCCCCATGATTTGCGCCTGGCCGCCTGCTCACCCGCTCCAGGAAGACATCGCGCTTGGTGAACTTGCGGACGGCCGTGAGGGTGTCCTGCACGATGCCCATGACGGGCCGGTTGGACTGGGGGGTGACGATCATGCGGGGTACCATAGCCAGCTCCTGGATCTCCGCCCGCGTCTCCAGCGATTGGGGCAGGTGGAGGTTCATCTCGTCCCCGTCGAAGTCAGCGTTGTAGGGGGTGGTCACGCTGGGGGGGGAGGGGAGCCCGTGAGGGGGGACTGTGCCTGGCAGGTCAGCCCCCCACTCCCCATAGGAGCAAGCCGGGGTCACGTTGGGGGCTGGGTTAACAGACCCCTATTCACTCCACCGGCACCCCCCACAGCTTGGGGGGCCCCCCCACACATAGGGGGCCACCCGGATGAGGGGGGATTGAGAGCCCAGGCAGGGAGGAACCAGGGGGAGGGGACCCTCACCTGAGGTTGAGGCGGAAAGTGGACCAGGGCAGGATTCGTACTCGGTGCCCCATCATGGACATCTTGTGCAGCGTGGGCTGCCGGTTGAAGATCACGATGTCCCCGTCGCACATATGTCGCTCCACCTGGGGGGATGGGGGGGTGAGTGGGGCGGGTCCCCAGCCTCCTGAGATCCCACCCCCCATCCCCTGCTCCCGCCTCCCACCCCCAGAGATCCCACCCCACAGACCTCACCCCTCTCCTCCAGCCTCCCACCCCCAACCCCTTCCAAGCCCTCGTCTCACCTCCACACACCTCCAAGACTCCACCTCCACAACCCTCCCCACTCAAACTTCCCGAGACCCCTCCCCCCATCCTCACCCACCCAACACCCTCCTACCCCAGACCCCCCATCCCCTCCCCACAACAGCCTCCCACTCCAGAGACCCCATCCCTCAACCCTCCCCAGA
This sequence comes from Chelonoidis abingdonii, assembly GCF_003597395.2. Classification (NCBI taxonomy): domain Eukaryota; kingdom Metazoa; phylum Chordata; order Testudines; family Testudinidae; genus Chelonoidis; species Chelonoidis abingdonii. The sequence goes on along the minus strand of NC_133779.1, from coordinate 22,743,097 downwards.
GACCACCTCCCAACACCCTTCCCCCAACCACCACACCCGACAGCCCCTCCCCCAATCTGAACCACACACCATCCCACCCACGAACCGCCCGACACCATACAAACCTTCCCAGTTAGACCCCCTCCACATCCTTCCCCCCTTTTAAGGTATGGAAACCCCCTCTGCAGCCCCCAGCGGGGTGATGGGCAGGTTCTCTGGGAGATTGGGGAACCTATTTCCCTGAAAGTCAGGAACTGACTCCCATCTGGGGGTGCTCAATCAACCCCCCACCCGGGGCCAGCCCCAGCCTGCAGCCATCCTGCACCCCCCGGCCACGCCCACCTTGTAGCCAATTTGCAGGTGGAGGTCACTGGGCTTGGGGTGGAAGCGCAGGTCAATGCGGTCGCCGTTATCTCGGATGATGTACTTGGCCCCCGGGTACTGGCTGTTACCCCTGCGTACCAGTTCCTGTAGCCTACGGTGGAGGGAGCGGCAGAGGCGTTAGCTGCGGGGGGGAGATCCGGGCCCTCCCCTCCCCTAGCCCCACCAGGCTCGCTGGCCGCCCCACCTGTCGATGTTGAAGGGCGTGACAATCTCGGCGAAGGTCATGTTGGCGGCAATGGAGCGGGGCACCCCCACCTGATCGATAGAGAGGTTGGGGTCCGGCGTGATGACCGTCCGGGCAGAGAAATCCACCCGCTTTCCCATCAGGTTCCCCCGCACGCGCCCCTCTTTCCCCTTCAGCCGCTGCTTCAGGGACTTGAGGGGACGCCCCGATTTCTGCATAGCCTGCCGGGGGGGAAAAGGAGGGGGTTAACTGGGCTCACACACAGATTAACGGAGCAAGGGGGGCACCCCCACTCTGGGTAAAGCAGAGCACGCATCATTAATGTGGAGGTGCTGCCCATCAAGACTACAAGTCCCTGCATGCAACACTGGGCAGCCAAGGCAAGCCAGAGACTAGAAATCCCAGTATGCAATGCTGCACGTGAGCCAATTGGCCCAGCAGGGACACCTCCCTGCATGCAACTCTCCTTCACAAGTCAAGCCAACTACAAGTTCCAGCATGCAATGCTCAGCTGCACATCACTGCATGCTGGGATACATAGTCTCTGGATTGGCTTATAGTGCAGCACTGCATGCTGGGATTTGTCATCTCTGTATTCCATGCTAGGATTTGGCACACAATGCATCATCTCAAGGAGCCCACAAAGACCACAAATCCCAGCATGCAATGCTTCATCTTGTCCCAATTGATGATAGGAGCCAGCGGGACATGTCCCAGCATGCAATGCTCCATCATCTTAAAAAACTACAAATCCCAGCATGCAGTGGTCCACCATAATCAAAAGTACAAATCCCAGCAGGCAATGCTCCATGTTTTCCCAAATTGGACTGAATGCATGGGGTAAAATGTCCCAGCATGCAATGCTTTATCACTGGCTGAGCAGAGCAGCAGTACTATGGAGTCGACAAACCCCAACTTGCAACCAGCCGGGGCACAGACTACAAGTCCCCGCATGCACGGCACTGCCAGGCTACCAATGCAGCTAGGAGAGCCAGGCTCACCCGGGGCAGGCCAGGCAGCTCGTTGTCCACCATGGTGGCCACATGGAACTGCAGCAACTTGACATCCTCGGCGATGACGTGGGCAGCCGCCCCGTTCTGCTCGTTGCGCCGCAGCTGGTTGTTGATCTTCACCACGTCCGCCAGCTTGTGGGTCAGATCGTCCTGAGAGAGGGGAGACAGCAGGAGTCAGGGAACGGCCCCGCCCTTCTCCCAGCATTGGGAGAGAACCCAGGAGTCCTGGCTCCCAGTCCCCACTGGTCTAACCCACCAGCCCCCACTCCCCTCCCAGAGCCAGGGAGAGAACCCAGGAGTCCAGGTTCCCAGCCCCCCCACCCTCCTGTAACCCACCAGCCCCCACTCCCCTCCCAGAGCCGGGGAGAGAACCCAGGAGTCCTGACTGCCACCCGGGGCCGACCTGGTTCCTGGCCGAGCCCTGCATGACCACGGCGGGCCGGACAGAGAGTGGGGGCACAGGCAGGACAGTGCAGATCATCCACTCGGGCCGGGCGTACTTGGGCTCCATGCCCAGAATGAAACACTCCTCGTCTGAGATGCGCTTGAAGATCTCGTGCACCCGCTCGGGGCTGAGCAGGATTTTCTTCTCCTGCGAGTCCTCATTGACGTGTTTCCACTCGGCGTAGAGCTCCAGCCCGGTGCGCCGGATGCGGGGCTGGTACCGCCCACAGCCGCCGTGACCCTGCAGAGGGGAGGGAGGGAATCCCGGGGTCAGGGCCAGCCCAGCGTGGTCCCTGCCCCACTGGGGTCCCTCCGTGACTTGACATGATGCTGAAAATATGCTAATAGGTGTGAATATGATACAACTGGAATATGCTTCATGCAGAAGATCTCTTGTAAGGGATCGTTACAAACCTTATGATCTACTGAATGTGTTTATTTGTATGAACTCATCAGTCTTGTCTCTGAAACTAGGAATATGAAATATCTCATTGTAATTATGCGAAGTGTGGGCCATTAATGGTGGCCTGGCATCTCGATGGCTCCCATAACCAGGACGATTGGTTGTATGGGGCTCTGTTTGCTTACAAGGGTATGTCTAGACTAGTGATCGGTGCATCGGGGATCGATGCGCCACGTCTCGTCGGGACGCGATGCATCGATCCGCGAATCGATGCCCGTACTCCACCTCAGCGGGGGGAGCTGCGCCCGTCGACTCGCCGCCGTGAGGACGGCCAGGGAAGTCGAACTAAGATACTTCGACTTCTAGCTGCTGTTGCGTATCTTAGTTCAAACCCCATCCCCCCCAGCTAGTGTAGCCCAGGCCTCAGTTTCCCTATGCTGGCAAGTGGGTAATGAAACCTTACAGTGCCATGTGACCACGTCACCAGACCTGGACTCCATCTTTAACCCGGTGCTTTTCCACTGAGGAGGGGTGGGGCCAGAGGATTCCCGCCTTGTGCAAAAGCTATGTAAAGGGGTGGAACAGAACGAAGGTGGCTGCAGTCACGAGAAATCCCCCTGCTATCACCTGAGCTGGGACAAGGGCTGTGCGAGGGGAAAGGATAGGGCCCAGACGAGGAAGGGGTCCAGGCTGTAAAAGAAGCTTCAGTTTCCTAATGTATTAGCCTTAGACGTGCGTGTTTTGTTTTATTTTGCTTGGTAACTTACTTTGTTCCGGCTCTTATTACTTGGAATCTCTTAAATTCTCCTTTTTATGCTTAATAAAATCACTTTTGCTTATTCATTAACCCAGAGCAAGCAGTTCATTCCTGGGGGAACAAACAGCTGTGAACCTCTCGCTCTCAGCGTTATGGGGGGTGAACAATTTATGAGTTTACCCAGTATAAGCTTTATACAGAGTAAAACAGATTTATTTGGGGTTTGGATCCCAATGGGAGCTGAGGGTCCGGGTGCTGGAGACAGGAGCACTTCTTAAGCTGTTTTCGGTTAAGCCTGCAGCTTGGGGGGGGGACGCGGTTCAGGCCTGGGTCTGGGTTGCAGCAGGCTGGTGTGTCTGGCACAACCAGGCAGCGTTCTGGAGACCCAAGCTGGCAGGGAAAACAGGCTCAGAGGGAGTCTCAGCGCATCAGGTGGCAGTTCACAAGGTGGGTTTCTATGACCCAACCCCGTCACACCCTCTCTACCTTCTCCTTGGTCAGGTCCTCGTCGCCGTCCGGCTGCTCCACCCCGAACTTGTTGTCCATTTCCTCCCCACCTTCACAGATGTTCTTGCCTTTGCAAAGGTCGTAGACATGGGTCAGGCGCTTCTTGGGCTGCCCCTTGGACTTGCCCAGGATGTCCTTGATTTTCGGGTTGTTCTGCAGCGGGGGAGACACGGCGGGGGGTGACCCAGGGAACCCCGAGATCCCCGGATGCACAGAGAGGGGCGTGGCGAGGGGGGTGGTGATGGGTCCCCAGGGGATGGGTCTACGGCAGAGGTCCCCAAAGTGTGGGGGGCATGGAGGAACATCTGGGGGGCACAGCAGGGGGCGGGCCAGCCCCCACAAGTGTGGGGAGGGAGTGGCACCTAACCCCTCCCCGCCCACAGCTCTGTTCCGGTCCCATCCCCAGCCACGTCTCAGCCCCCTTACCCCTGTCCCCATTCACCCACCCCACCTCCGAACCACTTCCCTGCCCCTGCCCCCAGCCCTGTTCACATCCCAACCCCACCCTGGAGCCTCCCGGTCCCAGATCCACCCCCAGCTGCAGCCTTGGCCCCATTACCCATCTGTGTCCTTGCTCCCCGCCAGGCATGGACCGGGCTAACGGGGGTGACCCTCAAACCCTTGGGGACTGCTGATCTATGGTCTTACAGAGCAAGTGGGAGCGGAGGAAGGACTCGTCTCAGGGTGGGGAGGGGATGGGGTTCCAGGGAAGGGCCTATCAAGGGAGGGGACAATTGTACTGCCCCCCGCCAGACGTGCCACAGGGCCCTGCGGGGAGGGGGTTCAGCTCACCGAATCCACCAGCAGCTTGGAGCAGAAGAAGCAGACGCAACGCAGCACCTTCATGGTCTTCCCCAAGAAGCCCACGTGGAAGACGGGCTTGGCCAGCTCAATGTGGCCGAAGTGGCCTGGGCACTCGGTCATGTTCCCTGTGGGGAGAGCAGCCCCCGGTGAGCGTCGCGGCCACGGCACCCCAGGAACACCCACGCCGAGTGCACCCCCATGCTGCGGCCTGGCGGGTGGCCAACCCAGCAGGTGCCTGCCTGGGAATGTTTGGGTCTTGGGGACAGGGAATGGGGCCTGTCATCTCTAGGGAGCGCCGGCCCCCACCCGGCCCCAGGGTAGCGACAGGCTGGCTCGGGGGTGGGGGGGCAGAGATCTCAGCTCCCAGGGACGCCAGGCTGGCATCTCGCCCCACACTGCCCTCAGGAGCAAGGTCTTTTGGTCTCACCTGCACATGTCTGGCACCGGCCCGTCTTCTCGATCACTCCTTGCCGGGGGTCCATCAAGCCCCCTAGCTTGGGGCGGCCCCCCTCCGTTGTCTCGGGGTACTTGATCCCTCCCTCCGTCACCGACATCCGTTTCTGGGAGGGTGGCAAAATGGAAACGGAGGGTCAGGCTTGTGCGGGAAGCGGCACCATGCCCAGGGGAAACTGAGGCAGGCGCCAGCATGGCAGCGCAGGATGGGCAGCCTGGGTGACACTGTATCTTGGAGGGCTTATGGACTATGAGAAGCCCAGAATGTTTCATGGTGGCTCCAACCTCTATCCCAATATCCTGTCTCTAGCAATGGCCCAAAGCACGACAATTCATCCCGTTGGTTTGCATCCTTATGAAACTTGGGCTAGGATTCCTGTCAACACCTCGCAGTTTGCAAAGACTCCCTCCATTTCATGTGGCATGGAGTTCCACAGGTTAATGTGCATCAGCTAAGCCTCCCCCGCCCAGCGCCAACCTATAATTAACCTGCCAGGGCTTTCAAACTAAATCCGATGGGGATTTTCAGAAAGCTAAATCAGTGGCTCCCGGTAAGACAAGGAGCTGGTAACTTTGCATTGTTTACCGACCGCATTTTAGCAGCAAGGGTTAAGATAAATTAAGGATCTATCTCAAATCCCCTTCCGATTTGTCGTTGTAAGATTTAACTGACCATACTGTGAGCCCCTATGCATGACTCTAAACAGAAAGCTGTGTCAAAAACTTTCTGAAAACTCCTTTAATACCGGCATTTGCCTCTGACTAGATTTTTCGGTTACGATTTTTCAACCTGCCTTCACTGCGAACAGCGCTTAAAAATTACTGCGCCAGGAAAACGGGCGCTCAGACCATTTCGGATATTTGAGCACAGTTGGCTCTTCGTATGGCCAATTTCACTAGCCGCCCCACGGAGGAAGAAACATTGAAAGGTGGCTGGAAGATCACAAAATTTGGCAGGATTTGAGCAGAGGTCCTGCACCTGAAATGGCTTGGAATTGATTTTTTTTCAAATTGCACTGCATTGCCGGTTGGTGGCATCCCTTTCAAATCGATCTGAGCATAAGAACGGCCGTACTGAGTCAGACCAAAGGTCCATCTAGCCCAGTATCTGTCTTCCGACAGCGGCCAATGCCAGGTGTCCCAGAGAGTGTGAACCTAACAGGTAATGATCACGTGATCTCTCTCCTGCCATCCATCTCCATCCTCTGACAAACAGAGGCTGGGGATGCCATTCCTTACCCATCCTGGCTAATACCCAGTAATGGACCTAACCTCCATGAATTTATCCAGTTTTCTTTTAAACGCTGTTATAGTCCTGGCCTTCACAACCTCCTTCGGCAAGGAGTTCCACAAGTTGACTGTGCGCTGTGTGAAGAACTTCCTTTTATTTGTTTTAAACCTGCTGCCCGTTAATTTCATTCGGTGACCCCTAGTTCTTGTATTATGGGAATAAGTAAATAACTTTTCCTTATTTACTTTCTCCACATCACTGATGATTTTACACACCTCTATCATATCCCCACTTGGTCTCCTCTTTTCCAAGCTGAAAAGTCCCAGCCTCTTTAATCTCTCCTCACGTGGGACCCACTCCAAACCCCTAATCATTTTAGTTGCCCTTCTCTGAACCTTGGCATATGACGCTCTGCGACCCGCGTCCAAAAATGTTTTGAAGAAATTAAACTAGAAATATTTGCACCACCAATCCCTGTCTGTCTCCAGTTCCATCCCGGTGTATTAAAACTGCACGCCTACGCAATCAGTGTGAAATGTCCCCAAACACCACCACTGGAAAAGTGTTACAAAGATCATGGTTGCTCCCAGCGTCCAGGAACAAACTGCCCAGAACATCCGATTTCGCGCCGAGTTGTACACCTGTCTGTCCCTGTCCATATTCCATAGCTGCCCCCCCATGATCCCAGTCGCAAGCACCCCCAAACCTTGGTCCCACTTTTCCACACCCTTAATTAGGTTATATAGCCACAAGAGTCCTTCGCTTCCAGTTGTACTCAATACCCCAGTTATGTCATGCCCCGTCAATTTCCCATACCCCTTAGCTGTTCTGTGTACCCCAACTCCAGTATATGCACTCCCCACCCTCCTGCTGCCCATGTAGCCCAGCTCCCCCACATGCGCACCCCAAATGTATTGCCTACGCCCCGTTTATAATGCAGACACTACCAAAGAGGACTCGGGTCTCTGAACACTCCCCTCGCACACTGCAAGGGCCCCACAAGCCCCCTTACTCTGCACAGCACCCCCAATGGTCCCTCACTCCAATGCACCCCCCAACAGCATCACTGGGCAATGCAGGCCCCTAGATAACACTGCACTGTGGTATGTGCCCCCATTTCACTGCACAGCACCTCACTCACTGGAACGTGGTAAAATGTGGGGTACAGCATGTCCCCCAGATACCACTGCACTGTGCAGTGCAACGCACAGCATCCCCCCAACGCATCTCCAAAGGTAACATTGTGCACAGCCTTCACACACCATCACACGGTGCAATGCACCCCCTAGTGCAATGCACTCCTTCCCACACTCCAATGTGCCCCCAAATACCACTACACTGTGCAACGGAGCCCCCAGTGCAACGTGCTGTAACCCCCCAATATTACATGGCATGCGAGGGCTGTGCACAAACTGTGCAATGCACTCTCTAGTGCAATACACTGCTTCCTGCACTCCATTGTATCCCCAGATACCACTTCACTGTGCAATGGGGGTTGGGATGCCTCGGGGGGGTCACAGGGTTATTACATGAGGGGTCACGAGCGGTCGGCCTCCACCCCAAATCCTGCTTTGCCCCATTTATAACAGTGTTAAATATGTAAAAAAGATTTTTCAATTGATAAGGAGGGGGCACTCACAGGCTTCCTATGGGAAAGGGGTCACCAGTACGAAAGTTTGAGAATCCCTGCACTACGCTGCGCAACACCCCCTAGCGTCATGCACAGCCCCCTAATGTCCAATGCACCCCCAGACACCACTCCACTGTGCAAGTCACCCCCCTTGGCAATGCACAGCCCCTAACCTCCCATTCACCCCGAAATACTACCTGACTGTGCAAGACACTAGCCCCCAACCCCAATGCACCCCCTAGTGAATACACAGACCGCCCAACCCCCAAATACTTCATTGTCAAACGTATGCTCTGGTGCAATGCACAGCCTTCAATCTCCCATGCACCCCCAAAATACCACTCAACTGTGCAAGGTACTCTCTAGTGCAGCGCAAAGACCCAACGCACCCGCAGATAACACTAAGCTGTGCAATGCACTCTCTAATGCAATCAATGCACCCCCAGATAACGCTAAGCTGTACAATGCACTTCGTAGTGAACGCACAGAGCCCCAACTCCCAATGTAACCCCAGACGCTTCAGTGAGAATACACTTTCTCCTCCATGGCACAGCCTCCAAGCACCCCCAAAATACCACTCTAGTGCACCCCCAGACAGCACGGAGCCGTGCAATGCACGAGCCCCGACGCACCCCCCAGACAGCACGGAGCCGTGCAATGCACGAGCCCCGACGCACCCCCCAGACAGCACGGAGCCGTGCAATGCACGAGCCCCGACGCACCCCCCAGACAGCACGGAGCCGTGCAATGCACGAGCCCCGACGCACCCCCAGACAGCACGGAGCCGTGCAATGCATCCCCCCCGCCTTTGCCCCCGGGCACCCACCATCTCATCGGGGCTGAGGATGCCGAACTGCACGCGCTTGATGGTGCGCAGCGGGCACGCGCTGTCCCCGGAGGGCGGGCCCCCGTGCATGGCGGATCACGTGACGCGGCCGCACGCCGCGGCGGCCTCCTCCGGCGGCCAGCAACCTTCCCGTCCCCCCTCCGCCTTTCCCGCGCTTCACGGCCCGTGGCCGCCTGCTCCCCGCTTCGCCGGGGGATCCCGGCCACTGCCCACCGCCCCCACACTCCGCACGCGCGAACTCGCCCAGCCGCCCGCTCCCCTCCCTCTGATCCGTCCCCGGCGCGCTCCTCAGCGCGACTGAGCCGCGAGAAGCCGGGAGCCGCCTTATATAGCCTCGCCCCCTCTCTGGCCCCGCCCCCTGCCGCGGGGAAGACCCACGCCGGGCGGCAGGGGCGAGCACGCACAGGAGGGGGCGTGGTCAGGCCTGGGAGGAGGAAGCGGTGGCGGGAGAGGGGGCGGAACCAAGTGCAAAGGCGGGGAGGGGGGCGGAGCCCGCTGTTGTGTGAGACCCTCCATGTGAAATTTGGGGAGGGAATTGTCCTCCCCCTTCTTTATTAGCAAAGGAAGGGCTTGGTACGTGCCGGAATGACCCACCAACCTTTCCCCTACAACAAATCTCCCCCCTCTTCAGTGGTAATGGTACGCGCTCATGAATAATTAACCTCAACGTTCGTCTCCCCCGCCCCATATGAATAATTCATGACGGCGGGTGAATATGCATGAGGGGGAAAGCAGGGCCGGCCGGAAAGGGTCGGAGATGGCCGAGTGTCGCGCCAACCGGGGAGCCTGCTGGGCCTGAGGAGCGAAGTCGAGGCTCGGAGTGCGGTGGCGGTGGGGGGAGGGGTCGGAACGCTCCGGCCGTGGCCTGGCGGAGCCGGGGGCCTCGCGTGAGCCGCCTGCCGGGGGAGGCACCTCGCAGCCCG
>NC_133779.1:22709063-22730949 GCF_003597395.2 Chelonoidis abingdonii | reverse complement strand
CTCCCCTCCCAGAGCCGGGGAGAGAACCCAGGAGTCCTGGCTCCCAGCCCCCCCTGCTCTAACCCACCAGCCCCCACTCCCCACCTTCCAGAGCTGAGGAGAGAACCCAGGAGTCCTGACATGTTCCTCCTCCCACCCCAAATGAGAAGCGTTTATGATGAGCATAGCAGGAGCACTACCCGGAACCCCCCCTTCTTCCCACCTGAGATTGGGGCCCTGTCGCGCCAGGTGCTGCCCAGACTCCCCCCAGGATTGGGGCCATTCAGGGACATGGCCTGCTACGCCCACTGGGCAGTTCTGCCGCCAGGCATCAATTTCTGCCTTTAACCAACTGCAGCTGCTCAGAGCAGGGCTTGACTCTGGGTGACCCCCATTCCCCCCTCCCGGTTTCCCCCCTCCCCCAATCACCATGGCTGGAGCGCCGGGGCAGGGCAGCGCCGAAGGTACCACGCTGGGAACACTAACGCCCCAGAGCCCACACGGGCATCCCCTGCTCCTGTTCAGCCCAGTCCCGCTTTAAACCTCATGCTTCAGGGCTGTCACGGCCCAGTGTCAGGAAGGGACCTACAGGGCGGGATGGCTCTCGGCCGGTGGGGCACTTCTGGCTTCACATGGGGCTATTTACGGTGGCCGAGACAGCCCCACCTGGCCAGCGAGAGCGCCGGGGACACCAGGATCGAGCTGCCCATCCTCAGACGTACATGTTTTATTTCTGGCGCTCGGCTCTGGCCCCGGGGTGTCCGCACGACCTGTCGGGGAAGAGCTCTGCGAAGCTCCGCGGGGCCGGTCCTGCCCATCCACCGTGCACGGGAAGGGTCTGTACCAGGCGGGCGTGTCCACACCAGGAGGTGGGCGCTGGGCACCGGGGCCCTGTGGGATCAGGCCTCATTTCAGCATCGGAGGGTCCCTGCTTGGCCTGGTATATGGGGGTCTCCAGCTGTGTCCATGGGGCGGAGGGTCCCAGCCTGGCCTGGTACCTGGGTGTCTCCGGCTGTGTCCATGGGGCGGAGGGTCCCAGCCCGGCCTGGTACATGGGGGTCTCCGGGTGTGTCCATGGGGCGGAGGGTCCCGGCTCGTTCTGGTACATGGGGGTCTCTGGCTGTGTCCATGGGGCAGAGGGTCTCAGCTTGCCTGGTACATGGGGGTCTCCGGGTGTGTCCATGGGGCACAGGGCCCCAGCCCGTCCTGGTACCTGGGGGTCTCCGGCTCGGCCTGGTACATGGGTGTCTCCGGCTGTGTCCATGGGGCGGAGGGTCCCAGCCCGGCCTGGTACCTGGGGGTCTCCGGCTGTGTCCATGGGGTGGAGGGTCCCACCCCTGCCTGGTACCTGGGGGTCTCTGGGTGTGTCCATGGGGTGGAGGGTCCCGGCTCGTCCTGGTACCTGGGGGTCTCCGCCCCATGGACACAGCCGGAGGGTCCCGGCCCGCCCTGGTACCTGCGGGTCTCTGGCTGTGTCCATGGGGCAGAGGGTCCCGGCCCGGCCTGGTACCTGGGGGTCTCCGGGTGTGTCCATGGGGCAGAGGGTCCCATCTCAGCCTGGTACCTGGGGGTCTCCAGCTGTGTCCATGGGGCGGAGGGCCCCAGCCTGGCCTGGTACCTGGGGCTCTCCGGGTGCATCCATGGGGCACAGGGCCCCAGCCCGGCCCGGTCCCCACCCTCACCCCTCCTCGCCCTCCTCGTCCCGCAGGTGGCAGCTGACGTTCTGGGCGGCGATGATGGAGATACTCCCCAGGATGACGCCGGCCCCCATGACGTCGAAGGGGGTCACGGCCTCCCGCAGCACGTAGTACTGCACGGCCAGCGTCACCACCACCTCGGAGTGCAGCACGGCGCACACCAGAGCCGGGTGCGCCAGCGTCACCGCGTGGCTGGCGCACAGGAAGGAGGCCACGGCCAGCACCCCGACGGCCACCGTGCAGCTCCAGGTGAGCGGCTCGGCCGGCAGCACCGGCTCCTGCAGCAGGAACATGGCCGGGGCGCACACCAGGCCCCCCAGCGCCCCGAAGGCGAACGCCGCCGTGGACAGCTTGGCCGGGAAATCCAAGGCCCGGAAGATGGCCAAGCCCAGGGCCAAGGCCACGCCGCCCAGGCAGGCCAGGGCGTAGCCGAAGGCGTCGGCCAGGCGGGTGCTGGGGTCCAGGCTGAGCAGATCCGGCACCACCATGATAAGCAGCCCCAGGGTGCTGCCCAGCAGGCCGAACCAGTCGTAGCCGCTCAGCGGGCGGCTCTCCAGGCACAGGCCCAGCAGGGCCGAGCCCAGGGTGGAGCAGCCTTTGCGGACGGTGGCGGCGTTGGCGCTGGGCACGGCCACGAAGGAGCTGTAGGCGCAGGCCACGGAGAGGACGTTGGCGGCGGCGTGGAGGAGCAGGCGGCGGCGGCTGGGCGAGGGCCGAGCAGCGGGGCCCGGCGGCAGCCGGAGCGGCAGCGAAGGCCAGGTGGAAAGAGGCAGCGGACGCCAGGATCTCCAGCGAGGGATGGCGAGGCCTCGTGGGCCATGCCGGCGAAGGGGGCACGAAGCCGCCGGCAACCCGCGCCCCTAGCAGGGCACCCAGCAGCCCCTTCATGGTCCCGCGAGAGGCGGTACCGGCGACAGGCGCCAGGGGGCGCCGGCGGGGCTGCGGGGAGCCGGGCGGGATGAGCGCAGCAGGGCAGCCAGCTGGGCGGGGGCACTGGGGGGCCGCATGGCCGGCGGGGGGCGGGCGCACCACCGCAGCCTGGGGGAGAGAGGAGGGAGGGGAGTGAACGGGCGTCGGCCCGACGTGCACCCCCCCATGAGCATCTACTCACCTCCACCCCCCCGTCTGTCTGTCCAGCCCCATCCGCCCTCCACCACCCCGTCTGTCTGTCCAGCCCATCCACCCCTCCATCTGTCTGTCCATCTCCACCTACCCCCTCCACCCCGTCTGTCTGTCCAGCCCCATCCACCATCCACCCCCATCCTGTCTGTCCAGCCCCATCTGCCCCATCCACCCCGTCTGTCTGTCTGTCCACCCCACCTACCCCCCCCATCCACCCCGTCTGTCTGTCTATGTTCCATCAGCCCCATCCCACCCCATGCCACACTGTCTGTCTGTCCAGCCCCACATCTGCCCCATACCCACCTCCTCCGTCGTCTGTCTGTCCAGCCCTCACCTACCCCCATGCCACCGCGTTGTCTGCTAGTTCCCATCAGCCATCCACCCCCGTCTGTCTGTCCAGCTCATCACCCTTCCACTTTCTCTGCCATTCCACCTACCCCGCCCCTCCACCCCGTCTGCTGTCTAGCTCCATCAGCCCATCCACCCCGTCTGTCTGTCCAGCCCATCTGCCCCATCCACCCCCGTCTGTCTGTCTGTCATCCCCACCTACCCCATCCACCCCGTCGTCTGTCGAGTTCCATCAGCCCATCCACCCCCACGTCTGTCTGTCCAGCCTCATCCACACCCCTCCATCTGTCTGTCTGTCCATCTCCACCTACCCCCCCTCACCCCGTCTGTCTGGTCTAGCTCCATCAGCCCCTCCACGACCGCTGTCTGTCGTTTGTCCATCTCACCTACCCCATCCACCCGTCTGTCTGTCCAGCCATCTGCCCCATCCACCCCGCTCCCAGTCTGTCCATGTCCATCCCTGTCTGTCCATCCCATCCCCTACCACCCCATCGGCTGTCCATCCCCACTCCATCCCCCTCTTCTGTTGTGTCATCTCCACCTACCCCATCCATCGCCATACCCGTCTGTCTGTCCAGTCCCCATCTGCCCCATCCACCCCCGTCTGTCTGTCTCCCTCCCATCTACCGCCAATCATCCATCCCAGCCCCCTTCGTGTCATGTCGTCCGTTCCATCTCCCCATCTCCACGATCCCACCATCCCCATCTACCCACATCCACCGTCCACACACCCGTCTGTCTGTCTGTCCATCCCCATCTACCCGCTTCCATCCAACGCCCATGCGTTCCACTAGCCCCCATCACCGCGTCCATACGTCCGTCTCCATTCAACCCTGATCCCATCGACACACTGTCCATCCCATCTAGCCCGCTCATCAGCCCGTCATCCATCTTCCTCCCACTCTAGCTCCCCATCCACCCACCCCACCTCCGTCTGGTCTGTCCAAGCCGCACCGCCGCCTCTGGGTCCGGTCCGTCCGCCGCCCCCGTCTCTACTGCATTGCCAGACCTGGCCGGTCCCGTCCGGTCCCGGTCGCGGTGGGCCCCGCCTCCGGCTGTCCTTCAGGGAGCCTCCCGTGCTGGTGGTCCAGTAGTGCTGGCGCCGCTAAGCCGCTCGTCTGTCCATCCAGGAGCCTGCCCGCGTCCGGTCCGTATGGCGGCCACTCCGTCTGTCCATCTAGAAACGGCGCCTGCGCCTCCACGTCGGTCGCATCCAGTGGCCCACCTCCTCTGTCCGTCGCAGTCCGCCAGTGCCCAACCCTTCGGTCCCGTACCGGCACCACCTCCTCCATCTGTCCGTAGCCAGCTGCTGCGTGCACCATTCCGGCGTCCTGATAGCGTTGCCCCAAGGCTCTCCGTCTGTCTGCCAGCCGCCCGCGCCACCCGTCCGGTCCCGTCCGCGGCCCCGCCTCCGTCTGTCCCGCCACCCGTCCGGTCCCGTATGCGGCCCCGCCTCCGTCTGTCCGTCCAGCTGCCCGCGCCACCCGTCCGGTCCTGTACGTCGCCCCGCCTCCGTCTGTCTGTCCAGCCGCCCGCACCACCCATCCAGTCCTGTATGTGGCCCTCACCTTTGGCCTCAGTCTGGGGTCTGGGTGGAGCCTGACTCGTGCCCCCACCGCCCGTGTGCGAATCCCCCATGGGGAGGACTCAGGCAGGTCCTGCAGCAGCTGCTCAGCTCCCTGGGGAATTGTGATGTCACCCACACAGCTCTATGACATCACCTCCATCGTAGATGATGTCAGCCCCCCTCCCCTCCCGGCTGGGCTCATTGCTATGGGGGTTGGGATTTGGAGGCACTGACTGGGCCATGACAGGAGGTAGGCAGGGGTGTGTGTGTACACACGTGCAACCTGGTGTTTATGTGTGTATGTGTGCAACCTGGTGTGTGTGTTGTGAGTGTGCAATCTGGGCCTGTGGGAAATCCGGGGTGTCTCTAGGAGGTGTCGAGGCCTCTAGTGTTGCTGGGTGATTTGGGTCTGTGTGTACGTGTGAGATGTTTGTGTGTGTGTGCGCGCACACGTTTGAGAGACACATCCAGGCCTCTGGGCACGTGTGTGTGCGCAAATGCATGTGAGAGATGGAGCCAGGTGTGTGTGTGTGCACACGCGTGTGAGATACTGATCCAGGCCTCTGGATGCGTGAGACAGAGATTTGGGGGAGTGCGTGTGTGTGAGAGAGACAGACAGAGAGCAAAGTGTCGTATATATGATGTACTTGGTGCGTGTGATTTAGCTGTGGGTGTGTATGTGAGAGAGAGAGATCTAGGCCTGTGTGTGTGATCTAGGCCTCTGTATGTGTGTCATCTAGGCCTCTGTTTGTGTAAGATCTAGCCTGTGTGTGTATGATCTAGGCCTCTCCGTGTGTAATCTAGGCCTCTGTGTGTGATCTTGGCCTGTGTGTGTGTGTGTGTGAGAGAGATCTAGGCTTCTGTGTGTGTGTGATCTAGGCCTCTGTGTATATGTGATATCCAGGCCAGAGTGTGTGTGTGTGTGTGTGTGTGAGAGATCTTGGCCTCTATGCGTGTGTGTATGATCTAGGCTTCTGTGTGTGTGTGATCTAGGCCCGTGTGTGTGAGAGAAAGAGATCTAGCCCTGTGTCTTTGTCTAGACTTTTGTGTTTCCAGTACCTCGGCCTCTGTCTGTGCTGGGGTGAGCTATTTAGGGTTGTGTGTGAGAAAGAAAGATGAGCACGTGTGTGTGTGTGAGATCTAGTGTGTGTATCTATCTGATATCTAGGCCTTTGTGTGTCTGTGAGTGAGATATCTAGGCCTCTGTGTGTGTGTGTGTGTGTGTGTGTGTGTGTGATCTAGGCCTCTGTGAGAACTAGGCCTCTGTGTTTGTCTAAACCCTTGTGTTTCTGATCTGCCATATTTAGGCCTGTGTGTGAGAAAAAATTGGAGGGGGGGGGGTGAGAGAGAGAGACACACACAGAGTTCTAGGCCTCTGTGTGATCTAGGCCTTTCTGTGCCTCTGTGTGTGTGTGTATTTGATATCTAGGTCTTTGTGTGTCTGTGAGTGAGATATTGTGTGTGTTTGTGTGTGTGTGTGTGAGAGAGAGAGAGCTGGGCCTCTGCGTTTGTCTAGGCCCTTGTGTTTCTGATATCTAGGCCTCTGTGTTGTGTGATGCCATATTTAGGCCTGTGTGTGTGAGAGACACACAGAGAGTTCTAGGCCTGTGTGTGTGTGTGCTTTGTGCCTGTATGTGGAGAGAGATCTGGGGGAGGGGGGGTATGAGAGAGAGAGAGAGAGAAGTTCCCTGCTGGAGAGAATGTGTATCTGTGTGTGTGTGTGAGAGAGAGATTTAGGTCAGTGTGTGTAGGATTTAGGCTGTGTGTGTGTGTGTGTGTGAGAGAGAGAGAGAGAGAGATCTAGGCCAGTGTGTGTAGGATTTAGGCTGTGTGTGTGTGAGAGAGAGAGAGATCTAGGCCAGTGTGTGTAGGATTTAGGCTGTGTGTGTGTGTGTGAGCTGGGCCTGTACCTTTGTGTGTGTCTGATATCGAGGCCTGCGTGTGTGTGAGATTGGCGTGGGGAGGTTGTACGTGTGATCTAGGCCTGTGCATGTTAGACAGAAGAAGGCCTCTGTGTGAGATCTAGCCCCCTTCAGATGTGTGTGTGTGTGTGTTTAGCTCACATACGTACCAACACACACAAGGAGGCCTCTGTGTGTGTGTGTGTGTGATCCAGGCTGCTGTGTTTGCACGCATGGGATCCAGGCTGTTGTGTGTGCATGCGTGTGATCCAGGGTGCTGTGTGTGTGCGTGTGTGATCCAGGCCACGGTGTGTGTGTGTGTGTGTGTGCGTGCGTGATGCAGGACTTTGGGTGTGTCTGAGGATGTGTGCACACGATCCAGGCTAGTGTGTGTGTGTATGCATGTGTAATCCAGGGCCATGTGTGTCAGTGTGCACACTCTAATACCCTGACAGAACTGGTGGCATCATTACATCTCAGATCTTTAAAACAAATATCATGAAACAAATGCGTCAAAATATAACTCAGCATCAACAGGTACATTACAACAATAACCGACTTTAAGATAGAACAAAAAACAAAAAAAAGAATGTATCTATCCTGAACTCCAAAGACTCCAAATGGTGAAAACAAAACTCCCGAATAAATCAAGAAAATAACCGTAGAAACTATATTTGCATGCACCAAAATATGAATTTAAAAGATGGGTGACAGAGATGAAAGAAACATCAGAACTAATTCTCTAAAAATCAAATTCAAATTCGACCAAGTCAAACCAAAGTCATTACCTTTATAAAAAGGTAAGGAAACATAGAAAAGGTTGAATGGGTGGACTGAAACAAATACAGTTTTTGTATGATATTTAATTAGTGACTGGAAAACTGGAAAAGAGTGCCAAAGAGGATCATTTAAGTCCAAGCATGAAAACAGAAACCAAAGCTACAATAACTACAATGGTGGTGTTCATATCATTGAACTACTATGCATTAGCTTCACTAAACCCGGAATGAACACAACAAAAATAACAGGTGATCCTGAATTAAGATTATACAAGGACAAATTTCTTGAAAGAGGCAGAACAAACCGTCTGAATATAATTCTCCCAACAAGACAACAACTGTCTGGTCTCCTTCACTGCAACACCAACAATCTCATTTCTCAATGGAAACTCCCTCCATTCACAATTCTCCCACCTCCCAGGACTCAGCGGGCTGGCGCACAGGAAGCGAGCCACGGCAGCACCTTCGCGGACGGCACCTGCAGCTCCAGGTTGGTTGTGGGGGAGGCGGCTCGCCGGCAGCACCGGCTCCTGGCAGGCATGAACATGGCCGGGGCGCACACCGAGGCCCCCCACGCCACGGGGGGGAAGGCGAACGCGGCCGTGGATCAGCTTGGCGGAATCCAAGGCCGAAAGAAGATGGCCAAGCCGCAGGGTCCAAGGCCACGCCGCCCAGCAGGCCAGGGCGTAGCCGAAGGCGTCGGCCAGTGAGCGGTGTGGTGGGTCCAGGCTGAGCAGATCCGGCACCGAACCACTGAGGATACAGCAGCACCCGGTGATGCCCAGCAGGCCGAACCAGTCGTAGCCGCTCAGCGGCTCGCGGGCTCTCCAGGCACACCAGCAGGCCGAGCCAGGGTCGGAGCAGGCCTTGCGGATCGGTGGCCGGCGTTGGCTTGCTGCACGGCCACGAAGGTAAGCTGTAAGGGCAGCAAAGGCACGGAGAGGACGTTGCGGGCGGCGTGGAACAGGCGGCGGCGGCTGGGCGAGGGCCGAGCAGCGGGGCCCGGCGAGCAGCCGGAGTCGGCAAGCGAAGGCCAGGTGGAAAGAGGCATAGCGGACGCCAGGATCTCCAGCGAAGGGATGGGAGGCCTCGTGGGCCATGCCGGTCGAAGGGGGCACGAAGCCGCCGGCAACCCGCGCCACCTAGCAGGGCACCCAGCAGCCCCTTCATGGCCCGGGCGAGAGGTCGGTACCCTTCCGCGCGTTATCAGGCGCCAGGGGGCGCGGCGGGGCTGCGGGGGAGCCGGGCGGGAAGCGCAGCAGGGCAGCCAGCTGGGCGGGGGCACTGGGGGGCCGCATGGACCGGCCGGGGGGCGGGCGCACCCATCCGCAGCCTGGGGGAGAGAGGAGGGAGGGGAGTGAACGGGCAGTCGGCCACGACGTGCATCCGCCCCCATGAGCATCTACACCCCATCACCCCTTCCACCCCCCCGTCTGTCTGTTCCAGCCCCATCCGCCCATCCACCACACACCCGTCTGTCTGTCCGAGCCCATCCACCCCTCCAATCTGTCTGTCCATGCTCCACCTACCCCCTCGCACCCGTCTGTCTGTCCAGCCCCTCCACCATCCACCCGCCATCCTGTTCTGGTCCAGGCCCCCATCTGCCCCGCCATCCACGCCCCGTCTGTCTGTCTGTCCACCCCCCCTACGCCCCTCCCATCCACCCCGTCGTCTTCTATGTTCCATCAGCCCCATCCCACCCCATTGCCAACTTGTCTGTCTGTCCAGCCCCAATCTGCCCCATAACCCACCGGAATCCTCCGTCGTCTGTCTGTCCAGCCCTCACCGTACCCCCATGCCACCGCGTTAGTCTGCTATTCCCAATCAGCCCCAATCCACCCCCCGTTCTGTCTGTCCAAGCCTCATCACCCTTCCAACTGTTCTTCTGGCCATTCTCCACCTACCCCGACCCCTCCACCCCGTCTGGCTGTCTTAGCTCCATCAGCCCATCCACCCCGTCTTCTGTACCAGCCCCCATCTGCCCCATCCACACGCCCGCTGTCTGTCTGTCATCCCCACTACCCCATATGCCACTCCCGTGCAGTCTGTCGAGTTCCATCAGCCTCATCCACCCCCAGTCTGTCTGTCCAGCCTCAATCCACACCCCTCCACTCTGTCTGTCTGTCCATCTCCACCTACCCCACGATCCTCACCGCCGTCTTGTCTGGTCTAGCTCCATCAGCCCCTCCACGACCGCTGTCTGTCGTGTTGTCCATGCTAACACCTACCCACATCCACAGCCAGTCTGTCTGTCCAGCCCGCATCTGCCGCCATCCACCACCGCTCCCAGTCTGTCCTGTCCATCCCTGTCTGTCCATCCCGATCCTAACCACCCCAATCCCCATCCCACTCCATCGCCCCTCTTCTGTTGTTCATCTCCACCTACCCCATCCATCGCCGATACCCGCTGTCTGTCCAGCCGCCATCTGCCCGCATTCCACCCCCGTCTGTCTGGTCATCCCTCCCATACTACCGGTCCAATCATCCCATCCCAGCCCCCTTCGTGTCATGTCTGTTTCCATCTCGCCCATCTCCACATCCCACCATCCCCATCCACACCACCGCCACACGAGCCCGTCTGTCTGTCTGTCCATCCCCAATCTACCCGCTTCCATCCAACGCCCATTGCGTTCCATCTATGCCCCCATCACGGCGTCCATAACCGTCCGTTCCATCTCAACCCTGATCCCATCGACACACTGTCCATTCCCATCTAGCCCGCTCCATCCAGCCCGTCCATCCATCTGTTCCATCCAGCTCTCTCACCCATTGCACCCCACCCCACCTCCGTCTGTCTGTCCAAGCCGCACCGCCGCCTCTGGGTCCGGTCCGTCCGCCGCCCCCGTCTCTACTGCATTGCCAGACCTGGCCGGTCCCGTCCGGTCCCGGTCGCGGTGGGCCCCGCCTCCGGCTGTCCTTCAGGGAGCCTCCCGTGCTGGTGGTCCAGTAGTGCTGGCGCCGCTAAGCCGCTCGTCTGTCCATCCAGGAGCCTGCCCGCGTCCGGTCCGTATGGCGGCCACTCCGTCTGTCCATCTAGAAACGGCGCCTGCGCCTCCACGTCGGTCGCATCCAGTGGCCCACCTCCTCTGTCCGTCGCAGTCCGCCAGTGCCCAACCCTTCGGTCCCGTACCGGCACCACCTCCTCCATCTGTCCGTAGCCAGCTGCTGCGTGCACCATTCCGGCGTCCTGATAGCGTTGCCCCAAGGCTCTCCGTCTGTCTGCCAGCCGGCCCGCTGCCACCCGGACCGGTCCACGTCGCGCCCGCCTCCGTCTGTCCGTCCCATCCGTCCCGGTCCCAGTATGCGGCCCCTGCCTGCCGTCTGGTCGTCCAGCCACCGCGCACTGCTCCATGTCGTATCGCCCCCGGCCTTCCCGTCTTGTCCAATCCAGCCGCCCTGCGCCACCGTCACGTCATGATGGCGGCCCCTGTCGCCCGTCTGTCCGAACCAGCGCCCCGCCTAAGCACCCAGTCCGTCCCGTATCGCCTGCCTCCGTCTGTCGCGTACCAGCTGCCCGCGCAACCCAGTTGCGGTCCTGTACGCGTCGCCCGCCTCCGATCTGTCGGTCCCAGCGCGCGTCCGCTACCACCCGTCCATTCCAGTCTGTATGGGACACCATCACACACCTTTGCCTCAGTCTGGGGTCTGGGTGGAGCCTGACTCGTCGCCCCACACCGCCGGTGATCCCCCATGGGGGAGGACCAGGGGCAGCGTCCTGCAGCAGGGCTGGCTCAGCTCCTGGGGAAATTGTGATGTCACCCCACAGCTCTATGACATCTACCTCCAGCGTGATGATGTCAGCCCCGCTCCCCCCCGGTGGGATCTATTGCTATGGGGTTGATTGGAGACCATCCCCACAAGCACACGGGCCATGAAGGAGGTAAGGCAGGGGTGTGTGTGTACACAGTGCAACCTGGTGTTTATGTGTGTACTGTGTTGCAACCTGGTGTGCGACACCAGACGAGTGTGCAATCTGGGCCTGTGGGAAATCCGGGTGTCTCTAGGAGGGTCGATGGCTGGTAAGGGGTGATTTGGGCTCTGCTGTGTCACGATTGAGATGTTTCAGTGTGTGTGTGCGGCGAACTTTGAAGACCACAGCCAGTGGCCTCATGGGCACGTGTGTGTGCGCAAATGCAGTTGAGAGATGGACCAGGTGTGTGTGTGTGCACATCACACACAGCGTTGAGATACTGACAGGCCTCTGGATGCGTGAGACCAGAGGATTTGGGGGAGTGGCGTGTGTGTGAGAGAGACGACAGAGAGCAAAAGGTCGTATATATGATGTAGGCCTGGTGCGTCCGTGATTAGCTGGGGTGGGTAATGTGAGAGAGAGAGATCCTAGGCCTGTGTGTGTGATCTAGGCTCGTGTATTGCTGTGTATCTAGGCCTCTGTTGGTAAATCTAGCCTGTGTGTGTAGGTCTAGGCCTCTCCGTGTGTAATCATAGGCTCTGTGTGCTCGATCTTGGCTGTGTGTGTGTGTGTGTGAGAGAATTACGTTCTGTGTGTGTGACTTATGCATTCGTGTATATGGATATCCAGGCCAGAGTGTGTGTGTGTGTGTGTGTGAGAGATCTTGGCCTCTATGCAGCGTGTGCTGTTGATCATAGGCCTTCTGTGTGTGTGTGATCTTAGACGCCGTGTGTGTAGAGAAAGAGATCTAGCCCTGTGTCTTTGTCTAGACTTTTGTGTTTCCAAGTACTCGTGGCCTCGTGTCTAGTGCTGGGTGAGGCTATTTAGAGGTTGTGGTGAGAAAGACAAAGGATGAGCACGTGTGTTGTGTGTGAGATCTAAACGTGTGTGTATCTATTGAATCTAGGCCTTGTGTGTTCTGTTGAGTCGAGATATCTAGGCCCTGTGTGTGTGTGTGTGTGTTGGTGTGTGTGTGATGTAGGCCTCGGTAGAACTAGCCTTCTTGTTAGTCTCAAACGCCTTGTTGTTTCTGAAACTTGCCGATATTTTAGGCTGTAGTGTGCAAAAATTGGAGGGGGGGGGGTGAGAGAGAGAGACACACACAGATTCTATGGCTTCTGTGTGATCTAGGCGTTTCCTGTGGCCTACTGGTGTGTGTCGTATTTGATATCTAGGCTCTTTGTGTCTGTGAGTGAGATAATTGTGGTGTTTGTGTGTGTGTTGTGAGAGAGAGAGGCTGGACCTGTCCTGGCGTTTGTCTAGGCCGCTTGTGTTTCTGATATCTTAGCGCCTCTGTGTTGGTGTGATGCATATTTAGGCCGTGTGTGTGAGAAGACACACCAGAGAGTTCAGGCCCTTTGGTGTGGTGGTGCTTTGTGCCTGTATAGTGAGAGAGATCTGGGGAGGGGGGTTATGAGAGAGAGAGAGAGAGACGTTCCGCTTTCGCTGAGAGGAATGTGTAATCTGTGTTGTGTGTGAGGATGAGAATTGGGGTAGTGGTGGTAGATTTAGGTCTTGTGTGTAGGTGCTGTGTGTGTGTGTGTAGAGAGAGCGGGAGAGAGAGATCTAGGCCAGTGTGGTGTAGGATTTAGGCTGTGTGTGTGTGGAGAGAGAGAGAAGTACTAGGCCAGTTGGTAGGATTTAGGCTGTGTGTGTGTGTGTGAGCGCGGGCTGTACCTTTGTTGTGTGTCTATAGTACGGCCTGCGTGTGTGTGAGATTGGCGGGGATAGTTGTACGTGATACTAATGGCCTGTGGCATGTTAGACAGAAGAAGGCCTCTGTGTGAGATCTAGCCCCTTTCAGATGTGTGTGTGTGTGTGTTTAGCTCACATAACCGACACAACACACAAGGAGCATCTGTGGTCGTGGTTGTGTGTGTGTGATCCAGGCTGGGTTTGGCACGCATGGGATCAGGCTGGTTGTGTGTGCATCGTGTATCCATGGGTGCTGTTGTTGTGCCGTTTGTGATCGCAGGCCACGGTGTGTGTGTGGTGTGTGTGCTGTGGCGCTGATGCAGGACTTTCGGGTGTGCTGAGGATGTGTGCACACTGATCCAGGCTGAGTGTGTGTTGTGTGTATGCATGTAGTATCCAAGGGCCATGTGTGGTCAGTGTGCACACACACACAATCAGGCCTCCGTGTGTGTTGTACGTATGTGCTCCAGGATCCCCTTTTCCTTTTTGTTTTGGTTTTTTTGCCCAAATGCAGGGCCCCCGTAGGGGGGGGGGGGAAAGTTGTGTGCACGAACATAGGCATCTGTGTGTGTCTGTGTGTATGGCTGGAGTGTGTGTCTGCTTGTGTGTGCACGTGGAGCAGGCCTGGCAAGTGTTGGCAGTGTGAGTGTGGCACGACAGGTGGTGGGCAGGTCTCTAGGTATGTGTCTATGTCTCGAGTGATGCAGGCCTGTATGTGGTGTGTGAAGTGTGTGTGTTGACGATGCAGCCCATGTCGTGTGTGTTCAGGTGTGTCGCTGTCGAACACGAGTTTGTGTATGTGTGTGCTTTGGTGTGGTGTGTGTATTAACTCCGTGGTGCTGTTGACGCAGGTCACGTGTTTCGTGTGGTGTGTGGCAGGTGCTGTGTCTGTTTGCTCTCCAGCGTGCTCGTGCAATACGAGTCTGGAAACTGATGTGTGGTTCGGATGTGTATGTCTCTGGGTGTGTATATCCAGGCCAGTGTGTGTCTGTATGTATTATGGTGCCGTACTGTGTGTGTGCTGACATGGCTGATCTGTGTGTGTCTCTGGTGTCTGATGCAGGCTGGTGTATGTGTGTGTCGGTTTGTGTGGTGTGTGCGTGACGATTCAGGCCGGGTGTGTGTGTCGGGTTGTGTGTCGGGTGTGGCGTGGACGCAAGCGGGGCTGGTGTGTCGGGTTGTGTGCGGTGTGTGTGTGACGCAGGCCGGGTGTGTGGTCGGTTGTGTGTCGTGTGTGTGTGTCGGGTGTGTGTGGGTGTGGACGCAGCCAGTGTGTTGTGTCAGGTTGGTGTGTGTGAATACGCAGCGCGGTGTGGTGTCGGGTTGGTGTCGTGTGTGTGTGGAGCAGGCCGGGTGTTGTTGTGTTGGGTTGGTGTCGGCGTTGTGTGTGACGCAGGCCAGGTGTGTGTGTGTCGATGTGTGTGTGTGTACGCAGGGCTGGTGTTGTGTGTCGGTGTGTGTCGCGTGTGTGCGTTGAACGGCGGCCGGGGTGTGTGTGTACGGTTTGTGTGCGGTGTCGTGTTTGTCAGGTTGTGTGTCGGGTTGTTGTGTGTGATGGCAGCACGTGATGTGTGTGTGGGCTGTCTGTTCGAGTTGTGTGTGTGACGGGCCCGGGTTGTGTGTGTCGGGTTGTGTGTCCGGGTTGTGTGTGACGCAGGCCGGCTGTGTGTGTCGGGTTGTGTCGGTTGTGTTTGTGTGTGACAAGGGCGGGGTGTCGTGGTTGGTCGGGTTGTGTGTGGGTGGTGTGTGTGTGACAGTGTGTGTGTGTGTTGGGTTGTGTGTTGTGTGTGTGTGACGCAGGCCGTGTTTGTGCGGTTTGTGTCGGGTTTTGTGTGTGTGTGACGCAGGCCGGGTGTGTGTGTTCGGGCTGTGTGTCGAGTCTGTGCGTGATGCAGCCCCCGGGACATGTGTGGGTGGTCGGGTTGTGTGTTCGGTGGTGTGTGGACGCAGGGCCGGTGTGTGTGTGTGTGTTCGTGTGTTCAGGTGTGTGTGCTGCGGGGGTTCTGTGTGTTGGTGTAGTCCGTTATGGCGTGTTGTCGGGAGGTACGCAGCCAGGTGGCGTCGGTGTGGTGTGTCGTCGGGTGTGTGTGCAGGGTTATGTTCCGGTGTGTTGTGTGTGTGTGTGAGGCAGGCCAGCGTGTGTGTGTGCGGGTGTGTGTGTGACGCATGCCGGCGTGTTTTGTGTCGGGTTGGTGTGTTCGGTGTGTGTGGGTCGGCGGCAAGGTCGTTTGTACAGTGCCCGGGCTCCGGGGCGGTGGCGTCCGTCGGCCCGGGAAAGAGGAGCCCTTACTGTGACCCCACTACGCTAGCCCCCGCGCCGGCCCGGCTTGACCGGCTGGGGGCGCCTCCTTTGGGTGATCCGGCCCGTGTTGCAGGCCATAAAACGCGGGGTATGGCGCCGGGCGGGTCCTCAGGTGATGGGCATGTGGCGGCCTATCCCCCTCAATGACAAAAAAGCGTACACCCACAATGTACGATGGAAGGTCCGTGATCACGAGCACTAGTCTAAGGCACGTATTTATCTTGACAAGCTCGGGCCCACCCTATTAAGTATACCACCACAGATAAGAAAACACCATACCTATGAAATTCGCCTTTTGTTTATATGATAACACGATACTAGATGACATGGGTATTTGTTAGATCAAGAAAAAAAATTATGGAGAGAAAATTTCTGCTCAAACATATACAATAACATCACCCAACTAATAAACATTTGAACCCACTATTACGTGACCCCCTGCCTACTTATCCATGAAAGAGCCTAAAGAATAGAATTTGTACAAAATAACTCCTCCATTACCTTCCCAATAACCAAGATAATACCAAAAGAACACTGAAAGCGTAAATAACACCCCCAGAAAATAACATGCGAATAGCGGCAACCCACCAAAAAGATACTCACCCAACCAATTAATACTAACACCGAAACCATCACTAACGATTATGATTAAAAGATTTGGACATAAAACAAATCCTCACAACACCCATACAAAGACAAAAATAACATAATAACCAACATAGAGTACAACAAGATTAAGATGACTTAAAATGTCTAGTCAAGTTTCCCTGTACCAATCAGTGTGTGTAGGATTTAGGCTGTGTGTGTGTGTGTGTGTGAGAGAGAGAGAGAGAGAGATCTAGGCCAGTGTGTGTAGGATTTAGGCTGTGTGTGTGTGAGAGAGAGAGAGATCTAGGCCAGTGTGTGTAGGATTTAGGCTGTGTGTGTGTGTGTGAGCTGGGCCTGTACCTTTGTGTGTGTCTGATATCGAGGCCTGCGTGTGTGTGAGATTGGCGTGGGGAGGTTGTACGTGTGATCTAGGCCTGTGCATGTTAGACAGAAGAAGGCCTCTGTGTGAGATCTAGCCCCCTTCAGATGTGTGTGTGTGTGTGTTTAGCTCACATACGTACCAACACACACAAGGAGGCCTCTGTGTGTGTGTGTGTGTGATCCAGGCTGCTGTGTTTGCACGCATGGGATCCAGGCTGTTGTGTGTGCATGCGTGTGATCCAGGGTGCTGTGTGTGTGCGTGTGTGATCCAGGCCACGGTGTGTGTGTGTGTGTGTGTGCGTGCGTGATGCAGGACTTTGGGTGTGTCTGAGGATGTGTGCACACGATCCAGGCTAGTGTGTGTGTGTATGCATGTGTAATCCAGGGCCATGTGTGTCAGTGTGCACACACACACAATCCAGGCCTCCGTGTGTGTGTACGTATGTGATCCAGGAGTCTGTGTGTGCAATGCAGGCCTGTGAGTGTGTGTGCACGACATAGGCCCATCTGTGTGTGTCTGTGTGTATGCTGGAGTGTGTGTCTGCTTGTGTGTGCACGTGATGCAGGCCTGCAAGTGTGTCAGTGTGAGTGTGCACCAGGTGCTGGGCAGGTCTCTAGGTATGTGTCTATGTCTCTGAGTGATGCAGGCCTGTATGTGTGTGTGAGTGTGTGTGTGTGAGATGCAGGCTCATGTCTGTGTGTTTCAGGGTGTGTGCGCGTGACACAGGTTTGTGTATGTGTGTGTCTTTGTGTGTGTGTGTGTATTAATCTGTGGCTCTGTGTGACGCAGGTCAGTGTTTGTGTGGTGTGATGCAGGGCTGTGTCTGTGTGTGTCTGCCTGACAGGCTGGTGGGTGTGTGTGCGTGTCTGGCTGATGTGTGTATGTGTATCTCTGGGTGTGTGATCCAGGCCAGTGTGTGTCTGTATGTATTTGTGTGCGTCTGTGTGTGTGTCTGACATGCTGATGTGTGTGTCTCTGGGTGTCTGATGCAGGCTGGTGTATGTGTGTGTCGGGTTGTGTGTCGGTGTGTGCGTGACGCAGGCCGGGTGTGTGTGTCGGGTTGTGTGTCGGTGTGTGCGTGACGCAGGCCGGGGTGTGTGTGTCGGGTTGTGTGTCGGTGTGTGTGTGTGACGCAGGCCGGGTGTGTGTGTCGGGTTGTGTGTCAGTGTGTGTGTGTGTCGGGTTGTGTGTGTGTGTGACGCAGGCCAGGTGTGTGTGTCAGGTTGTGTGTGTGTGACGCAGGCCGGGTGTGTGTGTCGGGTTGTGTGTCGGTGTGTGTGTGACGCAGGCCGGGGTGTGTGTGTTGGGTTGTGTGTCGGGTTGTGTGTGTGACGCAGGCCAGGTGTGTGTGTCGGATTGTGTGTGTGTGACGCAGGCTGGGTGTGTGTGTCGGGTTGTGTGTCCGTGTGTGCGTGACGCAGGCCGGGGTGTGTGTGTCGGGTTGTGTGTCGGTGTGTGTTTGTCAGGTTGTGTGTCGGGTTGTGTGTGTGTGATGCAGGACGGGTGTGTGTGTTGGGCTGTCTGTCGAGTTGTGTGTGTGACGCAGGCCGGGTGTGTGTGTGTCGGGTTGTGTGTCGGTGTGTGTGTGACGCAGGCCGGGTGTGTGTGTCGGGTTGTGTGTCGGGTTGTGTGTGTGTGTGACACAGGCCGGGGTGTGTGTGTGTCGGGTTGTGTGTTGGTGTGTGTGTGACGCAGGCTGTGTGTGTGTGTTGGGTTGTGTGTTGGTGTGTGTGTGACGCAGGCCGGGTGTGTGTGTCGGGTTGTGTGTCGGGTTGTGTGTGTGTGTGTGACGCAGGCCGGGTGTGTGTGTCGGGCTGTGTGTCGAGTTCTGTGTGTGATGCAGGCCGGATGTGTGTGTGTCGGGTTGTGTGTCGGTGTGTGTGTGACGCAGGCCGGTGTGTGTGTGTGTGTGTCGGGTTGTGTGTCAGTGTGTGTGTGACGCAGGCCGGGTGTGTGTGTCGGGTTGTGTGTCAGTGTGTATGTGTCGGGTTGTGTGTGTGTGTGACGCAGGCCAGGTGTGTGTGTCGGGTTGTGTGTGTGTGACGCAGGCCGGGTGTGTGTGTCGGGTTGTGTGTCGGTGTGTGTGTGTCGGGTTGTGTGTGTGACGCAGGCCGGGCTCGGGGCGGGGCCGGCCGGACGGAGCCTTCACACGCCAGCGCCGCGGCTGCCGCTGGGCGGGACGCCCGGGGTTTACAAGTCGGGTTGGGGGTACAGCTCGGGTTGGGGCGTTACAAATGGAGGGGTTGCTGTAGCAGGCGGTGGGAGTGCAGAGGTACAGTCGAGGTTTGGGGGTACAAAGGATGGGGTCGTTGTAGCGGCTTGGGGGTGCGGGGCGGGCGGGGTGGGGGGGGAGGTACAGTCGGGTTGGCGGGTACAAAGTCGAAATGGGTTGTAGCAAGCTGTACGGTGGGGCGCAGGAGGTACCAGTCGGGGGGGGGTGAAAGGTAGGGTATTGTAGCAGGCTGTGGGGCGCGCGGGGGTAAGTCAGGCGTTGTGGCGTACAAGGAAGGGTCTGTTGGTGTACGCAGGCTTGTGGTGGCGCAGGGGGATACAGATCGGGGTTGGAGGGTACAGTCGGCGTATGGCAGTGGGTACAAAGGCAGGAGGTTGTAGCAGGCTTGGGGGTGCAGGTGGTACAGTCGGTTGGGTAGGTACAAAAGAGGGGTTTTGCTGCCGGGCTGTTGGGGGCGCAGGGTCATGGTACAGTCGTGGTTTGGGTGTTACAAAAGCGAGTGGGTTATTGTTGTAGCAGGCTTGTGGGTGCGCGCAGTGGGTACAGTCGGGTTGGGGGTACGAAAGGAGGGCATTGTGCAGGCACTGTGGGGGCAAACAGGGGGTAGTCGGGTTTGGGGCGTGTTAAAAGGCAGGAGGGGTGACGTGTAGCAGCTGTGGGGGCGCAGGGGGGTACAGTCGGGTTGGGCGTAAAAGGAGGGGTCTTTAGCCAGGTTGGGGAGGTGAGGGGTGGCCAGGAGGTACGTCGGGTTGGGGTACAACGGAGGGGGTGTAGCTAGGCTGTGGGACGGCATTCTTGACTAAAGGCCAATGGTACAGCGGGTTGGGGGTACAAGTCAGGATGTGGGGGTTTTAACAAAGGAAGGGGTTGTAGCAGGCTTGTTGGGGGTGCACAGGGGTACAGTCGGTGTGGGGTACAAAGGAAGGGGTCTGTAGCAGGCTGTGGGGGTCAGGGGCAAGGGTGTAAGTCGGGGTTGGGTGGTACAAAGGAGGGTTGTAGCAGGCGTGGTGTGTTTTGGGTGCAGTGGAGGAGTACAGTCGCGGTTGGGGGTACAAAGGAGGGTGTTGTAGGTCAGGCTGTGGGGGTGGCGGGTAGTCGGCGTTGGGGGTAACAAGGAGGAGGGTTTGTAGCAGGCTGTGGCGGGCGCAGGGGGTAGGCGGGTTGGGGGTACAAAAGAGGGGTTGTAAGCGAGGCTTGTGGGGGCGCAGGGGTAGGCGAGGTTGGGGGTACAAAGGCGAGCGGTTGTAGAGGCGGCAGGCTCAGGGGCCTACACTGCTGCCCGCTGGGCGTCGTTGGGGTACAAAGGAGGGGTTGTAAGCAGGCTGTGGGGCGCGGGCCGCAGGGTGGTAACATGGCAGAGGTGCAGGTAGGGGGGTACATCGGCAGTGAGGCGGCACACAATGGGGTGCTGAGAGGTCAGCCAGGGCTGGAACAGGGACGTATGTAGGGAGAATCGGGAGCAGGGAAGATAAGAAGTAGGCAGCAGGAGGAAGAAGGTGAGGTATGGGGTTTTGCAGGGGGCTGCATTGGAGTGGTTAATGGGGGTGCTTGGGTGCAGCTGTACGGGCGTGCAGTGCGGAGCATACACGTGGGGCTTCAACTTGGGGGCACATGACATATGGAGGGGCGTGGCAAGGCGGAAGCCCAAGGGGGCACTTTTAACCCTTGACATCAGGGAGGGCGGAGGCGGGACGGCGGGGGCGTGACGCAGCCGAGAGGGACGAGCGGCGACGTTCTCGACCAGCCGCCGAGAGCGGAGCCAGCACGGCGGATGCACATCAGGGGCAGCAAGAGCGGAGCTGCAGTGTGGTTGTAGCGGGGCACTGGCCTGGATCCTCCCCCCCCCGCGGTCTCCACAACACCACCCCAGGTGCCCCCCTCACAGGACCCTGCCTGCCAGCAGCCGCGACACCCCCTACCTGTGCGGGGTCCCCACATGCCCTGGCCAACCCCGCAGTACCCCCACGTTCCACCACGGGGGGACGGAAGCTGGGAATGGCTCAGGGACCCCCCACACAACAGTGAGCCCAGAAGAGGGAGGTGTGGGATTAGCCATGGGGCGAGGATATGGGGTGACGGGAGGAGGCATCCCAGGTACTAACCTGTGCTCGGTAGGGGGACCCCAGGACATACGGGGGGGGGGTCCCCTACTTGCTGCTCGCAGCCACTGGGATGGGGGGAAGCGGGGGCTCCTGGGAGTGACTGGACAGGGCAGGGGGGCTCCAGGGGGGTGAGAGGAACGTGGGGGGGGTACAGGAGCAGTATGGCGGGCCCAGGTGTCGGGTAACAGGAGCAGGGGGCGGGCACAGGGGTTAGGGAACACTGAGGAGGAAGTGGCGTGTGCGGAATGGAGTGCAGGTGCTGGGGGTGACAAGGAGGGGGACAGGGCCAGGGGAACATTAGGGGGGAGCTGGGGAGTTGTGCGAGGGGGGGAGCGGGCGGCAGGTTGCTGGGGGACAGGCCTAGGGGGACGCGAGGGACAACTGCGCGGGAGCCGTGGGAGGCGGGCAGGTGGCTGGGGGACAGGAGGGGCGGGGGACACTGGGGGAGCGGGGCGGCAGGTGCTGGGGACAGGAGCAGGTTTGCACGCGTTTGGGGGACACATGGGGGAGCGGTGGAGCGGCTGGTGCTGGGGGAGACAGAGCCAAGGAAGAGGAGGGGCGGGACTAACTGGGGAAGCCGGCAGGTGCTGGGGGACAGGAGCAGGGGGCACGGGGGGCACTGGGGGGAGCAGGGGTGGTCGGCAGGTGCATGGGGGACAGGAGCAGGGGCAACGCGGGGGACACTGGGGGAGCGGGGCTGGCGGCAGTGCTGGGGGACAGGAGCACGGGGGCACGGGGGGCACTGGGGAGCTTGGGGGTGCAGGCAGGTGCGGGCGGGGACAGGAAGCCTGAGTAAAAGGGCACGGGGGGACACTGGGGGGAGCAGGGGCGGCAGGTGCTTGGGGGACAGGAGCAGGGGCACGGGGGGACACTGAGATTGGGGGACACTGGGGAGCGGGGGCGGCAGGTGTGGGGACAGGAGCAGGGGGCACGGGGGGGACACTGGGGGGGGAGCGGTGGGGGGGCCGGGGGGTGACAGGGGGCCGCCAGGGTGGGTCACGTGGGGGGCTCCGTGGGGGTGAGAGGGGCCGCGAGGGGGGCCGGGGACTAGACGAGAGGTCGGGGGCCGAGGGAGGGCGCCGAGGGACCCGGGAAGGGGAGGGCCCCCGAGGGGCCGGCCCCAGGGGGGGCGCCGCGGCGCGGGCGCGAGAGAGGAGCGAGGGGCCCCGAGGGGGGCTCCTGGGGGGCGTGGCGCGGGGGCCCTGAGGGGGCCGGGGCCGCTCATAAGTACCTGGGCTCCCGCGGCGCCTGCAGCCCAAGATGGAGGCGCCGCCCCGGCCC